>NW_027507789.1:205302889-205615847 GCF_037356315.1 Lithobates pipiens
GTAAGTCCAGGGACCTTCACCCTACTCCACTTGGATTAGTAGATTTTTAAATCAACTTTGGTTGAGCTGGGTGGTGCTGACGGCAGCTTGAATTTTGGCCCATCCAGCAGAAATTGCCTGAAATTTTAGCAGTCTATGACAGCTTTACATGAACAGAGAGATGAGAATTCTGGCAGATCCTATTCAGAGTGCATAGTTCTTCTACGAAGAGGCAGAACCCTTGCGTTGATTCCCCCAGGGCACAAGACTCCTGACGAGGGCTGAGATACCCCAGGCGACGTCATATATGACGAAACGGACGTAGGGTGGTCTCGACGTGCTTGACGCTATCACGTGACATTTGGGCGCTCGTTTTGCCGGCCGGCATTTAACGCCGATTTGACTTTTTATGCTTGCGAGTATGTTTTCTATGACTTAATAAAAGATTTTATTTACGGATTTACCGTTTTTCGAAAGACGAGATGCTGTCCTGGTGTGATGATCTTTTGAGATTCCTGATTTACATGCCTGTTTGTTTTGGGATTTGGTAAGCGCGCATTATTACCATTGATCAGCACGGTGGTGGTGAAGGAAGTTTATGCTCTACACTTAATCTACACTGAATTTTCTTTGGAGAAATATTTCCATTTGACAAACTGTAACGCTTATATTTTATATTTTCATGTTTACTAGGCACGTGGTTTTGTCTTTCTGAGCACTTTATATATTATTTGGGTGCATGTTATTGTTTACATATTTAGTGCATCATGCTTTGTAAAGAATTCTCAATAATTGCATGAATTCATTTATATTCATTTCAATGAATTTCTCTCTATTTATTTATTTGTTTGAATTTAATTGTTTATATTATATATGAACTTATTTACACTGGATTTTAATTGTTTACAGTGTACACACATTAGTCATGTTTACATATCACGTTCATTATATTATTATTACTATTTCTTTTTTTCTAATAGATGCTAGTTGATTCTCACTAGGACTTGGTATATGGGAGAGTGCGGTTATATTATTTTGTTTTATATGAGATATTCATGGTCCACCAACCGAAACCAGATGGACCTCATGCTTCAGGGGACCTGCCGAGCCAAATTCCACACAAGTACTAGGTGGGGCTCCCTTGAAGGAAGACCCCATGGGAGGAAAAGAACCTGACCAGAAGGCTACGTGCTCCACCCCCTAAGACTTTCAGGGCAAGTCTGAAGACCTACACCCTACACCACGTGGCTCAGTAGATTTTTAAATCAATTTGGTTGAGCTGCGTGGTGCTTGAACTTTGGCCGAACCAGCAGGAACTGCCCAAAATTGGGGCCAATGGCCAGCTTTACACGGGCAGATGGAAGAGAATTCTGGCAGATCCTATTCAAAGAGTGCATTTGCCATGGTTGCACAGAAAACAAACTTCCTAGCAATCTTGAAAAATCTGATCCAACTGATGACCCAAAAACATTGGACATATTGAACCGCATGTGTGTGCAACAGTTGTGTTTTATTGCTTTCTATGAAAGTGGAGCTTTCCATTTAAATCTTCTTCTGCTGCGGTAAAGGGGTTAACCGGTTGTGATTAGTGGCGGCCCCTCAATTCAAACCTCTTAATTGGATCTTTTAATGAGTTTTTCCTTCCCAAACCTGTGTTCCATGCATATGAATGGGAGGTCTGCCCCCCCCCCCCCCCCAGTCCTCTGGGTTCTGTCACATGAGGAGGACAGGTCAGCCCCCGTTGATGGAGCTCAGGGGGTGGGAATTATGGTTTATTCCCAGTAGAATTTGCCCATTTTTCCTTTCCGGCAACCGCACTCTGAACGATTATGGCTCTGAAGCATCCTGCACCCTCCTCCCTGGGCTCCGCTCACCCGCAGCTTCTGCTGATCTAAGGCCTTCTCGCTACCATCCAAACAGCAAAATTAAAAGAAGCTAAATGACTGGAAATTGAAAACAGAGAGAGAGGGAGGGTGGCGGGTGTGCTTCTGGGGAAGAGACCTAAAATCAGGTAATGCCTACACTTAAGAGGTCAATCCCTTTAAGTGATACTTCCATTACCTCCGCACATCCCTGGCCAGAGCTCTGGGCTCCTCTAACACCCCTGCCGCATGGTGGGAACAAGTGGGGAATGGAACATCTGCAATGAAGGGGCGGAGCTGGGAACCCAAGTGGAGGTCAATCATTCGGCCTGGTGCAGAGTCTATTCTATGGGTGGAGTAGACCTTCATGAGAACACCAGGTGGCTCAAAAGGAGTAGATTTGCTTAATTAACCTTGGGCCCTTCAGGTCCCCACTGCTAAGTCTTCAGCAGGGACAGCAATTACAATACTCGATACTTAAGTTATCACACATAGTCACACGGCCCATGAAGAACTCAGAAAATGATTCGTTGAACCCGCTGATGGCAACTTCAGTTATATTAGACTTAAAGTGGTGTTCCACACAAAAACGAAAATGATTAAAATCCCTAAAAAAAAAAAAAAAAAATATGGAATTTTTTTTTTAACTCACCTCTAAATGCCTGTTGCTAGGGGTTCCCTCGTAGTCTGCTTCCTTCAGTGCCTGGGCTGGTGATGTCACTTCCGCTCAGAGCAGGAAGGGCTCAGCTCTGCCCTCTCCCTCCTGTCAGTCATCTGGGACACGTCTCAGATCCCAGATGACTGCGCGGCCAATCACAGTGCGCGGTGCTGCTCGCGCAGTGGGTGCCCGGCTGTGAAGCCACAGCCGGGTGCCCACAGTTGCAATGCCGGTGCCGCCGAGCGGAGGGGGGGACAAGCGGGGCTTCATTCCCCCGCGTCACTGGACCCTGGGACAGGTAAGTGTCCGATTATTAAAAGTCAGTATTTGTAGCTGCTGACTTTAAATTTTTTTTTTTAAGGGGAACTCCTCGTTAAGTTAAAAGTTGGATGAAAAGTTTGTTAAAAGTGTGTATTTATAATAATAATAATAATAAAAAATAAATAAAATTAAAAAACACACATAGAAATTTGCCCAGTACAGTGCATACACTTCTAGGCGAATGTTATTAGGCCATTTCCTGTGCTGGGCAAATATTATTCATTGATTATAGGAATGTCCTATGAAATTCCTATTATACTTAGTGACATCTTGTGGCCGAATTAGGTACTTTCAGGTTTGAATCAATGGAAAAACATTTGATCTGCCTTATAACATTCACTTTTGTCCACCCATGTACATGCACTTTCTGGGGCAAATTGCTATGCACATTATTTATGTATATACTGTAAGTGTTTATCAGGAAATATACATACATTTCTGCAATCCATGCACATATTATTCACCTAAAAATTCTGCAAATGCAGAAAAATTGCTGTTTATCTGCTCAGATCCCAACTTCCCATATGAGCGGACAACGCTTCCTCTGCTGCACTGAGATCCCAATCAGCGAATGTGACTGGCATTTTAGCATTGAAACCAATGGGACGCGCTTTTGCATTAAAGTCAACGGGACACAACATGCCATTACCAACAACCTTTTTTTTTTTTATCAACACAAATAACCCTATTTTCGGCTGATAATTTTAGCCAACTGATATCGGGTTAATCCCTAAATCAGATAAAAGCTGACCATTATAAGTGACCCTGTCAGGAGCAAATGGTTTGTTGCAACTGCCACATTTGCAGGACAGCTTGTTCTGTTGAAAATCAACAGACTTGCTGGCTGGATCACCAGGTGAAAAAAAATAAAAAGAGAAAGAAAGCCTACAAAGAGAAAACTCATGCAGACACCACATCTAAGAATTGCCCAGCTGCAACATAATGAATGTTTGCTTTTGGGAGAGAGATTTCTGCTAGGGGGTTATGTTGGGGCAATTTGGGGGGAGAGAGGATTTGAACTGGAAGGGGGAAGATTTCTGCTGCGAGGGGTAGAGGATTTGTGCTAGCAGGTTTTTCTTTGTTGTTTTTTTGGGGGGGGGGGGGGGGAGATGTGATTCTGGAGGAATTCGGGGAAAGAGAGGATTTGAACTGGGGAGGGGGGGAGGGGGTATTTGCATTTAGGGGCAAGTATCAAGATTGTGTCTTTTTTTGGGGGAGGGGGGGGAGGGAATATGTGCTGGGAGAGAGAGGAGGATTTGAACTGGGGAGGGGGGAGCATTTGTGCTGTGGGAATTTGGGAAGAGAAAGGATTTGAACTGGGGGGGTGGGGAGAATGGGGGTATTTGCATTTAGGGGGCAAGTATGCAGATTAATGCTTTTTTGGGGGCCTGCACCCCATTTCTCCTGGCAGTGCCAACGATGGACCATGCCTGAGCAATGTGTGTTGGCCAGTGTCAGGGCAAAGGTCATCTAGAGCCCAGAGGAACATTCCAAATTGTGCCCCCCCCCCAAGATGTATGAGCATTGTGTCAACGAAAATCCCCTCCACCCCCCCCCCCCCAAAAAAAGAATTCTGCATGCTTGCCCCCCTAAGCAAGATGTACCCCTCCTCCCAGTACAAATCCACCCCCTTTGATGAGATCACCCCTCCCGCCACCAATCCTTACCCCCCATTCCCTCCTAGCACAAATCTTCTACCCCTCAAATTTCCCTTCTAAGTACAAATCCTCCTCCCCCCCTCCACTACAAATCCCCCTTTACAGCAATTCCCCTCCTCCAATCTAGCAATAATTCCCCCCTACAAAGTTCCTCTCCTAGCACAAATTGCCCCCAAATCACCATTCCTAGAACCCCCCCCCCCCCCCCCCCCCAAAATCACCACTCCTAGCACACTTCCCCAAATGTGCCCTCCTAGAACAATTCTTGCCCCCTGCCACCCCCCAAATTCCCCTTCTCAACACAAATCCCCTACTCCCCCCATCCAATCTCCTTGTGGTGCCCTCCCCCTCACATGACACCCACAGTGCCCAAGGCAGCCGGCCCTCCTGCCCACCCCTTGTCCCGGCCCTGGTGTTGGCACATCCACTTGTAGTCCCCATCAGTGTTTCCTGTGTATTGCATACACAACCTGCGTTTTTACTTTTCATTTTTCAATCTTGCTGTGCCAATTTCCTTCGGCCTCTTTGCAGCCACTTCTGGTCTACATGCACTCCAGTTATTGGCTGCACAGCATTTCTCAGGGCGGGTTTCCTGGCGGTGACAACAGCGGACCATGCTGGTGCAAAGTGTGTCACAGAACCCCTTGTAGTTTACTTTGGGACAACGCAAGGGGAAAATTGGGAGACAGGGCATTGTCACCCTATAACAGGAGGTGCCTGCACAAGGCCCTTCGTGGCAGGATCAAAAGGGATTTTAATCAAAGCTGCCGGTTTTACTAGATTGATTAAGCTCCATTCACATTTGTGCAGTTTATGCAGCTTCAAAGCCGCATGACAAGTTGCAGCCCATTCTATTCAATTGCACCCATTCAAATTAGTGCAACTTAAAGTGATTGTAAACGATCACCTTGTACCCAATCCATTCAGTTTAAAACAGAAATGAAAGACAAAACATATTTTTTTTTATAGATATAAAAGAAAAAAAAAAACAAACACACACATAATAAATACCCTTTTCCCCCCATTTTTATAATCGATCACATTCCCCGTTCTCAGCTGCATAAGAGCTGGGGGGAGTAGAAGCAGCAGAACAATGAGTTTCCCAGTGAATGGCTGTGCAGCGGAGGGCGTGTCAGTACAAGCCTGATTATTGGAGGAGAGCACACTGAGTTCCCAGTATACCTAGAGAACTGACCGCACTGTGCTCTCCTGCTTAGTGTGGTCAGTTTTTAACAGGAAGCAAGGGGACTGGCAGGAGCACCAGGGATTTCACATGAAGGAAGCAATGCAGAGTACAGGATACTTTCTCATACAAGTACATGGTGCAGCAGGCACATATCAGGAATATGAAGTGTTGGGGGTAACAAAAGCTTTAAAGTTGCAGGAGCTTTGATAAGGTGCGACTCAATGTGACTTTGGTCTGGAGAATGTAACTTTGCCTCAAAGTCACACCAAAAGTCGCATAAAAGTCGTAGTGGAAATCATGCAAATTTGGAGAAGGGAAGCCTAAAAAAAAAAAAAAAAAGTTTTTAAAGCCTCACTGCTCCTCTGCTGTCTCTTTGCAGTCACTTCCTGCATGCAACCCAGCAATGACTGCATGGCATTTCTCAGGACAGGTTTTCTGATGGTGACCAAGTGTCTTAGAACAGCCGCTTGTATTCTCATACCTCCCAACTTTTTGAGATGGGAATGAGGGACACCTATCTGCAAAAGTATGCAGGCTTAGGACACACCCCTTGTCACGCCTCCTTAAAGGAGAAGCGTACAAAAAAAAAAAATCGAGTAAATCCACAAGTGCTTTTTTACCAATACTATTCCTTTATATCGGCTTTTGGAATTTACAAATGCAGAAATTTAGAAATCAGATGAAAGGTTTAGTGCTGGGAAACACTTTTTGATAGATAAAAAGTGCATTTTATATAAATCTATATAGATCAGACCAAAATGAGGGACAAAAGGAGGAATGAGGGACAGAGGGACATTGCTCCAAATCAGGGACAGTCCCTCGAAATCAGGGACAGTTGGGAGCTATGGATTCTTCATCAGAAGGCAATGCAACAGGTGACAACGCAGCAGAGCTATTGTAAGATAGGAACACGGCGTTGTCACCCTATAACAGGAAGTGCCTGGAAAAAGACAGACAAGGCAGGATCACCAGGAATTATTTTAATACAAGTAGCACAACGTGTACGGGAAGGTGTGGCCGCACACAGGAACAGGACTTTTAAATCTGTGCACATGTACCTGGCAGTTGGATTTAAAGGGGACCACACCGCCAATAACCGGCTGAAATCCTAATAGACTTCTGCCTCCATTGTAGATGTAGATAGTGCTTGGTGGAGCGCTCTGGGTCCCCCCCCCCCCCCCCTCCCCGGGGCCCGGAGATGTATAGCCTATCAAGTCTGGCTTCTTTATTAGACAAATTATTATAAAGTGTGCGCAGCAATATTCACAGCCCCCCTGGGGCCCGAGCAGGTTTATTGATCTGCCGGTATTGATAGCGGGAACGCTGCGAGGTGTAAACGCCGCTGAGCCCTCGCTGTGTGCGCTCCGGGGACCCGCTGCATCCGCCTTGGCGCCGCTTCAATCACGTTCTTTCCGGATGAAGAGCACGGGATCTTAGACGGTTCTATCAGCTAGCAGACAGCGAGACGGTTCACCGAGCAGAATGTTAATCAACTACGGAGCGCGATCCCCTCTAGAACAAACGTAAGCGAAAGGCACGGCGTGGAGCGGAGACGCCATCCGCCATGTAAGCGAGATTCCAACCAAAGGTGCGAAACTCCAGGCAAATATAAAACATACTAATTCATATTTATACACCATTAAAATGTATAGCAAGTACCTGAATGTAACCTGGTATCAGCCTCTCCCAGCTCCTATACAGCAGAGCTCAGGCTGGAAGAGGGAGAAGCAGTGCAAGGAGCCAGTCATCTGTGCTGCAGTTATCATGTGATAACAAGAGGCATCCTGATAGGCTTATCACTCTGCTGCTTCTCCTTTCACTGTCCAGTCACAGGAGCAAGACCTGGAAGTGTTACTGAACTGCAGCAGAGAAAAATCAGGTCTCCTGCCTTTCCAGACAGGACTGTGCTGTGTGGCTGAGCTGTCCAAATCTCAGAACTGGATGGAGAGAAACAAAAATCTTTTGGCAGTTAAATCAGCTCCCACACACATTTCGTCTATGCATAGGTGTGCACAGCCTATTGCATGATTAGGGTGTGCACCCCAAAGGTCAAACACACGTGTGTGTCTACATATATATGGCCCTGGCACATTGATCTTCCTTTTGCCACACAGAGCGATAAGGCTAATGCACACTAGGTGATTAGGACACACCAGACACATCCAGCACACCCTGTGTGCACCCCTATGCATTTATGTAATTAGCTATTTAAATGGAGTTCAACTTGAAGGCCAAACACTTTTTCAACACAATTTAAAAAAAAATATATTGTTGCTTTCTTTATACACATAGGGCCACCTTGGTAAGAACTAGACGTTGGCACTTGACCCCAGCCCCTTCTGAAGGTCTTTTCTGGTTATGGTGGGTGGTCTCCCTAATCAACAGAGAGCAGTGGAAAGGGCTGACTAATTGACTCCATGTTGGCCTATCTGCCCAAGCGTGATCCCCAGGCACTGTAGGTAGATACACGACCTTAACTATCCTCTAGAAGGTCCATGGAGACAACTATCTTAAGGGCACTCTAGAAGGCCAGTCAACTAGAAGTTCACCGCCTTCTGTAGGTCTCTGTTGGTTTTGGTGGGTGGCCTCCCTGACCATTACAGAGCTGTTGGAAGGGCTAACTAGTTGGCTTATGTGCTCAGGTGTGATCAATGTGCTACTGCAGGGGCACTTAGTGGTGGATACACATGACCTTTGCCATTTTCTAGAAGGTTCACAGGGGCCCCTCTATCCTGGGAGCACTCTGGTAGGCCAGTCAGGGCTGCTGTTTAAAATCATGGGGCCCAGTAAAGTCTTACTGAGGAGGCCCCACAAGCCATGCCTTCACCCCACCCACCTCCCTGGGGTGCAGTGAAACAGTGGCATGGACCTCATCCCCCTGTGCCCCTGAAAATGAAAAAAACGTCCCACCTCCTGGGCCTCGCTGTTGACCTAATTTAAGCCCTGTTAAGCAAGTAGGAATGGGAGTATGATCTAGTAAAATCTATTAATTTAGGCAGACATGAACAATATAGCTTCCCTGGGCCCCCCTGTTTAGTTGATGAGGCCTGGGCCCAGTACAACAGGACCAGTTGTACTTCCTTATCAGCATCCCCGAGGCCAATCAACTAGATGTTGGCACTTGACCCCAACACCTTCTGCAGGTCTCTGTTAGTTGTGATGGGTGGTCTCCCTGACCAGAGAGCTGTGGAAAGGGCTGACCAGTTGGCTCCATGTTGGCCCATGTGATCACCATGCTACTGCAGGCACCCAGAGGTGGATACACATGACCTTCACCACCTTCTAGAAGGTCCATGGAGACACCTATATTAAGGGAACTCTAGTAGGCCAATTAACTAGAAGCTCACCATGTTCTGCAGGTCTCCGTTGGTTGTAGAGGGTGGTCTCCTTGAATAATAAAGAGCTGTGGGAAGGGCTGACTAGTTGGCTCTAGGTTGATTCATGTGCCCAAGTTTTATCATCATGCTGCTTCAAGCACTCTGAGGTAGATACACGACCATCTCCCAGAAGGTCTATGGAGACCCTTATCCTGGTAGGACAATCAACTAGATGTTGACACTTGACCAACCCACCTCTTGCAGGTCCCTGTTGGTTGTCATGTGTGGTTTTCCTTACCAATACAGAGCTGTGGGAAGGGCTGACTAGTTGGCTCCATGTTGGCCCATGTACCCATGTGTGATCACTGTACCACTGCAGGCACTCAGAGGTGGATACATATGACTGTAATCTTCGAGAAGATCTATGGAGACCCCTATCCTGGGGATACTCTGGTGGGGCAATCAAGTAGATGTTGCCACTTGCCCAACCACCTTCTGCAGGTCTTTGTTGGTTGCAGCGGGTGGTCTCCCTGACCATTACAGAGCTGTGGGAAGGGCTGACATGTTGGCCCATGTGCGATCATTGTACCACTATAGGCAAAGGTGGATGCATACTGTATGAACTTCATCTTTTTCTATAAAGGTCTTTGGAGACCCCCTATCCTGGGCACTCTGGTAGGCCAATCAACTAGAAACTCACCACGTTCTGCAAGTCCCTGTTGGTTGTGATGGGTGGTCCCACAAAGCTGTGGGAAGGACAGACTAGTTGACACCAAGGGCACCTTACAAGATAACAACATGCCAATTAAACAGTTTGCGGTAGATTGTTGGTGCCACAACACATTGGCATGGCCAGACCTTACCAAAATGAATGGACGTCTTCAAGTCCAAATCCAAGACAATAGCAAAACCAGCCCTGAGGCAAGCAATTAGACAGCGCACAGAAATCAGGCAGAAGTCCCCATCTTTGAGGTAGTGCAGACATAGAAGATGAGGGATACTGACAGCGCCAAAGCCCAGCCACAGAAAAAGTACTCAACGGCCAATTCATAACGAAAGCGTCATTCAGCAAAGTGACCTCTGACAACGAGGCGTTCTCCTTTAAATTCAGAGCACAGGGTAATGATAACGTATCACGCATCTCTACAATCCGACATAAATGAATGTTCGGTCACAGGCTCGCCATACAGAGGACAACTTCTTTAAACAAAAACTCCATAATTATTAGGTTGACGGGTGACACTTGGTGCTGGTTAGCTGTCCATGTCTTCACTTAATTACAACACTGCAGTAATTAACATCAGCCAGAGGCCTGCTGGGGTTAAATGGTATTTACAGGAGGACGCTTAATTGATCAAGGACAAGCAGGGGATGACGGGGGGGTTAGAACGCCAATTAATAGCTGGAGCGTGACTTGTACTACATCACCGCTTATAAAGGAGATACAAGATCGCAAGACAGAGATGACTGCATCCATCCAGATACTCCTATCCATCTTGTATCTATAAACCCACATACCTTGTATCCCTTCATCCCCATATATTTTATCCATTCATCTAGATGTCTTTATCTAACCATTCAGATACCTTGCATCTGTGACGGACTGGGGTTTATATGGTCACAAAACAGACACCCCAAAGCAAAGTACATATTCATTTTTTTTTATATTTCTAAACATCTCCCTTCTATTCTATTAATAACCAGTAGATGGCAGAGAAGGTACACAAACAGAGTCTATATAAGGCCACACACCATGTGACTGGAAATTAAACTACTTCCAGCCATAAAGTCCGTGGTCATATCTCATGCTGTTTGTGTGATTCTTTGCAGGTATGTACTCTAAATTGTTCCTAATCTGTATTAACCTGTGATAGAAAGATTCCTAAACATCTTGAGCAGATGCAGAAAAAGTCTCAGCAGATTTTATGCTATAGTTTTGCTGCAATTAGAAGTTTAGAACAGCATGTGTCAGAAACAAGTGAAAAGTGCATAAGAACATGAAAATACTGCATTAGTCAGAACAAATGTCTATAATAAACACTAAACCTTTCTAAATAGGTATATTTAAACCTGATTTATTGAAATGGCATAGATTTATAGAAGCACATGTTTTCTGTTATTTAATATAGAAAAAAAACCTATTGTATGTAAAGCTTATGTATTGCATCATACAGACATGCAATGTGCACCATCTAGTGGTTAAAAAAGAGTACTACCATGAAAATATTTGTATTAAAGCAATGCATTGCCAGTATGATTATTGCACACTTAAAGTGTACCAGAGAGATAAAGATAATTATCTATAACACTGAATAACAGGGATATACATGTTATTAAAATTTAGTAATGTTCATTGTTGTAACTACGTTTTAAAATACTTTAGTTAAAATCGGTATTATATATATTGTTAATGGTTATAAACATGTGACTATAAAAATGTAAAAGATGTATTGTTATGTAAAATTAAACTACTTCCAGCCATAAAGTCAGTGGTCATATCTCATGCTGTTTGTGTGATTCTTTGCAGTCCACGCCAAGCTGATCACCTTATCTCATCGCGTCTACAATCATCGGCTCTCTTAATTCACATTTTGAGGCCGGTAACATTTTGGGGGCTCGTGGTCCGGAATTCGTTGTGTTACCAGTGAAAGGGAAGCGCGAGACAAGCGTGAACCTGCTACAGAGCTACAAGGAGAGTCGTGAGAGTCGTCTGCCTTGTGAGTGCAAGTCTTCAGATTGCAACAGAGATGGCGTCTCCTCGTCGTGCGCTGATGTGGGATATCCAGAAACAAATTCATCTGCTTAATGAAGAACAGCTGCATAGCCTTGCTATTACACTGGGAGATGAAAGAGACGTGGACGTTCCATCAGTGACTGGTACCAACGAAATGGAACTTGTTGAATTTATTGAAGACTACTTGAGAAGTGATCAGCTGGAAAAGTTGGAAGATCAAGGTATGTCTTACCTACTCATCATCCAAGACAAGATCAATGAACTAAAACTTAACAAGGAAAGTACACCAACTGTGGACATTGCAACCGCTGCAAAAAAAATAAGTAGTGGGACTGCAAGGACTGAACAGGTATCGGAGGTGGTGAGATTAACTGATGTTGTTGCTTTATTGCCACGTAGAGAATTTAAAATGCATGGTGGTGTAATTTCGGATCATGGTTCGGACATGAGTTACAGTAGCGTGTGCAGACAAATTGACGAGGGTCTAACAGAAAAATTCCCTGAATCTGAAATTATACGCACAGTGTTGAGAATAATCAAACCTGGTAATTTTAAAGATATGTTGACTGACAAAGATGATCTTACTGTTGCTGAATTGAAAAGGTTTTTGAAGTCACATATGAGAGAACGAAGTGGTAATGAGTTATTTCAGGACCTTAGCAATGCTACCCAGCAAGAAAGAGAAACAGCACAACAATTTGTTTACAGGCTAGTGGGGTTAAAACAAAAAGTTCTGTCTACATCACAACATGATAGGCAAGAGTTTAACTATGACAAAAAACTGGTGCAAAGCATATTCCTTCATACACTGTATCAGGGACTAAATGAGAAAAATTCTAATGTTAGACGAGATATCAAGCCTTACGTGTCTGATTTGACAGTAACGGATGACTTTATCATAGAGCAAGTCACCAGATCAGTTGATGAGGAAACAGAAAGGCAGAGACGCTTAAACAGTGCACCTAAACATAAACCTATTACTGTTCATTCATCACAGATACCAGGTAATAGTGAAAAAGACACCTTGCAAAAGAGAGTTGAGGGAGATGTTAAAGCAAATCACACTGCATTAATGGAACTAACAACACAGGTCTCTGCTCTCACAAAGAACCTGGAAAAGATGATGAAGCTAACTCCTATTGGTGGAAACCAAATGACTAAGCCACTAACCAATGTTCAAGTTCCAGATACAACTCACTGCAAGCCCAGGTGTGATGACTGCATTAAACGAGAGAGTCAGAACTGCTACCATTGTTTCTACTGTGGTTGGACAGGACACAGCGGTTGATTGCTTGAAGAAAAGAAGGCAGTCGGGAAACGACAGACGGTCACTGGGAAAGGGACAACCAGTGACCACCTCAAATGATCTGTCCCATGCTAAGGTAAACAGGGTATTCACCCACCGGTCAACTAGAACACTCCCAAAAGAGAATGGATTCTCCAAACAACACGTAGCACAATTAATTGGAGGAAAATGCCTACTGTCATGTCGGATGAATGGTGTTCCGGTTGACATGTTGATGGATACAGGAGCTCAGGTCAGCATTGTCGGGAAGGCATGGTTAGAAAAGTTTCTACCCAGTGTCTCCATTAGGCACATACAAGATTTACTTTGTGATGACAACTTATCCATTACAGCTGCAAATGGTTCTATCATTCCATTCATCGGGTGGATTGAAGTCTGCCTGGAATTCGAAAGTAGTGGACATGGAAACTCAGCCATTTATGTGCCAATGCTGGTGAGTGACTGCTGTAATGACAATCCAATTCTTGGGTTTAATGTTATCGAAGAATTGATCAGAGAAAACCGTGACCGACCAAACAGCACCCAAAACCTGACTATCTTGCTGAGTGAAGCTATGAAAGTAAGACAGAGTGTAGCGAATAACATTGTCAATGCTGTCAGTCAAGCAACTGACCCAGGAGAAATATTCGATAGTCGTATGGTCAAAGTGGGGAAGAAGGGACTCCAGATTAAAGGAGGCGAGCTCTGTGAAGTTAAATGCAGAATTAGAGCGTGGCCGAAAGGAGGAATCATGCCATTTGAACCACTTCCCGAATATCCAATTGAGGAAGGACTTGAACTATTTCCTTCAGTGGTAGATGTGCCAAATGGGTTCTCTAAACTGGTGAAGATACCTATACTGAACCGTGCTCAACATGACATCTACCTTCCATCCAGAACAGTATTGGGTACCATTTCTCCAGCAGCTGAGATTCTACCATTGTCTCCAAACAAAGACGATGGAAAGGGAATTGACCAGAAGAAAAGGGTGTTTCATGTAAACCAGTTGAATCAAGTGGACACTGGAAATCAGCTACCCACTAACAAATCTGTTAAGTGGCACCCACCTGTCAATTTGGAAGATCTCTCAGAAGAAGAACAGGAGATAGCGAGACAAATGTTATATGATGAATCAGATGTCTTTGCTCGAGATGAGGGAGACATAGGATGCATCCCTAACCTGAAACTGAGGATAAATCTGAAAGATGAAACTCCTGTCCAGAAACGCTACAATTCGATACCGAAACCCCTATACAAAGAAGTGAAAGAATATATCCAAAACCTTCTTGACCGAGGTTGGTTAACAAAATCTTCTTCCGCATACTCATCACCAGTTGTTTGTGTTCGAAAGAAGGACAGTAGCCTACGACTATGTGTTGACTTTAGGGAGTTAAACCGAAAGACTATCCCAGATAGACATCCACTACCCAGAATACAAGATCTGCTGGATAGCTTAGGAGGATTTACGTGGTTCTCAATCCTGGACCAGGGTAGTGCGTATCATCAAGGCTTTGTGCATGAAGATTCCAGACATCTGACGGCTTTCAGCACCCCCTGGGGACTCCTGGGGTGGAACCGTATTCCATTTGGATTAACGAATGCCCCAGCAGCTTTTCAGAGATGCATGGAGAATGTATTAGAGGGCATCAGAGACAAATGTTGTTCTCCATACTTGGATGACGTACTTTGCTACTCCAAAATTTTTCAGGAGCATGTCAATGATATTAGGCAAGTGCTTAGTCGAATGCGTGAGCATGGTATCAAACTTAGACCGAAGAAGTGTGAACTCTTTAAACGACAGATTCGATACCTTGGACGAATGGTGTCAGAAGAAGGCATAAAAATTGACCCAAAAGATCTTGAAGCGGTATTACATTTGAAAAGGAAAGAACCAAAAACAGTGGGAGGAGTCAGATCTTTGTTAGGATTCCTGAGCTACTACAGGTCCTTCATTCAAGATTTCTCTCGACTTGCTAAACCACTGTATGAACTTTTGCAGAACACTGAGAAAGAATCTGCTACATCCATCCCCAAAAACAATCGGAGGGAATCTACAAAGAAAAACGGGAACAAAGCACAAGTGCCATCTAAAACACTGATTCAATGGACACCCAAACATCAAGCTGTAGTATCCAGACTGGTGGACATGCTAAACAATCCACCAATTCTAGCATACCCTGATTTTGACTTACCCTTCGTCTTACACACTGATGCTTCCAATGAAGGCCTAGGTGCTGTACTATACCAACGACAAGGAGAAAAACTTCGTGTTATTGGGTTTGGCTCCAGAACATTGACTCCAGCAGAGCGCAATTACCATCTTCACTCTGGTAAACTTGAGTTTTTTGCTCTCAAGTGGGCAGTCTGTGACAAATTCAGAGATTACTTGTATTACGCTCCAACATTTACCGTTTACACAGACAACAATCCATTGACATATGTATTAAGTACTGCCAGACTGAATGCTGTGGGTCATCGCTGGGTTGGCGAGTTGGCTGATTTATACTTCGATATCAAGTACAGGCCAGGTAAACAGAATGCAGACGCAGATACACTGTCACGATTTCCGGTGGAACTGACGAAGAATCTGAGTGAGTACACAGAGCTTGTACCATCTGAGGTTGTGTCAGCTATGTGGCAAGGGAGCAAAGCTGTTGACGAAGAAGAGGCATTATGGGTGGCTTCATTGACTCTTCACTCAGAAAGTGATGTGGCCGAAGAATTGCTGAAAGGACAGACAATCTGCCCGATGACTCAGGAGAATATCAGAGCATTACAACAAGACGATACCAACATTAGAGAAGTGGTCTGGCTTAAGGAGAACGACTGGATTCCAAACCACAAAGAAAAGGAGAGTATGACCAGCAAAACAAGACGTTTGATACATGAATGGAATAAACTCAGAGTCGATGAAGGAATCCTCTACCGACACTCTGGAACCCGAAAACAGCTAGTTCTACCAGAAAAGTTAAAACCATTGGTCTTAAAAAATCTTCATGATGACATGGGTCACATTGGTACTGACAAGGTAACCCACCTAGCACGTGAACGATTTTACTGGCCATTTATGCAAAAAGACATTGATGAATATGTGCTGAAGAAGTGCAGCTGCATCAAACAAAAGCGTCCAAATATCACCGAAAGAGCACCTATGGGTTCGATTACTACCAGTTCACCTTTGGAGTTAGTATCCATTGATTATCTTCACTTGGAGAAAAGCAAAGGAGGATATGAGTATATACTTGTAATAGTTGACCATTTCACACGCTTTGCACAAGCGTATCCAACTAAGAACAAATCTGGAAAAACGGCGGCAGAAAAGATCTTTCAAGATTTCATACCACGTTTTGGCTATCCAGAGAAACTCCACCATGACCAAGGAAGAGAATTTGAAAACAACTTATTTCAGACATTGCAACGATTGGCAGGGATTTCTCATTCAAGAACTACTCCATACCATCCACAGGGTAACCCAGTGGAGAGACTGAACCGTACTTTGTTACAGATGCTTCGCACCTTAGAGGAAGAGAAAAAGTCAGATTGGAAAGAACATCTTCCACATATGGTTCATGCATACAATTGCACCAGGCATGAAGCCACAGGATACTCGCCATTCTTTCTATTGTATGGAAGATCTCCTCGTTTGCCAATTGACCTAATGCTCAACCTAAATTTGGAAAAGGAATCAGAAAGTCAACCAACATTTACTCAGAAATGGGCATCTAGAATGCAAGAAGCTTACAAAATCGCATCCGAGAATAGCAAAAAATCATCTGCTAAAGGGAAGAAGTACTATGACAAAAAGATAAAAGGAGCACCTCTTCAACCGGGTGATCGGGTCTTAGTACGAAATCTCTCTGAAAGAGGAGGACCTGGTAAACTTCGTTCATACTGGGAAGAATCAGTACACAAAGTGGTAGAAAGAATCAAAGATGGGCCTGTGTACAAAATTCAGCCTGAAAGTGGTAAAAAGACTATTCGAGTACTGCACAGAAATCTTTTACTACCAGTAAATGACCTACCAATTGAAGGACACATTCCAAGAGTACAGATGAAACAAAGACAATCAAGTAACAGAAAGGATACCAGAATGGATGTGGACCAGGAGGAGGAATGTTCAGATGAAGAAAGATGGTATTATCCTTATATACCAGAGACTACAGAAAGTCATGATTGTGTTGTGTCTCAACCAAACTCTCAAAACGTAGAGAAAATCCCATTAAGAGTTTCTGCTGAAGAGTTCTATCCTACAACTACCACACCCAATCTTGAACAAGAACAAAATGATGGAACAGTAGTTGGCGACCAAATCTGGGCTACAGACATGGTGGGACTAGACACTGCAGAATTACCCTCAGTAAGTCAAGACTTACCTGTGAACCAAGATATGCAAATGGAAAATGATGTTGATGGAGAAGACTCAACTTCTGTCAGAAGATCTACCAGACAAGTTAAGCCTAAAGAGATCTTTACGTATGACACACTAGGTCAGCCAAGATACATACCAAGTCAGGTTCACACCATACAAACTCCTACAATGCTAGCTACTCCCATGACATGCCAGGTAGTTAACGTAGCTCCTTGGTGGCAACAAGTACCTATTTGGGTTACTTAAATCACTAAATAGTGTTCAGATACCAATTGAGTTTAATGTCGGGAGCCATTAACTGAAGGAGGGGAGAGTGTGACGGACTGGGGTTTATATGGTCACAAAACAGACACCCCAAAGCAAAGTACATATTCATTTTTTTTTATATTTCTAAACATCTCCCTTCTATTCTATTAATAACCAGTAGATGGCAGAGAAGGTACACAAACAGAGTCTATATAAGGCCACACACCATGTGACTGGAAATTAAACTACTTCCAGCCATAAAGTCCGTGGTCATATCTCATGCTGTTTGTGTGATTCTTTGCAGGTATGTACTCTAAATTGTTCCTAATCTGTATTAACCTGTGATAGAAAGATTCCTAAACATCTTGAGCAGATGCAGAAAAAGTCTCAGCAGATTTTATGCTATAGTTTTGCTGTAATTAGAAGTTTAGAACAGCATGTGTCAGAAACAAGTGAAAAGTGCATAAGAACATGAAAATACTGCATTAGTCAGAACAAATGTCTATAATAAACACTAAACCTTTCTAAATAGGTATATTTAAACCTGATTTATTGAAATGGCATAGATTTATAGAAGCACATGTTTTCTGTTATTTAATATAGAAAAAAAACCTATTGTATGTAAAGCTTATGTATTGCATCATACAGACATGCAATGTGCACCATCTAGTGGTTAAAAAAGAGTACTACCATGAAAATATTTGTATTAAAGCAATGCATTGCCAGTATGATTATTGCACACTTAAAGTGTACCAGAGAGATAAAGATAATTATCTATAACACTGAATAACAGGGATATACATGTTATTAAAATTTAGTAATGTTCATTGTTGTAACTACGTTTTAAAATACTTTAGTTAAAATCGGTATTATATATATTGTTAATGGTTATAAACATGTGACTATAAAAATGTAAAAGATGTATTGTTATGTAAAATTAAACTACTTCCAGCCATAAAGTCAGTGGTCATATCTCATGCTGTTTGTGTGATTCTTTGCAGTCCACGCCAAGCTGATCACCTTATCTCATCGCGTCTACAATCATCGGCTCTCTTAATTCACATTTTGAGGCCGGTAACACATCCATAGCTGTTAAAATCTATAAGGTGAGAAGCTCATAGTGTACAAAGTCGCGCAATTTCAAGTGCGACTTAAGTCACTAAGGCACTCAAGTCGCAAGAAAGTTGCATCAAAGTAGCGCAGGAACCTTATTTGAGGCTCGATTCACATCTATGCATGTTGCTTTTGAGCGTTTCTGCAGTGCTTTTTGTAGTGCTTGCCGCGTTTTTAGATACGCGTTTTTTGCGGTTTTTTTTTTACAGTGTGGTTGCTTAGCAACCAGCTATATACAGTGTAAAAAAAAAAAAAACGCAAATCGTGGCAAAAACGCGGTACTTGCATTTTGGATGTGGGTCCATTGACTTCTATTATATGCAAAATGCTGCATTTTGCATAAAAAAGTCTGCGGCCCTTTCCAAAAACGCAGAGGCACAAAAATGCATTGATGTGAACATTTTCAATAGGAACCCATGTTAAAAAAATTCCCTGCATGTCTGCAAAATTCTTTTAAAAAACGTGTTAGTGTGAATGATAGATTGGAACGGGTGTTGTAATCAAAGGGATGTGACTTTGTGTGTCCAAAGTCGCATGACAAGTTGCACTAGTGTGAACGCAGCCTACGGCGCATCCGGAAAGTATGCACAGCACTTCACTTTTTCCACATTTTATGTTACAGCCTTATTTCAAAATGGATTAAATTATTTTCCCCAAAATTCTAACAAACAATACCCCATAATGACAACGTGATAGAAGTTTGTTTGAAATCTTTGCAAATTTATTTACCACTTAAGCCCGGGACGATTTTGCTGGCCAAAAGACCGGAGCACTTTTTGCGATTTGGCTCTGCGTCGCTTTAACCACTTGCCGCCTGCCATATAGCAAAATGACGGTGGCAAAGCGGTTTTAATATCCTGACCGGACGTCATATGACGTGATCAGGATATTAAGCCGCTGCGCGGCCCCGGGGGCGCTCATCGCGGAGATCGTTGTTGCGTTGTGTCAGTCTGACACCCCGCAAGTACGATCTCGGTAAAGAGTCTCTAACGGAGACTCTTTACCATGTGATCAGCCGTGTCCAATCACGGCTGATCACAGTGTAAATAGGAAGAGCCGGTGATCGGCTTGTCCTCACTAGCGTCTGTCAGACGCGAGTAGAGGAGAGCCGATCGGCTGCTCCTCTGACGGGGGGGGGGTCTGTGCTGATCGATTATCAGCACAGCCCCCCCGAGGATGCCCACACTGGATCACCAGGGATGCCACCAGACCACCAGGGATGCCCAGCACCAGGTATGCCCCCTAGACCACCAGGGATGCCAGTCAGTGCCCACAATGGATGCCAATCAATGCCCACAATGGATATCACTGATTGGCATGCATTGTTTGGCACTGATTGGCATCCATCCCTATACAATACTGTACACTACAATGCCCATCCGTGCCACCTATCAGTGCCCATCCATGCTGCCTATCAGTGCCCATCCATGCTCATCCATGCCACCTATCAGTGTCCATCCATGCTGCCTATCAGTGCCCATCCATGCTGCCTATCAGTGCCCATCCATGCCGCCTATCCGTGCCACCCATCCATGCCAATCCGTGCCACCTATCAGTGCCTATTTGTGCCACCTATCAGTGCCACTTCATTGATGCCACATCATTCGTGCCCATCAGTGCCGCCTTATCAGTGCCAGTCACTGCGGCCCCGTCAGTGCCCATCGGTGAAGGAGAAAACTTACTTATTTACAAAGTTTTGTAACTGAAGCAAAAAAAATTTTTTTTCAACATTTTCTGCCTTTTTTTATTTGTTTAGCAGAAAATAAAAATCCCAGAGGTGATCAAATACCACCAAAAGAAAGCTCTATTTGTGGGAACAAAAATGATAAAACTTTAGCTTGGGTACAGTGTAGCATGACCGCGCAATTGTCATTCAAAGTGCGACAGAGCTGAAAGCTCAAAATTCGTCTGGGCGGGAAGGTGTATAAGTGTCCAGTACTGAAGTGGTTAACTGACAATTGCGCGGTCGTGCGACGTGGCTCCCAAACAAAATTGACGTCCTTTTTTCCCACAAATAGAACTTTCTTTTGGTGGTATTTGATCACCTCTTAGGTTTTTATTTTTTGTACTAAAAACAAAAAAAAGAGCATTATTTTTTACATTTTGCTATAATAAATATCCCCCAAAAATATATATTAAAAAAAAACATTTCCCTCAGTTTAATGGGAGATGCTTATTTACATTAACATCTCCCCATTCTTCCTCTCTGTGAGAAGATCGTGGGTATCCCCAGCGATATCGAGTCCGCGCGACCCGACTCCTTTTGCCTGTATGTGCCATTCTGCTGCAGTATATCTGCGTGAGGCAGTCAGCAAGCGGTTAAAAATAAAAATCCCATGTACATAAATATTCACAGCCTTTGCCATGGTGCTCAAAATTGAGCTCAGGTATATCCCGTTTCCACTGATCATCCTTCAGATGTTTCTACAACTTGATTGGAGGCCACCTGTGGTAAATTCAGTTGCTTGGACATGATTTGGAAAGGCGCACACCTGTCTATAGAAGGTCCCACAGTTACCAGTGCATGTCAGAGCACAAACCAAGACAAGATTGCATGAGCGATCGGGGAAGAAGGACCTTAGGTCAAGGAGGTGATCAAGAACCCGATAGTCGCTCTGACAGATCTCCGGTGTTTCTCAGTGGAGAGAGGAGAACCTTCCAGAAGAACAACCATCTCTGCAGCACTCCACCAATCAGGTCTTTATGGTAGAATGGCCATACGGAAGCCACTTCTCAGTTAAAGGCACATGGCAGCCTGGAGTTTGCCAAAAGGCACCTGAAGGACTCTAAGACCATGAGAAACAAAATTCTCTGGTCTGATGAAGCAAAGATTGAACTCTTTGGCCCAAATGGCAAGCATCATGTCTGGAGGAAACAAGGCACCGCTCATCACCTGGCCAATACCATCCCTACAGTGAAGCATGGTGGTGGCAGCATCATGCTGTGGGGGTGTTTTTCAGCGGCAGAAACTGGGAGACTAGTCAGGAGAGAGGGAAAGATGAATGTAGCAATGTATAGAGACATCCTTGATGAAAACCTGCTCCGGAGTGCTCAGGACCTCAGACTGGAGCGAACGTTCATCTTCCAACAGGACAACAACCCTAAGCACACAGCCAACATTACAAAGAAGTGGCTACAGGACAACTCTGCGAATGTCCTTGAGTGGCCCAACCAGAGCCCAGACTTGAACCTGATTGAATATCTCTGGAGAGATCTGATGGAGCTTGAGAGGTCCTGCAAAGAAAAATGGGAGAAAATGCCCAGAAATAGGTGTGCCAAGCTTGTAGCATCATACTCAAAAAGACTTGAGGCTGTGATTGGTGCCAAAGGTGCTTCACCAAAGGCTGTGAATACTTATGTACATGGGATTTTTATTTTATTTTTTTTAATAAATGTGCATAGAGTCCAAATAAACTTTGTTCACATGGTCATTATGGGGTATTGTTTGTAGAATTTTGATGAAAATAATGAATTTAATCCATTTTGGTATAAGGCTGTAACATAACAAAATGTGGAAACAGTGAAGCGCTGTGAACACTTTCCGGATGCACTGTAAGCCATATCAGTACAGGGTCCTGTACAACTGTGCAAGACTCAGCAAAAAGGCAGAGTCCAGATTTAACCCTTTCCTGCCCCCTCCCACCCAGCCGAACAGGAGCCCTATTACCCTGGGAGATATGATGCCCTCCAAGGATCGTGCCGCATCTAAACGTAATCTGTCACCAAGACACAGCTGACAACTGATTGCTGCACCGGCTTGCTGCCTGTACCATGTGATCAATCACAGCAGATCACATGACAATTTTATACAATAAAAGGCTGTGATTTAATGCCTTTCATTGTATACTATAGTGATGAGCTGTTTGATTGGTGACAGTGATCACATGGTACACACTGCGCCAATTAGAATAGTAAACACTGAATGGATAGTTTTTATTCTGAAAAAATTATTGCTTATAACTGTAAAATTTGCAGTTATAAGCAACCATAGTGTAGGGAGAAAAAAAAAAAAACACAGAACGCATTACCAAAATGCAGAAGTATAAATGGACTCCTAAAGTACATTTCTAGCCAAGCATTCTGTTCTGGATGGAGTAGGAAAGGATTAAACCCTCTGTCATTGGGGAGATTTCCCATCACAATGCAATAAAAATGCTCCACAACGCGCTGTTGACATAGAGTTGAAAAAAAGTGAACGTTGTAACAACATATCACACCGCCCCTGCACAACTCACACCAGTGTATGCGTCATATGGACCAAAATGCATGCTCGCTGGTGTGAACGAGTGGTTGAGAGCCTTGTGACTCCTTTGCACATCCCGCGCACCCAGTACTGAGACAGGTTCATCTAGCGCCCAGGACAAGGATATGGAACTGTGCCCCCTCCACCACCGTTACTGCATGCCATAGATAGAAGGTTTTTTGTATCATGTGTTCATTCTGTGCCCAGGGCAGTTGTCCCTCCTGCCCGCCCTTTGTCCCAAAAGTATCCTGGTTGGGATGTGGCCTCTAATCCTGCCATCCCAGGTACTGTCCCACAGAGGGCAGCATGGCACACAGACCCCCAGGGGTGAGGATTGGGGCAGCTCCTCATTCTCCTCCTGACCTGGGATGGGGGAGGTTGGACTGCTCATGGCTCCATGCAGGACCAAAACAGGGACACAATGGATGAATCACCACACAGGGACATTTGCCACAAAGCTAGTTTTTTTCTCCACATGAAAATCCCCAATCGATTGGATGATCTCTGCATCACCCCCTACATAGGCCAGAGATTCTACAACCTGCCAGACAGGAGGTCCCAGGTAAGGACTGGTCATGTTTTCTTCGCCTTGGCTGTGTGTTCCAACCACAAGACCCAGCATCCCCTGCCAGCCATACATGGACATGCACTCTCATATTGCTGATATGGCATACTGGCACTTGTAGTTTTGTCTCTGTGTCAACTTTAGGGCCTTTAACCCCTGCAGAACCACAAGTCTCAGCATTCCCTGATGGCCAGGCATGGACCTGCGCTCCTAGGCTGCTGACATGGCATGCTGGGACTTGTAGTCAGGGCCTTCTTTAAGGCAGGACAAAAGGGGCAGCTGCCCCGGGCCCTGTCATTGTTGTGGGGCCCAAAGCAACTGCCTCATACTTGCCAACTATCCCAGTTTAAATTCCCTTGAAGGTTTACTTCTGTGCTGTGTCCTGATATCTCAGTGTGAAGTGCTGCTACTAATGCTGCCCAGCTCTGCCCTATTGTTGTGTACAGATGACTCACTTGCAGACCCTGTGTTTACATGGAAATAACCGGCATTCATATGTAAATAGCGGTGGCATTACTAAGTAAATAGCTGTGGCCGGCGGCATTGATATGTAAATAAAGGTGGCATTCATATGTGTATCATGCTCCCCTGCAGTAAGGAGATGATGTGCTGTAACCTCTAACAACCAATCAGTGAGCAGTATTACTGCACAGTAATCACTAGAAACCAATTAACAAGCAGAAATCATTTGATGTAACCTCTAGCAACCAATCAGTGAGCAGTATTACTGCACAGTAATCTCTAGAAACCAATTAACAAGCAGAAATCATTTGCTGTAACCTCTAGCAACCAATCAGTGAGCCGTAATGTGTGCTGTAACCTCTAGCAACCAGTCATTAAGTAGTAATGATATGCTGTAACCACTGGCAACCAATCGCAATTGCTGCCTGATCTGATACAGTAAACTGATGTTAAGTGTAGCTGCTATTTATTGTATGTCTCACAACAGGTGGAGAGTAAAATTGCATGGGGGAGGGGGCCCAATTAAGTTTTTGCCCAGGGTCCAATCAATATTAAAGACGGCCCTGCTTGTAGCCTTGTTCATGTGTCAGCTTTAGGGGAAAGAACTGTTGTAGAACCACAAGTCCCAGCATTCCCTGCCGGCCAGGCGTGGACATGTGCTCCTACACTGATGCTGACATGGCCAGCTGGGACTTGTAGTTTTGTATCTGTGGCTTAGGTGATAGAACTGTTCGGCTGTCATAGCCATCCTTGTCATGATTTAACCAAATGTCTGCTAACAGAATATATTATAATTGTAACTGCAAAAATCTAAATCGCCTATAGCAACTGTGCTAGAAAAGTGACCAATGGGCAACATAGACTCCGCCCCAAACCTCTCAGGACCCCCCTCCAATGATATCATATTAATATTCATAGACGTATCGATGGAAACGGTCTTACCTCTGAAGGCGGAGCTCACATGGCTGTCACTTGCGTCATGCCTGTGTTGGAAAACGCTTCCCCCTTCCAAACACGGTTTTATTTTTATGAATGTTGGGTTTTTTTATTTATTTTTTTACTGCTGCGTCTTTGACTTGTGTATTGCATGTTGGTTGCTGATCATTATGTCCCAATCAGTTTTGTGGGTTCTGGAAGGAGATAAGGAGAGCATTCCCAGCAGAGGTCATTAGGGAGCTACACCTGCTAGGGGCGGGGTTTAACCAGCCAGGTGTAAGGACAGGCCACGCCCCCAGCAGGTGTAGGTAATCAGTCTGGCTGCTCACACCTGCACTATGAGATCCCTTTCACACTGGGGCGTTTTTCAGGCGCTTTAGTGTTAAAAAAAAAGCGCCTGAAAGAAGCTGCAACTGCAATCCCAATGTAAAAGCCCGAGTGCTTTCACACTGAGGCACTGCGCTGGCAGGGGGTGTCCAAAAAAGTCCTGCAAGAAGCTTCTTTGAAGCGCTTTTGGAGCGGTGAATACACCTCTCCTAAAGCGCCCTTTCCCATTGAAAACAATGGGAAGCGCCAGCAAAGCGCTTTTGGCAGCGGCACTTTGTGGGTGCTTTTAACCCTTTATTTGGCCACTAGCAGGGGTTAAAAGCGACCCATTAGCACTCGAAAAAAACACTGGTAAAGGGCCGCTAGTTTAAGCAGCGCTTTACGAGCGTTTTTCGGGTGTTGACATTGTGAAAGGGATCTTAAATCATTCGGGCTTTCACATTGGGATTGCAGATGAGGCTTCTTTCAAGCTCTTTACAGACGTTTCTTTAACCACTTGCCGCCCGCCCTATAGGCAATTGACGGCGGCAAAGTGGTTGCATAATCCTGACCGGACGTCATATGACGTGATCAGGATTATGAGCCGCTGCGCGCCCCCGGGGGCTCGCATTGCGGAGATCATTGTTGCGGGGTGTCAGTCTGACACCCGGCAACTACGATCTCGGTAAAGATTCTCTGACGGAGACTCTTTACCACGTGATCAGCCGTGTCCAATCACGGCTGATCACAGTGTAAATGGGAAGAGCCGGTGATCGGCTTTCCCTCACTCGCGTCTGTCAGACGCGAGTAGAGGAGAGCCGATCGGCTGCTCCTCTGACAGGGGGGGTCTGTGCTGATCGATTATCAGCACAGCCCCCCCGAGGATGCCCACACTGGACCACCAGGGACGCCACCAGACCACCAGGGAAAAGGTAATCCTCCCTAGACCACCAGGGATGCCAGTCAGCACAATGGGTGCCAATCAGTGCCCATAATGGATGCCAATCAGTGCCCACAATGGGCATCACTGATTGGCATGCATTATTGTTTGGCACTGATTGGCATCCATTACTATAGTATAACACCAATGCCGCCTATGAGTGCCCACCTGTGCCGCCTATCAGTGCCCACCTGTGCCGCCTATCAGTGCCCACCTATGCCGCCTATCAGTGCCCACCTGTGCCGCCTATCCATGCCCACCCATGCCCATCTGTGCCGCCTATCCATGCCCATCTGTGCTGCCTATCCATGCCCATCTGTGCCGCCCATCCATGCCAATCCGTGCCAGCTATCAGTGCCAATTTGTGCCACCTATCAGTGTCCGTCCGTGTCACCCATCCGTGTCGCCCATCCGTGTCGCCCATCAGTGCCGTCTATCAGTGCCACATATCAGTGCCACTTCATTGGTGCCACATTGGTGCCCATCAGTGCCGCCTTATCAGTGCCCATCAGTGTAGCCCCATCAGTGCCCATCAGTGAAGGAGAAAACGTACTTATTTACAAAGTTTTGAAACTGAAACAAAAAAAAAACATTTTTTTTTTCAAAATTTTCGGTATTTTTTTATTTGTAGCGCAAAAAATAAAAACCGTAGAGGTGATCAAATACCACCAAAAGAAAGCTCTATTTGTGGGGAAAAAATGATAAAAATTTCATTTGGGTACAGTGTAGCATGACCGCGCAATTGTCATTCAAAATGCGACAGCGCTGAAAGCTCAAAATTGGTCTGGGCAGGAAGGTATTTAAGTGCCCGGTATTGAAGTGGTTAACACTAAAGCGCCTGAAAAAGGCCCCAGTGTGAAAGGGGTCTGAAGGTTCTATTATTGTTCTGTACTTCCAATGTTTGTTGTTTCCTCCGGCACGGCAGCCCCGGGGTGGTTGTGCGTCTTAAGCTGCATTCACACCCTAGCGTAGCGTCTTTGATTGTTTTTCTTGCATTTCTGAGCTTTATTGTTTTTTTGTTTTGTTTTTTATTAGCCAATAGAGAAAACCGTCATGTATTGTTAGCTTTTTTTTAGCTTTTTTTTTTTTTAGCTTTTCCATCAGCTTTTATTTTATTTATTTTTTATTATTATCCACTTATTTATTTATTTTTGTTAGGATAAGTTAGGCTGGGGTCACACTTGCCGTGGCTCACAGCAGGGGGTCCGGTGCGCCCCTGTTCACTGTTTCAGGTGCGAATCTCCATTTTTTTTTTGCCTGAATTCACACCTGAAATGCAATAAAATCCAGCACATCCCTAAGGCTGGATTCACACCTATGGCATTTTTGGTGCCTTTTGCATTTTGCAGATTTGCACTACAGAATGTGTCACATAGGAAACCATGTTAAATGGACTGTCATGCAAATCTGCAAAATGCAAAAAGCACTAAAAATGCATAGGTGTGAATCCACCCTAAAAGCATAAAACAGCACATGCCTAGACACTGACTAGGCACACATTTAACCCTCCGATCGCCCCTGATGTTAACCCCTTCCCAGCCAGTGTCAGTACAGTGACAGTGCATATTGTCAGCACTGATCACTGTATTAGCATTATTGGATTACGCTGTGTCAGTTAGCCCTGGTTCACACTGGAGAGTTTTGACATTGCCGTCAATGGCACTGTCCGAATCAGTGCGGCGCCACATCTGTGGCACTGCACTGGTTTAAAAAAGTAATAGTTTCTGTACTACTTTTTGCGATTTCTGGCTGCAATTTAAATTGACATCTGTGCAGAAATCTGCACTGATGTCTGTGAAATTGAGCCTAAAATCGGGACTGAGAGCTAAGCGTGCACTGCTTCATTTCTGCAGCTCAGTGTGAACCTGGGCTTAGGGCCGGTTCACACTATTGCGATGCGAGAACCCTGCAAATCAACTGCTCATCGCATTCGGCACGCACGGCAGTTCACACTGCCATATGCGAACTGCTGGGGAGTGTCATTATATGTTAACGACACCCCCATTTCAGCTCGCATATCGCACTGCGAACTGACAGTTCGGACATTAATCAGATCACATATGTGTGAACACATGCAATCCGATTCTGGTCCAAACAGAAAAAAAGGGTCCTGTGCGCGTTTGCGCTGAATGCAGTGCGATATCAGCCGTGTATGGCTGACATCGCACTGCACAGACATCGCATGTAATGTGAACAGCAGTGCGCTGCGAATTGCATGCGATGTCTGCCATCGCAATAGTGTGAACCGGCCCTAAATGTCAGATTGTCCACCACAGTATTGTAGTTTTGCTATAAGTCACTGATCACCACTATTAATAGTACAAAAAAATATATAAATCCCAGTTAGTAGCTCCGGCTCCTGAAGAGCATGCACCGTGTGTTTTTGAAATGTAATGTTTAATCTAAACCGCAGTTTGGTTTGGGTTTGATTACTCCAAATTTTGACCTCAGAATCAGTCTGACTAGACTACAAGGTGTTCTGCTTGGCCATGGGGGGGCGCTGTCACTTCTGGCAGGCATGGTAACACAGTCTGGTTGGGTGCTTTAGGCTGGATTCACATCTATGCCGTTTTGGTGCTTTTTGCATTTTGCAGATTTGCACTACAGCCCATTTATCATGGTCTCCTATGGAACATGTTCTGTAGTGCAAATCTGCAAAATGCAAAAAGCACTAAAAATGCCATAGGTGTGAATCCAGCCTTAAGGTTACTTTCTTTCGGAGTCAGCCCAGTGGGAGTGTCACGCTTGCTGTGCCTTCTGGGAGAGGGTACTTAAGATGCGAATGTCACATGTTTCGGGGGTTCCGGTCCAGAAGTATGTTTTGACTGCAATGTCCTGGTCCTCCTGACCAGCCCCCAGGATGCCTATGGCCTGGGGTGCGGATCCACCTGACATCACATCTCGGGGCTGGCTAGCCCGAGGCGAGGAAACTGAAGGAAGGATTCGGAGGTGGTCCGGTGCCGTCTCAGGTTGTGGAGAGGCCCAGCAACTGTGAAGTTATCCAGGGGAAGACTCTTCAGGAGAAGGCCACGCAAGGGTTGGCTTCTCAACAAGAGCCTGGTAAAGCTGAAGGACCTAAGCGAATCCAATCTCGTGAGGTATCGCCGGACCGGCTGCAAGATACTGGAACCACACGAGCGTCCTACAAGTTTTCAAGTTTCCTTACACGTGTTCTATAATAAAGTCTGTGGCAGAGACTTGTTCCTGACTCAAGCACCCTGTTGGCTGCTAGGCCTGGCAAGAGAAGGACTATCCAATTAGGGTGAAGATCCAGCTGTGAATGGCTATTCTCTGGATTTATTCAAAGTGAGAGACTTTTTCATACTGAATTTAACATTAAGAGTACCTGGACTTTTCACCTAAACCCTCTGATCCTACACTAGAGACTGTTTGTTAACTAAGTTTTTGCAAATAAAAATCCCTTTAAGCGGATCTGTCGTCAGTCTCCATAGTTCTTGGGCCATCTACCAGGGCAAACCCCTAGACCAGAAATATGCAATTAGTGGACCTACAACTGTTGCAGAACTACAAGTCCCATGAGGCATAGCAAGACTCTGACAGCCACAAGCATGACACCCAGAGGCCGAGGCATGATGGGACTTGTAGTTTTGCAACAGCCGGAGGTCCGCTAATTGCATATCCCTGCCCTAGACGCAAATCTTGGTGAAAAAGGTAACGGTAAGCCCATCGGGGGTAAGAGCTACAAGTATATTTCCTATAGTTTGTAGACGCTATAACTTTTGCACAAACCAATCAATTAGGGATGAGCCGAACACCCCCCAGTTCGGTTCGCACCAGAACCTTCGAACAGACCAAAAATTCGTACTAACTTTAGAACCCTATTAAAGTCTATGGGACTCGAACGTTCGAAATCAAAAGTGCTAATTTTAAAGGCTAATATGCAAGATATGCAACAGATAACACCAGCAATAAGGGATATCTTCAGGTGTATACTGTGCTGGAGGCACACAACACCCACTTTAATTCCTGCAGATGCCTGTATTAGAGAACACCAGCAATAAAGGATAGATACAGGTGTATACTGTGCTGGAGGCACACAACACCCACTAACTCCTGCAGATGCATGTATTAGAGAACACCAGCAATAAAGGGTAGATACAGGTGTATACTGTGCTGGAGGCACACAACACCCACTAATTCCGGCAGATGCCTGTATTAGAGAACACCAGCAATAAAGGGTAGATACAGGTATATACTGTGCTGGAGGCACACAACACCCACTTTAACTCCTGCAGATGCCTGAGAAAAGAACACACTGTCCCTGCCTATCTTTCTCTTTCCCTGCACTCCGGAACACACTACACAAGGCCGCCACGCTGGCGGCCTTATATAATGTGGGGCGTGTACTAAACCCCCTGAGCTATAATTGGCCACAGACATCCTGCCTGTGGCCAATTATGGCTCTCCTCGCTGCTGGCGCTGTGATTGGCCAAGCATGCGTGGTCACAGTGTATCCTTGGACAATCATGAGCCAGCAATGCACTGCGATGGCATAGTGCATTGTGGGGCGTTCGTGCCACACGAATTTGGTGCGAACAGTCCACAAAGTTCTGAATTCGCCGAGCAGAAGAACGGCCGATGTTCGAGTTTCGAACACTGAGCTCATCCCTACAATCAATATACACTTATTGTTTTTTTTTTTACCAAAAATATGTAGCAACATATATATATATATATATGTATTGGCCTACATTAATGAAGTAATTCGATTTATTTATTTATTTTTATTTCATTGGATGTTTTATAGCAGAAAGTAAAAAATATTGTTTTGTTTTTTTCAAAATTGTCAGGTTTTTTTGTTTATAGCAGAAAAAATTAAAAACGCAGAGGTGATCAAATATCACCAAAAGAAAGCTCTATTTGTGGGGAAAAAAATCATACAAGTGTCATTTATGTACTGCGTTGCACGACCGCGCAATTGTCAGTTAAAGTAACGCGGTGCCGTATCGTGAATAAAATGGCCTGGTCATAAAAGGGGTTAAATCCTTTCCAGAGGTTAAGGGGATATATAACATTTTTATTTATTTTTATTGCACCTCTCGGATTTAACCTGGCCATACAATAGTTAGTAGATCTGAAAACGAACATTCGTCCAAAAATTCCCAGTACCTTCAAAGGCTGGACTAATGTTGCTCGAAATCACTTCCTAAAAACATTTGCTTTTAACATGGGATTTTGGAACGAATGGAATCTCCCGATTGAAAACCGTGTTCGATGTTCGAAATTTGTTTTCGAGAAAATGTTTCCATCCTTTGAATTTTCCAGGAACTGCAGTTGAACAGGAATTGCCGATTTGAACCCACTAACAATTCGAACAATCAAAACTATGTTCTTAAAAACAAAAAAATTTCAACCCCCTCTTTGGGGGCGGGGATTCTGAATTTTCCTGACTGCTTGGCTAAGCCCCTCCCAGGGTGTATTCCACTGTCCAATCAGGATGCTTCAGTCGCTGGTAAGGGCTCCTATTGGAAGGTCTAGGTTCCTTTTACGGAGCTCTATAACTGTGGGGTGAAAGAGAAAAAGGAAGTTTGATTAGTGGCCGCCATGACATGGCTTGTGTAGTATTACATTTTTATTTTTTATTTTTTTTAAGGGCTTGCTTCACATACTAGAAATGTTGCCCTTGTGGGGGAAAAAAAAGGGGAAATGTTTTCTTTTTTTAAAGTTTGAAAGTTCTGTCGTTCCCCCATAAATCATTACATTAGCACAGTTTGGATACTCTATAGACACGCACAGCTCTGTACAATGCGGAGACCTTCTTTAATGAACCCTCCACCTGTCCGTCTTCCCTACGCCGCTCTGCAGTAACCTTGCCAGGTGAGGTCACGCCGTTTTCATCCAAAGGTCTCCTCCTGGAAAAGATGTAATAACATCCGGCTGTGTCTGGCAGGCCGACGGCGACACCACCAGCGCGCGCGGTCCAGGCCTATTAATACCTCGTCACGTGCCGCCTGGGTCGATGCAGCCCTGGGCTCTGCGGACTCACCGCCGCCTAAGGGGTTGTGTTGCCGTCCTCTTTTTGACATCGGGCATTGAGTTACCTGCACTTTCTATATATATATAAGCCGGTGAAGGAGCTTTTCAGAGCAACCAAACAGCCCAGGGCCGCTGGAAGGAGGAGGCGAGAGGCCCATGTCCGCTAAGTGGTGCTTATCAATGTGGAAGCTTTAATCTGATTATAAATATCCTTCATGCCTCAGATTGTATAAAAGCAGTGTATACAGAAAGTTTTAAAAAAATATATGTTGGCAAAAGGGGGGGGGATGTAATTTTTTAATAGGTTACCCCCGTCAATAAAAGTTCCTACATTCATTAGACATTGCTGCTTTTCCTGGCTCCTCCTCCCAGCCCTGTTTTTAATTTATATATAACATATTGAACCCTACAGACTAGGAATGGGATGCCATTAAAGTCAATGTGTGTGTAAAGGCAGTTGTCCCAATACTTTTGGTAATATAGTGTGTATAATATATATATATATATATATATATATATATATATATATAATATAATATAAAAAAATACACACACACTATATTACCAAAGTATTGGGACGCTTGCCTTTACACATGCATGAACTTTAATGGCATCCCAGTCTTAGTCCGTAGGGTTCAATATTGGGTTGGCCCACCCTTTGCAGATATAACAGCTTCAACTCTTCTGGGAAGGCCGTCCACAAGGTTTAGGAGTGTGTCTATGGGAATGTTTGACCATTCTTTCAGGAGCGCATTTGTGAGGTCAGGTGCTGATGTTGGACGAGAAGGCCTGGCTCGCAGTATCATCCCAACGGTGTTCTATCAGGTTGAGGTCAGGACTCTGTGCAGGCCAGTCAAGTTCCTCCACCCCAAACTCACTCATCCATGTCTTTATGGACCTTGCTTTGTGCACTGGTGCGCAGTCATGTTGGAATAGGAAGGGGCCATCCCCAAACTTTTCCCACAAAGTTGGGAGCATGAAATTGTCCAAAATGTCTTGGTATGCTGATGCCTTAAGAGTTCCCTTCACTGGAACTAAGGGGCCAAGCCCAACCCATGAAAATCAACCCCGCACCATAATCCCCCCTCCACCAAATGGTTTGGACCAGTGCACAAAGCAAGGTCCATAAAGATATTGATGAGTGCATTTCAGAGTATAATTCATTCCAAAGGTGTTCTATTGGTTTGAGGTCAGGACTCTGTGCAGGCCAGTCAAGTTCCTCCACCCCAAACTCGCTCATGCATGTCTTTATTGGACCTTGCTTTGTGCACTGGTCCAAATCATTTGGTGGATGGGGGATTATGGTGTGGGGTGTGGCTCCTGAAGACACACTAAGGCTCGACAGCAAACTGCACTGGGTGACTTGCATGCTCTCCTTATGAATCTTGTGATACGCTACTTGTGATTTAAAAAAAAAAAAAAACGTTTTTTATATACTGCACTTAGTTGGCGCCCTCTGCTGTTTCCTTTAGCCATTGCTGCCTGCCTGCAACGACCCCCTCCAAACTACAAAGGTTAAATGCTTATGTCTAGGGGGAGATGAAAAGACTGCATGACTTACCTTACCCCCACTGTGGCGTCATCAAGTACAGTGCAGAGCTATTAACACTGGAGGAGGCTGAAGTGAGACCATGGCCTAGAGCACCTTAGAGAAGAGGCTGCAGGGGAAGGGTCTGACTGCTGGAGCAAGGAATAAGTTATTACACCCTATTCCTCTACACCTAGGCAAAAAGGAGCATTTAACCCTTGCATTGTGGGGGAAGGGAACATTTTTTTTTTTCTGGAGCCTGGGGTTGGGCTTTAAAACACATTCACCATAAACTAAATTGCTGTGTTAATTAAAACATTAATGGCCAGTTCCAGACTCCCCAATATGCCCCCCCCCCCCATACTTTCTTCTAAGCAGATTTTGGCTCAGTTAGCTGTTGGGCCTGTCTTGTGATTGACACATTTTGCACAGCCAGGCAGGTCACACAGTTCCCAACTAAGCAATTCAACGTCTTGGTTTAGTGACCCATCTTCTGGGTGGAAAGTTCTGGTTATCTTGGATTGGTACTGTCTGTATATCACCTTCATGGGGAGCCATAGTCAGCATATATGACATGCACTGACACCGGCACTACAGCCTGATTTTTATTCCTGGGAGGATTGTGGGTCATGTGACCTCTCCATATGGGATGATGGCTGAATGAGAAGTTTATTGATTGTTCCTTATGTGAGTCACCGTGGAAAGACCTTCATCAGATACCTGACTTCTGTGCCTTTCCAGCTGCTTCCTCACCTCCTGCGTCCCCCCTACTTTCCTTACTTCTTCCTCCCCAGACCTGGCGTCTTTATCTTTCTCCTTCCTCCTCCTTTTCTTAATTTCACCCCTTCTCTTTCACCTTTTCTTTCATTTCTCTCCTCCCCCTTCTATCCTTTCCTTCGCCAGCTCTCCATTCTCCTCCTCTCTTCTTCCCTTCTATGTCCTATGTTCTCTTCTCCCATCTTCTCTCTTTTCCTTCACTTTCTTCTATCGAATCCTCCTCTCTTCTATCCCATCGACCTCTCTTCTATTCCCTCCTCCCATCCTTTATCCTCATCTCTTCTATCCTTTCCTGGTCATTGTATTGCACAATGGCCACCTTTTCACTCTCCTCTTCACTATCCCTTTCCTCACTTTTTATTTATTTTATTTGTGTGTGTTTTGTCACGTTTGTCACTGCACGTGTGATGAGTAGGGTGTCGTTCCTCGGACCAATCCTGAAAGTCTTTGGGAGGGTGGACATAGGCCTTTTGGCTTGGTCCAATCTCCATTGGGAGGGCCTACCTTCGGGGAAGCCCCCATAGTACCAAGTACCTAGGAGGTTCTGTTTCGGCAGTCCTCCCGGGGAAAGGAGGTTGTCTGTCTTCGGCTAGATGACCACTGATGAGTCTGGCATCTCAGTCCCTGTCTGGAGCCTAACGCCCCGGGGGATCAGGGTATGGTCCTTCCTTGTGGAGGACATCAGACACCCGTCTGCACTTTTTAGTGTTTCACTCTTTATGTGTGTGCACTTTTTTTATGCACCGATTGGAAGTTTTTTGGGTGTGTCTTGCACGCCATGGGCTTTTTCAATCGAAAAAAATCCTCTCCTCTCCTGATCTATCCTCGCTTCTCCTCTTCTATCCTCTTCTATCTTCCGCTACTCCTCTTCTATCCTTCACTTCTCCTCTTCTATCCTTCGCTAATGTTCTATCCTTGCTTCTCCTCTTCTACCCTCGTTCCTCTTTTTTATTCCCTCTTCTTTCCTTACTACTCCTCCTCTGTCCTGCGCTTCTCCTCCTCTGTCCTGCGCTTCTCCTCCTCTGTCCTGCGCTTCTCCTCCTCTGTCCTGCGCTTCTCCTCCTCTGTCCTGCGCTTCTCCTCCTCTGTCCTGCGCTTCTCCTCCTCTGTCCTGCGCTTCTCCTCTTCTGTCCTGCGCTTCTCCTCTTCTGTCCTGCGCTTCTCCTCTTCTGTCCTGCGCTTCTCCTCTTCTGTCCTGCGCTTCTCCTCTTCTGTCCTGTGCTTCACCTCTTCTGTCCTGCGCTTCTCCTCTTCTGTCCTCTGCTTCTCCTCTGTTCTGCACTTCTCCTCTTTTGACCTCTGCTTCTCCTCTTTTGTCTCGTGCTTCTCCTCTTCTGTCCTGCACTTCTCCTCTGCTTCTCCTCTTCTGTCCTCTGCTTCTCCTCTGTTCTGCACTTCTCCTCTTTTGACCTCTGCTTCTCCTCTTCTGTCTTGCGCTTCTCCTCTTCTGTCTCGTGCTTCTCCTCTTTTGTCCTGCGCTTCTCCTCTTCTGTCCTGCGCTTCTCCTCTTCTGTCCTGCGCTTCTCCTCTTCTGTCCTGCGCTTCTCCTCTTCTGTCCTGCGCTTCTCCTCTTCTGTCCTGCGCTTCTCCTCTTCTGTCCTGCGCTTCTCCTCTTCTGTCCTCCGCTTCTCCTCTGTCCTGCGCTTCTCCTCTTTTGACCTCTGCTTCTCCTCCTCTGTGCTGCGCTTCTCCTCCTCTGTCCTGCGCTTCTCCTCCTCTGTGCTGCGCTTCTCCTCTTCTGTGCTGCGCTTCTCCTCCTCTGTGCTGCGATTCTCCTCCTCTGTTCTGCGCTTCTCCTCCTCTGTGCTGCGCTTCTCCTCCTATGTCCTGCGCTTCTCCTCTTCTGTCCTGCGCTTCTCCTCCTCTGTGCTGCGCTTCTCCTCCTCTGTCCTGCGCTTCTCCTCCTCTGTGCTGCGCTTCTCCTCCTCTGTCCTGCGCTTCTCTTCTGTCCTGCGCTTCTCCTCCTCTGTCCTGCGCTTCTCCTCTTCTGTCCTGCGCTTCTCCTCTTCTGTCCTGCGCTTCTCCTCTTCTATCCTTCCTTCCCCCTTTTATATCCTCCCATCTCCTCTTCTTGCCTCTGCTTCTCTATCCTCTTTCTGTTGCCGTTCCCCTCTTCTATCCTCTCCTCTCCCCTCTCTGAAACCTAACACATTCCGTATAAAGCTAAAAAAAAAAAAAGCCAAAAACGTTAGCGATACATGGTAAAAGTGCATAATGCAGCAAAGCTGATCATAAACAGGCCAATAGAACCAAGCAATGCTGACTTTACTTTGTGATGTACTAAAGGGCATTAATGAGGGTCTTAGACAGTCTGAGACTCTCATTATGATACAGAGAGATTTTCCAACATTCTGGAGCTAAGCTTTGACTTTCCATGGAAAAGAATATAAAGCACTGGCCGTGACCAGCACAGACTCAAGTCCCACCAATGCCAACAGAATGTAAGAGACGTTCTTGGTCTCCCCATATATATTAATATAAGCTCCAACAGACTGAGGGCGATCGTCCGGGGAAGTTACCTCTACAGTTAACCCTTTACACACACAAACCGTAGCTCTCAAATCCATATGAATGAATGAATGAATGAAATACTTATATAGCGCACAATGCGAACTGAATCGCCTCTAGGCGCTGTGGCGAGCTTTGATCATCTGCTAAAAGAGGAAGGTCTTGAGTTTTTTCCTAAAAGCCAGGTGATTTTCTTCCAGGCGGATGTTGATATTTGATAGAGACCACAGACGGGCACATTGCCTATGAGATATAATGTGAAAAATTAGCTTGCTGTACAATTTTGAAAAGGCATGTCTAGTTTCAAACTGTTATTATTTGATTCATCAGCATAGCCATGCTTTGTGACGATATCGCCATTATAGCAAAAATAGTGAACATTGGATAAAAATGAATTCGCCAGGCATTTTATGACCTGCTTCCATTAGATGACTTTGGCCAATGAAGGGTTATGGCTATTAGCAGGCTTGGCTTAAGAGATATCCTACTAGTGGGTTTAATGAAATGTGTCCTGTCAAACTGGAATGTTTTAACGACTACCGTATTTTACGGTAGTGCTTCCTTAACAGTCCCGTGTCTGATACCATTTATGACAGCCAATTAGCAATTTACAATGTGACCCCATTAGGAGGTTTTCCGAATTCCACGTACGGCTTATGTTACTAACTCCCTTTGACTGTATGTGATGTTCCTGACGAAGGGGTCTTTGGCATCCCCGAGAATGTTGCATTTTTGTGCTGTGATGTGATCACTTCCAATAAAACCCTTTGAGTGGTATTTGAAGATCCATGGTGTGCTGGCGATTATATTTATATATTGTTTGTACTAAACACCGTTCCATCCTCATTTCTCCAAAACCCAACGAGACAACTTCAGACACAATACAGCAAAGGGAGCAGTACCATAAAAAGTACGTCGAATTTGGCAAACCTCCTAATGGAGTCGCACTGTAACAGGGGCGGACTGACAACTCATGGGGCCCTTGGGCAATAGGAGAAGATTATGGGGCCCCAGGGCAATAGGAGATTATGGGGTCCCAGGGCAATAGGAGATTATGGGGCCCCTGGGCAATAGATTATGGGGCCACACAGTATACATACACACACAGTATACACACACAGAATACACATACACACACCGAAAAGGTACTGGAGAGGCGGGGCAGCTATAATCTTGGGATTTAAAAAAAAAAAAAAAAAAACACAGATTTTTAAATACTTTCCCTGGTTTTATTGAGGCTGGCAACCCTGATGGGGCCCTTTAGTGGCATGCGGCCTTCGGGCAGTGCTCGAGTACCTGAATGGTCAGTCCACCCCTGCACTGTAAATTGCTAATTGTCTGTCGTAAATGGTATCACACCAGAGACTTTTAAGGACGTCATACTGTAAAAATCATTGGTAAAACATTCCAATTTAACAGGAACCATGTCATTGATCTGTGAAGTCTCCAGCTGGCTGTTGCTGCAGTACCCACTATTCCTAAGGCCAGGGGTGCCCAACCAGTGGCCCGGGTGCCACATGTGGCCTGTGGAGCCCTCTGATGTGGCCCATCAGTCAGGGGTGTCGGGAGGGGGTGGCTAGGGGGGGCTGAAGCCCCGAATGAGACCCCCTAAAGCCCCGAGTATCAGCTCCGCAGGGTCTTCATTGTTAGCCCCGAGCGCTGCGCGAGCGCCAGGACCAATCTGATTCCGATCGCTGCCGAGTGTGGCCGAGTGTAGCCGAGTGCGGCCGGGTGCCAGAGCAGGTCCCGCCTTCTGGAGCCTGCACATCTATGATGGACGTCCCACTTGTCCAATGCCGGGACAGCGGGACGTGTGACATCCATTATAGGCGCTGTTGGCTCCAGAAGGTGGAAATTACAAAGCGGCTGCCGCTTCACATCCCCGCTTGGCGCTCGGGCAAGCCGCTCTCCTCTCCTCCTCGGACTGGCTGCTGTGACAGGTCAGAGTGTGTGTGTTAAGGTCAGTGTAGGTAGGTCAGTGTGTGGTAAGGTCAGTGTAGGTAGGTCAGTGTGTGGTAAGGTCAGTGTAGGTAGGTCAGTGTGTGGTAAGGTCAGTGTAGGTAGGTCAGTGTGTGTGTTAATGTCAGTGTAGGTAGGTCAGTGTGTGTGTTAATGTCAGTGTATGTAGGTCAGTGTGTGTGTTAATGTCAGTGTAGGTAGGTCAGTGTGTGTGTTAATGTCAGTGTAGGTAGGTCAGTGTGTGTGTTAATGTCAGTGTGTGTGTTAATGTCAGTGTAGATAGGTCAGTGTGTGTATTAATGTCAGTGTAGGTAGGTCAGTGTGTGTGTTAATGTCAGTGTAGGTAGGTCAGTGTGTGTGGTAATGTCAGTGTAGGTAGGCCACTACCGTTAGTGTATGTAGGTCAGTGTATGTATATGTCCAGTGTATGTAGGTCAGGCAGGTGAGTGTAGGTAGGTCACTACCGTCAGTGTAAGTAGGTTAGTGTATGTAAGTCACTACCATCAGTGTCACGGCCCAGCCAAAAAAAAGTCACATACAACACCCCCCCCCCCCCCCCCGTTCAGGCCTTGGACTCCGGGCTTTTTGTCACCTAGCAACGCCCCTGGCATCAGTGTTGTGAATGAAGCCGGCGGTAGAGGAAGCAAGCGGTTGCGTAGCAGAGCCACATAAGACGATGCTTCCTGTATAGCACCACCTCCTGTCACAGGCGGAGTGATACCAAATGCACTCTGCCTGGAACAGCAACAGCCAGCTATACCTGAATTGAAGACTGTTATTAAAGGTATGTTTAATACTATAATCACAGTGTATATATGGGCATATCTGTTCTGCAGAGGTTACCAGGCTGCTTTCAAACTGCACAGAGCCATAGACCTCTGTTATTACCTACGGGTTTGGTGCGCTTTCAGAAAGTGCTACCTGCAGGATATAATGGAATTCTATGGCAAAGTGCAGCTAACCCACAGAAAAGCCAGAGGTGCACTTCTCTGGGTAGACCACAGCACATCAGTGTGAAAGCCTTAGGCCCTTTCACATGATCGGCCCGACCCAATCAGACCCTCCATTCACCTCTATGGAGCGGCAAATGTAAACAGACTTCTGTCCATTTACACCGACGTACCTTCAATCCGATCCTCTGAAAGAAAAAAAACAGAAGGGGATCTATCCCCTTCCATCTGGGCAGATCGGAGGGCCCATAGAATAGAGTGGTCAGTGTCCGTGTCCGTTCTGCATATGCGGAGTGTATACGGACCTGTCATCCACCCACTCCGCTCACTGTGGCCCGCGACTGGTTACCAAGTCTCTTAAGTGGCCCTTGTTCTTTAAAAGGTTGGGCACCCCTATTCCAGAAACGTGTGCGATGAGAATATTGTTTTTTACTTTGTTCAGTACGACTCCCTATTCTTCATACTCAGTTTGGGGTTCAATCATTGGACCTCGTGATTGCCAATCCAGTGCATCAGAAGCCAACCAAGGCAGTCCTAGTGTGCTGTCATCTGCATGTCTATGGCAACCAATCACATTTCATATAACTGAAGTAGGAAGAAATGATAGATAAATTCTGGTTGGTTGCCATGGGTCGCAGCAATGCCTTATAGAGGCAACCAAAAGAGTTTAGACTGCAGTACCCAAACACATCAGAATGTAGTGCGAGCCTTCCCGGCGGGGGGGTTCCGTACCTCATACAAGGTATCATTTCTGAGATGACTATATGAAATCTCTCAGCGGGTATTCAGGATGTCCACCGCTACCAGCTTCCCTTACCTGCATCCCCCCTACGGTGTATGACAGCTCCACGCGCTATATCACACCACTCCGGAAATATTGCTAAATGCAGGAACTGCGAACATGTTATACAACTTCGATTTTCACACCTTCTCCTATTCAGGTTTAAAACAGAACTCTAGATAAAGGCCACTTTCCATGTAGTCCATACATTTGACAGATGGAAACTGTTCTGTTCATACTGTGACCTTTCTTTATGAAGGGTTTACATGACCCCCCAAACACCTGACTTAAAGGAAAACATTCAAGAGACACATTGAGGGTGCAGTGGCATCACTATGGGGACGCCGACCACACCCGGGTGACACCTGCCAGAGGGGTGACACCATCAAGTAGGAAGTGATATCCAACCGCAATGGTGTCACACGGATCGGCATGCTGGCACTGACCGCATCATTTACACAGGCCGCTTTGCGGTGCACATCCTGGCCCGAAACTAGTCTGCCCAGAGCCCTGCAGGGCACTGTGGCAGGCTAGACAGGAGAAAGGATAATTGGGGGGGGGGGGGGGTGACATCATGTTTTACTGCACCAGGTGACACAGACTCTAGTGATGGCCCCCTAATCCATGCGCCAGCCCCTAATCTACATGCAGGGCATTGGATGCATGGATTTATATGGGGGGGGGGGGGGGGTTGGAGGCACGTGATTTCAACACGAGGCTCTAAATGGCCTATAAAAAGCGGGGGTGGAGGGGGTCGGAGCGCAGAGCACTGTGCCCTGAGCCCACCCAGTTGTGTGACGATAGCAAATTAACCATTTAAAGACTGCCCACCGCACATATACTGCGGCAGGGTGACTCTATTGCGCGAAACGATGTACCTGTACATAGTTTCATGTAATAGATACAGGGGGCGCAAGTGCCCCAGTGGTCGCAATGTCCGCCGACCACCTGCGATTGCTCCTCACAGAGGCAGAACGAGGATCTGCCTATGTAAACAAGGTGGATCCTCATTCTGACAGGAGAGGAGAGAGAGAGATCGGCTGTTCCTTTTGATCATAAGCAGCGATCTCTCTCTACTCCCAGTGAGTCCGTCCCCCTGACAGTTAGAAAGCACCTCCCTTGGGAACATTTAACCCTTTGATCACTCCTAGTGTTAACCCCTTCCCTGCCAGTGCCATTTATACAGTAATCAGTGCATTTTTATAGCACTTATCACTGTATTGGTGTCACTGGTCACCAAAAAGTGTCACTTAGGGACAGATTTGTCCACCGCAATGTCGCCCCGCTAAAACTCGCTGATCCCCGCCATTACTAGTAAAAACAATAAAATAAAAAGTCCCTAAATCTTTCCTCTATTTTGTAGTCGCTATAACTTTTGCACAAACCAATCAATATGCGCTTATTGGGATTTTTTTTAACCAAAAATATGTAGCAGAGTGGCCTAACCTGATGAAAAAAAAAATTTTATTTATTTTTTTATTGGATATGTATTATATGTATTATAGCAAAAAAGTAAAAAATTATATATTTTTTTTTTCAAAATTGTCGCTCTTTTTTTGTTTATAGCGGAAAAAATAAACACTGCAGAGGTGATCAAATACCACCAAAAGAAAGCTCTATTTGTGGGGAAAAAAAGGAAATTTTTATTTGGGTACTGTCAGAAACCATGAAATCAGACCGAAACAGATGTACAGTTTAATCACACTTGTTTAATAATAAAAGTAAATAGAATAAACGTAGTCAAAACATAGCCAGAGTTCAGGAACCGGAATGGATAGTCAGACAAGCCAAACATCAGGGAGCCAGAGATGAGCGTAGTAAAACAGCAAGCAGGATCTGAAGCCAGAAGTGATGTCAGCCAAGCAAGTCTTTTAACAGGAATTCAGGAGAGCGCCTCTGTGATGGTGACTAAGGCGAAGGCAGAGCTCCTCTGGGCTGGACGGCTTTAGGCCTCTTTCACACGGGGCGGATCAGTAATGATCCGCCCCGTGATGATCTGCTCGCTCAGCGGGGATCGCTCCATTGTGCCCGCTGAGCCGGCTGTGGACAGGGCGGTCTCCGCACACTGTGCAGGGACCGCCCTGTCAGCTCTCCGCTCTCCTCTATGGGGATCGGACGAGCACGGACCGTCTGTCCGTGTTCGTCTGATCCGCTCTGCAGACGGACAGAAAAATAGGATTTTCCTCCGTCTGCAGAATCGGACAGTTGCGGAGGCGGACAATAGCGGGTGTCTGCGGATGCTCATCCGCAGACACCCGCTATCCCATAGGGATGAATGTATGTCCGTATTTCATCCGCAAACGGATGGATGAAATACGGACATACCATCCGCATGTGTGAAAGGGGCCTAAGTAGACAGGAATGACGAGCAGGATATCCTCAACAGGTGAGTAACTGTGGAGAGATAGGAGCTGGCAATTAGCCAATTAGCGGCCAGCTTAGAGAAGGAAGGGCTGAGCCCAGCCCTGACTGGTACTACAAACGTCCGCACAATTGTCAGTTAAAGTAATGTAGTTCAGTATCGCAAAAAAATGGCCTGGTCATTAAAGGGGTAAATCCTTCCGGGCCTTAAGTGGTTAACATTCGCTATTGTCTTCCTGCTTCTCCTCCCGGGCAATCAGGAAACGGGTCCTGAGACCCGATTGGCCGAGAGGAGATGCGGTCGTATTGGCTGGTACCGGGGGAGCATATACGGGGAGATCCCAGAGATGGCCGTCCTCATCGGACCCCGGCTGCGTGAGTACCACCCGAGGGGGGGGGTTTGGGGGGATTGTTTGCTGTCCCCCCCCGGCTGGAACGCCAGCCCCTACTGTACTGGAAGGGTGCCACTGCAGACTACATTGCTTTAAGTTTCATATTGGGCTATGAGTGCCTTCACTACCTGCTTGGATCACAAGGAATTAAGGGGTCAGGTTGACGGACACATAATCATAATCTACCTAATCAGTCCGGGGTTCTGGTAGATGGGGCAGGTTTTTGACAGCATACAAAAGTCAGGCAGAGTTCAGCCGTGTGTACAAAGGTGGGGTAAGAACACATTGAAAATGGGAGAAATGGAAATTTCCCAGCACTCAGTCACCAAGAGGACCTGTCTAATCTGCCCTAACCTCATGTGATGTATAGTCCTCCTGTGATCTATGGAACATAATGTACAGTATATGATGGTAGTAAATAAAGGGGCAGACTTGCTTAGAGGCCAGCCAGTTCCTCCTTGAAGGCCATACACATGGACCAATAAAGATGTCTCATATGCTATACTGGAGACCTCCTAATGGAGACGCATGTTCCAGTGACAGCTATCACTTCAGAGAGATTGTTAAATGTAACGTTTTTGTTTGAGTTGATTACTTTTTTACTATCTTTTGTAAACAATTAAAGAAAGCTTCATTGTATTTTTTCCTTTTAAGATCAAAAATGATTTTGATTATTTTGTTGTCTCAGGTCCCTTAAACGGCGTTGGGCCCATAGGCCAATACCTCTTCTTCTTGTTTGGTAATCCGGCACTGGCTTTAGATATACTTTAAGCTGCTGTCAACATAAGAAAACTGACTGAAGCCGAATCAATCAATGAATGAACAAAGGAGTCCAAATTGGTAAATAAAAAAGCCATCTGTAGTTTTCTAGCTCATGAGCAATCAAGACCATAGCATATACCGGTAAAAGCATGGAGAGTGAAGAATTGTCATGCATTTATTTCCCATAGGACATCAGGTCCCCGGTGTTGTCCTTTTGCATCCGGGTCCCCGGAGTTGCCCTTTTGCATCCGGGTCCCCGGAGTTGCCCTTTTGCATCCGGGTCCCCGGAGTTGCCCTTTTGCATCCGGGTCCCCGGAGTTGCCCTTTTGCATCCGGGTCCCCGGAGTTGCCCTTTTGCATCAGGGTCCCCGGAGTTGCCCTTTTGCATTAGGGTCCCCGGAGTTACCCTTTTGCATCAGGATCAGCGGAGTTACCCTTTTGCATCAGGATCAGCGGAGTTACCCTTTTGCATCCCAACTCCCACTCCAAAGACATGCAGGTAGGTTAATTAGACCCTGTCCAAAAAAAAATTTCAATGTTGTAAGTGTGTCGGGCTTCTACAGGTTAAAGGACCGCATAAATAGCTGTGGATGGACACCGGTGGCAAGAAAAAGCGCCCTGAGGCGATTCAGTTCGTATAGGTAGCGCTATACAAGTCATTCATTCATTCATCAGGATCAGCTGAGTTATCCTTTTGCATCAGGATCAGCAAAGTTGCCCTTTTGCATCGGGGTCCCTGGAGTTGCCCTTTTGCATCAGGATCAGTGGAGTTGCCCTTTTGCATCGGGGTCCTCGGAGTTGCCCTTTTGCATCGGGGTCCCCGGAGTTGCCCTTTTGCATCGGGGTCCCCGGAGTTGCCCTTTTGCATCGGGGTCCCCGGAGTTGCCCTTTTGCATCGGGGTCCCCGGAGTTGCCCTTTTGCATCGGGGTCCCCGGAGTTGCCCTTTTGCATCAGGATCAGTGGAGTTACCCTTTTGCATCAGGATCAGTGGAGTTACCCTTTTGCATCAGGATCAGTGGAGTTACCCTTTTGCATCAGGATCAGTGGAGTTACCCTTTTGCATCAGGATCAGTGGAGTTACCCTTTTGCATCAGGATCAGCGGAGTTATCCTTTTGCATTAGGATCAGTGGAGTTGCCCTTTTGCATCGGGGTCCCCAGAGTTGCCCTTTTGCATCGGGGTCCCCGGAGTTGCCCTTTTGCATCGGGGTCCCCGGAGTTGCCCTTTTGCATCGGGGTCCCCGGAGTTGCCCTTTTGCATCGGGGTCCCCGGAGTTGCCCTTTTGCATCGGGGTCCCTGGAGTTGCCCTCTTGCATCAGGGCCCCCGGAGTTGCCCTTTTGCATCAGGATCAGCGGAGTTGCCCTTTTGCATCAGGACCAGCGGAGTTGCCCTTTTGCATCGGGACCAGCGGAGTTGCCCTTTTGCATCGGGACCAGCGGAGTTGCCCTTTTGCATCGGGACCAGCGGAGTTGCCCTTTTGCACCGGGGTCCCCGGAGTTGCCCTTTTGCATCGGGGTCCCCAGAGTTGCTCTTTTGCATCGGGATCAGCGGAGTTGCCTTTTTGCATCAGGATCAGTGGAGTTGCCTTTTTGCATCAGGATCAGCGGAGTTGCCCTTTTGCATCAGGATCAGCAGAGTTGCCCGTTTGGATCAGCGGAGTTGCCCTTTTGCATCACCATCAGCGGAGTTGCCCTTTTGCATCAGGGTCCACAGTGTTGCCCTTTTGCATCAGGGCCCGTGGAGTTTCCCTTTTACATCAGGGTGGAGTTCCTGCTCGCACTGTATGGCAAACCCTGTAGACTCTGACGTACTGTAAAGGGGAACTCTGATGTAAAGGGGGCTTTGGGAATACTAGGAACTCTGATGTAAGGGGGAGTCTAATGTAAGGGCAGGAAGGGAGTCTGCAGAACATGTGAAAGGGTCCCGCTGCGGGACCATAATAAAGGGACTCCGCATAAGAGTAAAGGGCCCTGGGTCGGGGGGGGGGCCTTCATGGTTTTTTGCACGGGGGCCCTGAAAGTTCTAGTTACACCACTCTCCCCCAATGGGACAAGACAAGAATATAAAATAAATCCTCTAAATTCAGAGCCTGAAAAAAAAAAAGTGTTTGTCTGGATATCCACTTTAAGGTGAGGGCCCATTGGCTCCTCCACCTTCTTCACTTCCCATGGAACAATCGCCCCCCTCCACTCGGAGATGATTGATATTGGTCGTGTTTTGTAGCTGTGTAGCTGTTTGTCTAGATTAGTTTTTTTTTTTTTACCTAACCGAAGTTTTCTTTTAAAAATAAAGAAGTAATGTAAAGCGTGAGCGTGCCATTAGCTTGGGAGTCACATCTCGTTCTCCGCTACACAGCGTGACCATCATGCAGCGGCTGTAGGAACATTGCAATTTCAGATCCCCGTCCTGGAAGTTGATGGAAGCCGGTTGTCACATCTCTCAGCCGGCAATCGCGCTGTCGTTTGATAGGTGGCGGGGGGTGAATTAGCGCTTCTGTCCCCCTGCCAGCGCTCACTTTTGATTAGAGAATACTTTATCGAGGGAGCCGTACGCCAGCTGACTGGGGATTTTGGAAAGGCAGAGCTCGCTTTTCCCATCCAAATTAGTCATATTTCCACCATATGCAAAGTCTGGCACTGCAAATAATTAAAGGGCATGTACACCCCCCGACAAAGAGCCTTTCTATGGTCTGATAATTATATCATTCCAAGAGTTTTCTTCTATCTGATTGATATGTTGATCCTGCCAGAATGTTTATGAGCTGATATTGTCCTGTGCTCTGTTCTAGATGCTGGCAGTTACAGACACTCAGACAGGCAGCAGCCCTTGTCACCCCTCTGAATAGTGATTCATGGTTAACCGCTTTTCAGAGGGGGGTTAACAGGCGACTGGGAGGTGATATGGGAGGCTTCCTGTTTTAACCCTTAAATGGCCAAACCGGGGTTGCTGGGTGGTTGTGCCACAGCCTGATTAACTTTAAAGTGTCGCGGGGGGGGGGGGGGGGGGGTTCATTTATCTCATGAAGCACAGCATTCTGATTGCGACACGTGCACAGCCCTGAGTGGCTGTGTGCCCTTGAGCGGGTGGACAGTTGTGGGGGGGGATCTGAACAGGCCCCAGGGGTCCATCCATACAAGATATATTGCCATGCATTAATAAACGCATGCCAGCACACACACACAGTATCTCACAAAAGTGAGTACGACCCTCAAATTTTTGTAAATATTTTATTCTATCTTTTATGTGACAACACTGAAGAAATGACACTTTACTACAATGTAAAGTAGTGAGTGTACAGCTTGTATAACAGTGTAAATTTGCTGTCCCCTCAAAATAACTCAACACACAGCCATTAATGTCTAAACCGCTGGCAACAAAAGTGAGTACACCCCTAAGTGAAAATGTCCATATTGTGCCCACAGTGTCAATATTTTGTGTGGCCACCATTATTTTCCAGCACTGCCTTAACCCTCTTGGGCATGGAGTTCACCAGAGCTTCACAGGTTGCCACTGGAGTCCTCTTCCCCTCCTCCATGATGACATCACAGAGCTGGTGGATATTAGAGACCTTGCGCTCCTCCAACTTCCGTTTGAAGATGCCCCACAGATGCTCAATAGGGTTTAGGTCTGGAGACATGCTGGGCCAGTCCATCACCTTTACCCTCAGCTTCTTTAGCAAGGCAGTGGTCATCTTGGAGGTGTGTTTGGAGTCATTATGTTGGAATACTGCCCTGCAGCCCAGTCTCTGAAGGGAAGGGATCATGCTGAGCTTCAGTATGTCACAGTAGATGTTGGTATTCATGGTGCCCTCAATGAACTGTAGCTCCCCAGTGCCGGCAGCACTCATGCAGCACCAGACCATGACACTCCCACCACCATGCTTGACTGTAGGGAAGACACACTTGTCTTTGTACTCCTCACCTGGTTGCCGCCACACACGCCTGACACCATCTGAACCAAATAAGTTTATCTTGGTCTCATCAGATCACAGGACATGGTTCCAGTAATCCATGTCCTTAGTCTGCTTGTCTTCAGAAAACTGTTTGCAGGCTTTCTTGTGCATCATCTTTAGAAGAGGCTTCCTTCTGGGACGACAGCCATGCAGACCAATTTGATGCAGTGTGCGGTGTATGGTCTGAGCACTGACAGGCTGACCCCCCCCCCCCTTCAACCTCTGCATCAATGCTGGCTGCACTCATACGTCTATTTCCCAAAGACAACCTCTGGATATGACGCTGGGCACGGGCACTCAACTTCTTTGGTTGACCATGACAAGGCCTGTTCTGAGGGGAACCTGTTTTGTTAAACCGCTGTATGGTCTTGGCCACTGTGCTGCAGCTCACTTTCAGAGTCTTGGCAATCTTCTTATAGCCTAGACCATCTTTATGTAGAGCAACAATTCTTTTTTTTTCAGATCCTCAGAGAGTTCTTTCCCATGAGGTGCCATGTTGAACTTCCAGTGACCAGTATGAGAGAGTGAGAGCGATAACACCAAATTTAACACACCTGCTCCAAAAAGGTTGTTACACTATTTTTTGTGATTTCAGGTGTGACTTGCATAGACTTGTATGAAGTGCCACATCTGTCAGCCAAGTTGCACCTGGAGTTGAACTGATCTGTGGCTTTGAAGTCAGAGCTGAAGTATAAGAGGAGGAAGCAGCACAAGTAGGCAATCCGTTCATGTGCTGACAAGAAGCGTGGCAGTAGGAAGAAAGAGCAGAGAGATGAGCTTAACGCTGTGCTGCTCCTCCTTCCACTGTCCAGTCACAGGCTGGACTTGGCTCCAGGACGGTTTGGGCTCAGAGGAAGTGGTGTGAATGATGCTGGCCTTCAGACTGAGGACCTCTAGTGGTGAAAATGACATACTGCATTGCAGTGTTTTGAATTGAGCTATTTTTTTTTATTTTATCTTTGCTGGCTTATGAAATAGTTTCTCGTTATTTTTGTCCGGAGTTCAGCTTTAAGGCATAAGCATTGAGCGAACATGTGAATAGAAATGCAATGTAGGGATATAATGGAAATAATAGTGGAATCAGCGGTGGCTTTGGAGTCAGAGAGGCGCAGCTTGCACAGTAGGGAAATTATCCAGCGTTACAAAGATCCTCTGGCAGCTGTGCTCAGTTATGTGATAGAACAATTGCTCTCGGAGGCGGCATGGCGAGGCGGGCAGGTGTCTGTGTGCAGCCATCTCTGATAAAATGCGCCACTAGCTGGCCGTGTGTCAGGCACAGCGATACGCATCTGAGGACCAGCCTGACTCAATGCCTGGGCTCTGGAACCGTAATGACTGAGAGCTACGGGACCCCGGGGGCCAAATGCAAACCAGAGCCCTTCTACACTCATTTTAAAGCCACTATTCAAAAAGCTTGTAACTCTATTTAATTTGAAGGTGTGACCTCCAACGAGTTAGGTTTGATGACAAGTGCATTTGAAAGAGCATTAAATGTGGTTTACATTGCTAGAATATTGCTGTGTCTATGGCCAGCATTGGTACCTATATGGGCAGCATTAATCTGTATAGTAACATAGTAGGTGAGGTTAAAAAAAGACACAAGTCCATCAAGTCCAACCTATGTGTGTGATTATATGTCAGTATTGCATTGTATATCCCTGTATGTTGCGGTCATTCAGGTGCTTATCTAATAGTTTCTTGAAGCTATCGATGCTCCCCGCTGAAACCACCGCCTGTGGAAGGGAATTCCACATCCTTGCCGCTCTTACAGTAAAGAACTCTTTACGTATCCCTATTGTGGGGTCACCAGTACGGTATTTGTATATTGAAATCATATCCCCTCTCAATGTCTCTTCTCCAGAGAGAATAAGTTCAGAGCTCCCAACCTTTCCTCATAACTAATATAATCCAGACCCTTTATTAGTTTTGTTGCCCATCTTTGTACTCGCTCCATTTCCAGTACATCCTTCCTGAGGACTGGTGCCCAGAACTGAACAGTATACTCCAGGTGAAGCCGGACCAGAGTCTTGTAGAGCGGGAGAATTATCGTTTTATCTCTGGAGTTGATCCCCTTTTTAATGCCAATATTCTGTTTGTTTTGTTAGCAGCAGCTTGGCATTGCTGAGCCTATCATCTACTAGGACCCCCAGGTCCTTTTCCATCCTAGATTCCCCCAGAGGTTCTCCCCCCAGTGTATAGATTGCATTCATATTTTTGCCACCAAAATGCATTATTTTACATTTTTCTACATTGAACCTCATTTCCCATGTAGTTGCCCACCCCATTAATTGGTTCCGATCTTTTTGCAAGGTTTCCACATCCTGCAGAGAAGTTATTGCCCTGCTTAGCTTAGTATCGTCCACAAATACAGAGATTGAACTGTTTACCCCATCCTCCAGGCCGTTTATGAAAAATTAAACAGGATTGGTCCCAGCACAGAACCCTGGGGGACCCCACTACCCACCCCTGACCATTCTGAGTGTTCCCCATTTATCACCACCCTCTGAACCCGCCTTGTAGCCAGTTTTCAATCCATGTACTCGCCCTATGGTCCATGCCAATGGACCTTATTTTGTACAGTAAACATTTATGGGGAATTGTGTCAAATGCTTTTGCAAAATCCAAATACACCACATCTATGGGCCTTCCTTTATCTAGATGGCAACTCACCTCCTCATAGAAGGTTAGTAGATTGGTTTGGCAAGAACGATTCTTCATGAATCCATGCTGATTACTGCTAATGATCCCGTTCTCATTACTAAAATCTTGTATATAGTCCCTTATCATCCCCTCCAAGAGTTTACATACTATTGATGTTAGGCTAACTGGTCTGTAGTTCCCAGGGATGTATTTTGGGCCCTTTTTACATATTGGTGCTACATTGGCTTTTCTCCAATCAGCTGGTACCATTCCTGTCAGTAGATTGTCAGTAAAAATTAGGAACAATGGTCTGGCAATTACTTGACCGAGTTCCCTAAGTACCCTTGAGTGCAAGCCATCCGGTCCCGGTGATTTATTAATGTTGTGTTTTTCAAGTCTAATTTTAATTCTGTCCTCTGTTAACCATGGAGGTGCTTCCTGTGATGTGTCATGAGGATAAACACTGCAGTTTTGGTTACTGAAGCCCCTCAATTCCCTTGTGAAGACTGAGGAGAAGAATAAATTCAATACCTTCGCCATCTCCCCATCCTTTGTAACCAGATGTCCTTCCTCATTCTTTATGGGGCCAATATGGTCTGTCCTCCCTTTTTTACTGTTTATATACTTAAAGAATTTCTTGGGATTTTTTTTTGCTCTTTTCCACTATGTGTCTATTGTGTTCTGTCTTAGTCGCTCTAATTGCACCCTTACATTTTTTGTTGCGTTCTTTATAAAGTCTGAATGCTGATGATGATCCCTCAACTTTGTATTTTTTTGAAGGCCTGCTCCTTTGCTTTTATATGCATTTTACATTGGAGTTAAAGAGGAAGTAAACCCTGATGGATTTACTTTCTCTTTCATTCCCTGCAAAGGCAAAGCATAATGGACTACTATGCATCGCATAGTAGCCCATTATGTGTCACTTACCTGACACAGGAGCCAGCGAAGTCACCGCTGTCCCCTGTAGTCCGGCGCATCCATCTTTTCGGTGGGGTCTCGCAGCTCCGCCGCTGTCATTCGGCGGAGCCGTGATAACGTCATTCCCGCGCATGCGCACGGGAGCCGACACGCGCGGCAGCTCCGTTGTTGGAAATGCCGCGCTCAGTGCGCCTGCGCGCCGCTGTCTATGGCGCATGCGCCGTAGACAGCGGTGCCTGTCTTCGGGCAAATATCTCCTAAACCGTATAGGTTTAGGAGATATTTCTTGGACCTACAGGTAAGCCTTAATCTAGGCTTACCTGTAGGTCAAAGTGGTTTGTAAGGGTTTACAACCACTTTAAGTCATCCAGGACTTTTGTTCACTCTTTTAAATGTATTTCCCAATGGGATGCATTGGCTAATGCCCTTATTTAATATTCTCTTTAAGCAAACCCATCTCTCCTCCGTGTTCTTTGTTCCTAAGATTTTATCCCAATTCATGCCTTCTAGCAAGGTTCATAGTTTAGGGAAGTTGGCTCTTTTGAAATTCAGTGTCTTTGTATTTCCCTTATGTTTCCTATTTTTGTGATTTATACCGAAGCCAATTGACCTGTGGTCACTGTTCCCTAAATTACCCTGTATTTCCACATTGATCTACATATGGTCAATATTGATCTGTATATGGCCAACATTGTTATGTAAGTAGTGCTACCGCCATAAGGGCCGCTGGTGAATGTGGTTGTCTCCCACCCGGCACAGCCAGGCACACAAATTTCCAGTCACTCAGAGAGAAGAAACAGTCCTCACAGCTTTGTTTTTTGTTTTGTTTTTTATCAGCGGAAATTAATTTGGATGGGGAAGGATATATATGGGATGCCTATTTGATCACTGAAACTCTGTAGGGACTTGAACTACGCTACATTACCAAAAGTATTGGGACACCTGCCTTTACACGCACATGAACTTTGTGAGGTCAGGCACCGACGTTGGATTAGAAGGCCTGGCTCACAGTCTGTGCTCTAATTCATCCCAAAGGTGTTCTATCGGGTTGAGGTCAGGACTTTGTGCAGGCCAGTCAAGTTCTTCCACCCCAAATTTGCTCATTCATGTCTTTATGGACCTTGCTTTGTGCATAGTCCAAATCATTTGGTGGAGGGGGATTATGGTGTGGTGATGTTTTTCAGGGGTTGGGCTTGGCTCCTTACTTCTATTGAAGGGAACTCTTAAGGCGTCAGCATACCAAGACATTTTGGACAATTGCATGCTCCCAACTTTGTGAGAACAGTTTGGGGATGGCCCCTTCCTGTTCCAACATGACTGGAAACCAGCGCACAAAGCAAGGTCTATAAAGACAAGGATCTACTCCAGTGGTCTTGTTAAATTTATTAAGCTTGTCACAAAGCTGTATTCATTATATAGAATTACATTTAAAGATCTGCTATACTCCTCTGCTTTTATCTGGCCTTATCTAGGTGCTGTCCCCCTGTGGATTTATTCAGTTGGAGTTGTGAAATAGATGATCTCTATGCAACTGTAAATGCTTTAAATAGGCTGTAATCACTGTCCGGAGTGGATGCGACTATTGATGTTAGTGCAGCCAATATGTGATTCATCTCTGATGACAAGTGTACTATACAAGTTTTCATTTGCCCCTAGAGGCTGAAGTAAGTACTACAGCCCCTTCTTATAATCCTATTGAGATGTGTGATGCACATCAAGATGGCAGCTGACACATTCGCTCACTATAGGTGAGTGCTATGTGACACTTCCTCATTTTTGTCCTCTTTTCTCTTCCCCCATGCTCTATAGCCATTTTTTATATATATTTCTAATTTGGACCCTGGCTTTGGTTATCTTGGTGCTGTGGCGCCCATCCAGGGAAAGTCCTGTGCAGGCGTTGGCGTATGTCCGGTTGTGATATATATTTCTTGTATTCTTTGATGTAGTATTATATCTCAAAAGAGAAAAATATGCAGCTCTAATAGTGATATAAATGAATTTGTGTTGCCAAATCTAAACAACAATGTGACAATGTCCACCACGTGAAAAAATAACAACAAGAATATGGTAAAAAACTAAAAAAGTCTGGTGTCAATGGACAATGTCCGTGGGTTAATATTTCGGAAACATCCGTAGGACAGTAGACATCAATGAAGGTCTATCATAGAAATCTTGTAAGGAGACTGCCACCAATTGTATGACGGCTTACCAGAAAGGTTGGACTTGAAGGGGCATATACCTCCCAAGTCAAACAAGCTTGTGGTGTCAAACACCATTGGTGATGTGGAACCAGCGACAATCTGGATAGCCTCGGTCACACTAGAACTTTGTACGGTTTTGGTCACCACCAGTATGTTTTCAAACAGACAGGAAATTGGGGCCCAGCCAATGAGGAGGACGCCCAAGGAGGTAAAAATCAGCTCACACGGTAAAACCAAAATGAGAAAGAAGGATCCACATAGTGTGACAACGTTTCAAATCATTTAATTAAAAAAAGTAAAAAAGTTGGACACTCACATGTCAATCAACAGTTAATAGCATAAGATGGCACAATGGTGATAGCTGCAAAGGGTGTACTAACTAAATATTGAACCTTACGGACTAAGACTAGGATGTCATTAAAGCTCATGTGTATATGTAAAGGCAGGCGTCCTTAAACTTTTGGTAATATTGTTTTGTATATTAGCTAGCACAGGTTTCAGGCCCAGCACAGTCTCAGCTGGGTCTGGTTGAATGCCCTTTGCAGGCAGTGACTGCGGGCCCATATGGTATAGCAAAAATGGAAGTCTTTGGTGCTAGCTGTCCTATCTGTAGCTACTGCTCCCAGTACCACCTCTTCAGGCACTGCCAGCCTCCTGGCTGCAGCTGCCCTTTTCCACTGGCTGTGCCACTGCAGTCCTCCTGACTGGCTTTGCACCCATCCCAGACTGCTCCATCCCAGTCCTCTCAGGCATACCTCCTTCCTGACTCTGTGTCACCCACCAGCCCTTTTGGCTGTACCTGTTCCTCCTGGAGACTCTTGGGGCAGTGTTCTCTCGCTGTCCTCTCCTTGCTTCCAGTTTTGAGAAGGTCCCGTCTGCACCCAAGCCCAAACCCAAGGTCACCCCCCCTCAGACCGGGGAGCTCCCTCAAAGGCCACCACAGCCTAAAGTTCCATCTCCAGCATCCTGCCCCCTGCCAATCCGAGTTGGGGATTGGTCAGGGCCCTCAGAATACTCCAGGCAACTCCACCTTACTTCCCCTCCAATTTTTTTTCTAGAAGATTACAATACATTCTAAAAGTAAGGGGGAGGTTTCAGTGATGCTGCCTTTGAGTCACCCAGCTCTCCGAGGATCTCTGCCCAACCCAAGAAAAACACCGTTTTGCACAAATTTACCTAAACTAAACACTAAACAAAAAAAAAAACTATCTACACTTACATGTATATTGTCAACACTGGTATGTACTGTATATGGCAATCATTGGTATTTATATGGTCAACATTGCACATTTACATCATGTCTTACCCAGAGGAAACCCACACAGGCACAGGAAGAACATGCAAACTCCAGGCAGGTAGTGCCGTGGTTGGGATTCAAGGCTAGGTGGAAGTTCTAACCACTTAAGCGACTGCGCTGTATATGATCATAATTGGTATGTATATGGTCAACATTTATATGTACTGAATATGGCCAACATTGGTATCTACTGTATATGGTCACCATTGTTATGTTTATGGTCAACACTGGTATGTTTATAGTCAGCTATGATATGTATCTGGCCAACATTGATTTGTATACATTGGTACTGGTATGTATATAGTCAACATTGGTATGTATATGCTCAACACTGGTATGTATATGGTATCGATTGGTATGTATATGGTCAACACTGGTATGAATATGGTCAACGTTGGTAGATATATAGTCAACTTAGATGTGTATATGGACAACATTGATATGTATATAATTAACATGGGTATGTGTATAGTCAACTTAAATATGTACTGTATATGTCCAACATTGATATGTACAGTACATGGTCAACACTGGTATGTGTATACAGCCATGATTTGTATGTATATGATCAATATTGATATGTACATTCCCAACATTGGTATGTACTGTTTATGGCCAACATTGGTATGTTCACGGTCAACGCTGGTATGCATATGGCCAACACTGAAATGTATATGGCCAACATTGGTATGTATATGGTTAACAATGGTAATTTAATTATTACTATTATTATTATTATACAGAATTTATATAGCACCAACAGTTTGTGCAGCGCCTTACAATATATGTATATGGCCAACATTGGTAGAGAGGAGACATTGCTGGAAGTGGCAATAGAGGAGGACTTATCTCTGGCTTTATGTCATCTATATTGTAGAGCAGAGTGTGGAGGTTCTGTGAGGTTGAAGTGTTATTGTAGGCTAATGTCCATTAGCTCTCTGGTGAGTGGTGGAGGATTTGCACAGCGGATGCACAACTGTATTTTCTGCTGCACTGGGAAGCGATATCGTTGGAGATCTTAAGTGGATGTTGTTTGGGACATTTATTGGACTATTGGTATGCTTAATACCACAGGCACTTTACGGTCACTTTAGTGCACCCCTAAGTGTTCCTTGTTCTCAGTTATAGATTGTTACACTTTTTTACATTATTTATGCACTCTTGTTTAATATTTAAATGCACTTTGTGTACAGAATTTTATAAATGTTTTATGCACTTTATTTTATGCACTGCACTAATTTTTATATAGCACCCACAGTCTGTGCAGCGCTTTACAATATATGTGTAAGGTCAACATTGGCATGGGCAGTGCAGCCTGTGCCCACCCCTGTAGTACCTAATCCTCCTCTATGCTCCTACCATAAAAGCTGAACTCTTTCGTAATCACCCTCCTCCCCTCTTCTTTGTAAGCTTATAAAGCACCTTTAGTATAGGGTGGTTGTTCCCAATCTTATTGAGACCAGGTCACAGTAAATTCTTCCAAATTCTTCTGTGCCTCAACAGAAAAAATGTTTTACACTCACACAATAAATGTGGGAATCCAAAATATTTATTGCAATTCTGGAAGGCTAGGGTTGGGTTAAGTGTAGGAGAATGACGATTCTAGAGAAATCTGGGAACAGTTGTGCAGGATGGGGGTCACAGGAGGGAGCTGGGGGTCTCTCCAGGAGGCTGGGAGTTTTGAACGGGCAATGTCAGAGACTGGTGGGTATTGTGAGGGGCTAGGGGGCATTGTGGGATACTTTGGGGTAACTATAGGGGGCTGGTGCTCTACAGCAAGCTAGGGGGCACTGTGTGGGACTGAGGGGCACTGAGAGGTTGATGGGCACTGTGAGGCTGCGGGTCACTGGAAGAGGTTACTATGGGGGGTTGGGTGACACTGTGGGACACTGTTGGGGGGAATATGGGTGGCTGGTTCTCCTCAGTAAGCTAGGTGGCACTGAGGAGTGCTGAAGAGCACTGTGAGAGGTTGGTGGGCACTGTGGGGCTGTGGGCCACTGTGAGAGGTTAAGGGATGCTGTCAACTACTATGGGGCGGTGAGGTGTGGGATACTGTTGGAGGGCACTATAGGGGGGTGGTTTTCTGCAGCAAGCTAGGGGGCACTGCAGGGTGGGGGGGTGTAAAAGACACTGTGAGAGGTTGGTTGGCACTGTGAGGACTGAGCACCACTGTGAGAGGTTAAGGGCCACTGTTGGCCACTATGGTGTGTTGGGTGGCACTATGGGAGCCTTGAGGTGGGAGGTTAGGGAATCTGAAGCTACCTTAGGGTTGCTACCTCATTCCTTTAAAACTGAACACATAATAATTACACAGGTTCTGAGGCTAATTTAATGCAGGTAAAGCACAAAGTGAATTTAATTACCACATTAATCAGTCGCAGAACCTGTGTAAATATGTGTTCAGGTTTAAAGGGATGAGGTGACAACCCTAAGCTAGCCGGTGGCCCGCAAGAAGGGAGGCCTCAGCCTGGAAGTGGGCCACGGCCTGGTGGTTGAGAACCACTGATCTATGGGAATAGAACAGAAAAGTATACTTAGCTTATTCATCACTTCTATGGCAGTTGGTGCTCACTTGCATTCCTGCTCCATCCCTGGAATGTGGGTGGGCTCTTGAACGTCACATGCCATGCAGGACCACCTATGAAGGACAGCTTCACAAGCATGGTTATCTGGTAGCAAGGAAGGAATAAAGTCGTTTTGTCTATTAGATGTTACCAAAAGGGACATTTTATTGGCTGGGCAGAATACGCAATGCTTCATGCCTGCCCTTAATTACTATATGGGAGGGAAAAAAAGAAGGTGTGTGTGTGTGTGTGTGTTTTTATATATATATATATATATATATATATATATATATATATATATATATATATATATATATATATATATATATATATATATATATATATATATAAAGGAAACAGTTGTGTATCAAGAAAGGGTGAACACAACACTTCCAAAACACCCCTACAAGACCTGACTTGTTGAATTGAAGGCCACAGCTGGCATGGCCAGCTTCAGTCTTCATTATTTCCTCCCAAGCTGGCACCCACCAATGTTTTTCCTGCCCATATCCTCCATCGCAATCTCAGTGATGAGCCGCAGATATTGTTCATTCCGCCACAAGCCATATGCAGTGATTAAAAAGCGTTCTTTATTTATTGCTTTAATCTCCATAACCAAGCTTCTTGGCGGTCCTCGCCTCTTCAGGGCGGCGATCTGCCCACCACAGTTCCTCACATCTGACCCCCTTTTGTTACAAGTATTGCATTCCTTAAGAGAAAATATTAGTAGATAATATTACAAATGTATTAAAAAGTAAATTAGAGCATGCTTAGCCAGCAGCTCAGAAGAACCATGGTAGGATAATGTAAAGCAGTGTTGCCTTTTTTTTAGGTCAGTGCTGAATAAATATTTTTTTGGATGAAAATATACCAAAAGTAGTAGCCACTTAAAGGAGATGTCCACAAAAATATGCCAACTGCCTTGGATGATGAGTTTTTCAATATGTAAAGCCAAGGTCTGCTCAGAAAGTAGAAGCCAGCAATGGGTGGACAATGTTAGTCTGTATTCTTATCCTACTTGATGGTTTCACCACCAGTGAAACTTCTAATACTGTGTTCCCAGCTCCACCCACCCAGCAGAAATCACAAGGAGCCCCTCTTGTTCATGATAGCAGCGTGGGTTTGCCAGTCTCATAGAGACCGTTTAAGAGTCCAACCAAAACTTGGCTGGACCTAACTTTTAAATGTATGTAAAGCCTATCTGCTCCATTTTGGGCAGTTAAATATATTACTGTAAGCATTTTATTATATCTGCTCAATAAGCCCCTCAGTTCCTACCATGGATTACAGCATATTTATTTAGCCTTTAGAACTGAGGGTGGTTGAGTAGTTTAGCAAAAGTGGCTAGGCAGGGCTTACACCACTAAGTCCATAAAAATGGCATGTTATCCAGTCCACCCACAACAAAGCATAGACATTGCTGGCATATAAATGGGTATTTGTCACTGATGAGCACAGAGTGGCATCACTTGCTGGGCGCTGATGGGGCTGCACTGTAATCAGGGCACTGATGAGCAGGGCCCTGATTACCTGCACAGTCTCCCCTGTGAGGAGTTGCCGCTGTTCTTCTCTCCTCGCCTCACACTGACAGAGTGTGAAGTGAGCCGATAAACAGCACTTTCGCATATACATGTGATTGGCTGTGATTGGACACAGCCGATCACATGAGTAAAGGGCCCCTAAAGCATGTTCCAATGCACATCACCCAACGCACTTTGCAGACAGAGGTGTGCTGCACAGCAGCGCAATGCGCTAATGTGTGGTGCACTGCCAAAAACAGTGCTGCTTTGATTTCTGGGCTGTTTAGGCGTGTGCCGTCCATTCGCTTTGAATAGGCTGCGAACGCAATGCACGTAAAAGTGGGACAAAATTGCGTGCTTTATATATTGCATCACAGCGGTTAGGTGTGAACCTATTTTTAAGGTAAAGCCGTGTGCAAACTGGCATAATGCCTGACCACCAATCAAAAGCTGTCTTCTGCTGATCTAATTACAGCGCAGCAAAAACTTATTGGTCAACGCTGAAAAAGGCAATGGGGATTCGGAAAGGTTAATGAGTGTTACATAAATGGCCCTAATGAACGCATATCGGTGGGTTATGTAACTAGTACAGATCGGAACCTACAAGGGGTTAACCTGTATTTATCCCCGGAGCCATCCAGTCCTTACATAACATGCTGTACATCTGCATGCCGCTCGGTGGAACATAATAAGGGGAATTATTCAGCTAAGCTACAAATATTCTGTGTGAGATGAATAGAATCAGCACCTTGGAGAGCTCAGCACCGGTTCCCGCTCTTCATCATGGGAGACGCTGCGCTCTTGTGGGGCGCTCCGTGCTGATGAAACAAGCTATGGGGAGAAGAGAAACCTGGTGAGCTTATAGGAGCAGTTAAAAAAAGCAAAATGCAAAAAAAAAAACTTCTCCTTTTGCTTATAAATCGCATCTGAGTCCCTCGGAGCATGGATCTTGCTTTCCTAGTGCAGGTTGCAAATAAAATAATTGGCCCCTTTAACTCTGTACTATATGCGTCCTTCTCACCTACCTCTTCCATATAAAGTCATGCTGGTAGGTTAATTAGATCCTGTCGAAAAATTATACCGTAGATGCACACCGGCGGTAAAAAGCGCCCTGAGACGATTCAGTTCGCATAGGTAGCGCTATACAAGTCACTCATTCATTCATTCATTCATTCATGTGACGTCTCTTAAAGAGAAGCCATCACAAGCCTGAGCGACACATTAATAAAACTCATGGTTGAGTTGGGGTTGTCGAAAACGATTGGTAGATCTAGAGCAGCCTTTCTCCTTTTTTAACAAGAAGGAACCCTTGGAATAATTTTCAGGTCTTAAGGAATCCTTCTAAAACCAAATAACAGAACAGAAGATGTCTAGGGTAGTGAACACCACAAATGTTATGTTGACTGGAAGGTCAAAGTCTGATATTCCTGCCCAGAAAACGGTAAAACGTGCCAGAGATTCCCAACTTCTCTGGTGATGCACATAGTAGCCCTGCAACTGCTGGCGCTGTCATTCGGGAACCTGCTATTTGGGTAAGCGCTTGCAAGCTGGCTCAACACTTTTCAATTACGTTTTTGCAGGCAGGAAATTGGTTTGTCTTATTGTGGTGGATAGAAGGAGCATAATATCCCAAGCTGTACAACACATGGGCAATATCGTTGCATTCAGGTTGGGTGCTGTGACCCAGATTACAGTGGATTCTCTCCTAGAAGAGCGCAGGTCAAGGAGAACGAGACTTTATTATTGGTGCTCACTGCTTACATATTCTACATTGGTCCAAAGGGCACTGACAAGGATCATTTTTATGAACTGATTTATGTAAAAGTGGTTTTGAGAAAATCGTGATTGAAAATGTAAGATGTTGTTAGATAGAGGAGAGGGTCACCATGGCTGTAAAAGTCAGGGGAATCTCTGCAAAGGGGACACAACCCTTCCACTCTCCATCCAAGGGTGCTTCTAGGTATTCTACTGCCAGAGTGCCCTCCACTTAAGAAAAAGAAAAAAAATCCTTATATTTTATCACATATGGCCATTCCACATCTTACTACCCAAACTGCTCATATCCTCAGATCGTATTCAAACCCCTTGCTCACCCCCCCCCCCCCCCCCACCCATAACAATCATACCCCCAAGTCGTGTCCCCAAGTCGCACCCATACCCATTTGTCATATCCCAAAATAACATCCATATAACATCCATACCCCCAAGTCGCATCCACTCCAACGAGATAGTCCGCTTGCCTCTTTCCCTTGGTGAGTCTTGGGTGGGGTCCTGACCAGTGGCGTAACTAGAACCTTCAGGGCCCCGATGCAAGAAACCATGAAGGGCCCCCCTGAACCCCAGCCAGGGCCCTTCCCTCCAAGTCCGGCGGTGGAACTCCAGGGCGTGGTCACAGGAATGACCTTTGTGAGCCCTGTAGTTCCACCAATGGCATCAGTAGTTTTTTTTTATTATTATTTATTTTTATTTTTAGGTGCCCCATTGGGGGACTGTCCCTAGGCAGGATGGGGTCCCCGTCCCCAGAAGAGATGAGGTCCTTTTCTCCAGGGCAGATGAAGTTACTGCCCCCAGGTGAGAAGGGGTCCCTGTCCCCAGGGGAAATGGGGGTCCCTGTCCCCACGTGAGAAGGGGCCCCTGTCCCCAGGGGGAGATGGAGGGGGTAAGTAATGGTGTGTGGGAGATGGGGTCCTCTCACTCACCATGACCAAGCTGCAGGCCGTGCACTCATCCATGTTGGCCTGGGCTCCATCCAGTGTGCTGGACAGGTGATCAGCATATCTCCCAGAAAGACCTTTCATCATCTGTGTACGACGGGGGAGTAGGGGGACTGGCAGACAAGCCTGCAGTGTCCTCCGGCGAGCCGGCTCCCATAGGACGGCACTGCATCTGTGTGCTTAAAATTTGGCTGGGGAGAACAGACATCGGACTGAGTGGCAATGCATAGAGCAGGAGAGGGGTACTTTGAGGAGCCAGCCGAGGACACAGGTCATACGGGGAATACACAACTTAAGAGCAGCCAATGCGATAGTCGAGCATGGAGCTCTGCTAGTCACCCTCCACCTCCAGCCACCCATGTGCATGGTGAACTGGTAGCCCTAGCTGCCTATGCTGCTGCCAGCCATATGTAGAGGGGGCTGCATGGGCCCCCTGCAGTACAGGGCCCAGTTGCGGTCGCGACCGCTGCACCCCCTATAGTTACGCCCCTGGTCCTGACTCCCAAACATTCTTTCTCAAATTGATTCGGATGATGGTACATATATAATTGTTTACATATTATTATGAATTTGTTATGAGGCCTATTCAATTTATTTATCATGTTCCCAAGTCACATCCACTTGTCATAGCCTCAGATGACATCCACACCCCCTTGTCATGCCCCCAAGTTACATGCACATGTCACACCCCAAAGTCACATCCACACCCCCTTGTCATGCCCCCAAGTCACATGCACATGTCACACCCCAAAGTCACATCCACACTCCCTTGTCATAACCCCAGCCACATCCACACCCCTCAGTCATACCCCCCCCCCCCCCATATAACATCCATACTCCCAAGGTATGTACCCAGGTCACATCCACATGTCTTTGACATACATCCAATTTATATCCACACCTCTCGGTCCTACCCCTTTAATTACATCCACACCCCCAAGCCACATCAATAACCCTTGTCATACACTCAAGACACATCCGCATCCCCAAGCCACATCCATAAACCTTGTAATCCCACTGAGTCACGCCCAAAGCCTTTGTCATGTCCCCAAGTTCTGTCCACATCCCCTTATAAATCCCACCAGGTCACATCCAAACCCTTTATTATGCCACCAATCCAACAATGCTTGTCACACACCCAAGTCACATTTAAGCCTTTGTCAAACCCCCACGCCATAGCCACATCTGCCCATCCTATCTATAAACTACATCAACACCCCCTTGTTATGTCTTAAATCACATCCCTAAACCTTGCCATTCAATTAACTATCATCTACACCACCACCATTCCCAGCTTTAATTATATTCTTTCTTTATCCACCCCCAACCATAGACGCATGTCTCCTGAGCAGTCATATTCCTCTCCTCTATATCTTCACATTTCTCTACTGGGCAGTGGGCACAAGTCCTGGGGTGTGAAGGTGGCTGCAAATCCAAAACCACCAGACACCATGATGCCAGATACTTTCAACACAGAGTTGACCCCAGGAACCAATGCTTTCTGTCCCTGACCCAGAACAAAGATGCTGCTGAAAATCCACAATGAACCAGTAAGTACTAAAACCAAATGTCCAGCAAGACAGCCAGGTGAAAAGCATTATCAGAAGGGGGTCAATATTGGCTGCCCCAAGCTTTTCTCATGACACACTAGTGTCAAAACTATGCCAAATTCCACGCTTCCAAAGTTTGTAAAATAAAAGCACTACTCCACTTTTATCATGGCATTCCAAAAGAAGAAACACAATCATTCATAGGGTGTCCCTAATGTATATGAACTCTTCGGGAAGGTAAATGGTACTTTTATATAGATCTACACATCAGACCTGACCAGGAACAGCAGTAATGATGGGACAGCCGGGAGCTCCCAGCCATTGGATAGATGACTGCAAAAAAAGATCAATACTATATATATATCTCTACCATGTCAGAAGCTTATAATTTATGTTGTTTTTCCTATGACTGCTGGCACAATCAGCTTCCATCTTCATTATTTCCTCTCTAGCCCACGCCACCAATTGCTTCCATCGTTTTTGCAATCTTGGTGAAAAGCCCAAAATATGGTACATTTTTTTTCAGTGGCCCTACATTATATACAGTGAATAAAAAGCATTTATTTCTGCAGTCCATAGCTAAGGGATGGGATGGAAAGCCATGCTGAGCCTTCCCCACCCCTCGATAGCCAAAGGCAGAGCCGAGCCCATCATTCACGTTAATATCAGAGATGAAGTAGCAACAAACTTTAAGGTCTTGTATGTAGTAAGTAATGCTAAAGCTAACCGTTCCCTACCGAAGCCTGCCAACAAGACTTTAAAGCCCTGGTGCCCAACCTGTGGCCCAAGGGAGCTGGAGGGTGCTTTAACGTCCTCAATAAAGCTGCTTGGAGCTATTGAATGCCTTGCAAATGTTCTAATCCCCTAAGGAACTACTGTATTATCCATGCCCTCCTCGTCACCGACTTACTACTGCCCCAAATAGACCCACCAGCAATGACTGAATGATGGCATTCCCTCCATCATTATCTTCTTTTGGGGTTCATTTGCTCAACATCCAGGATAGAGAAGGTTGGGGATTTACAGGGTACCCAAAAATAGCAACAAAGTATTCTTTCTGCTCAAAATACTTCTGTATCTAGTGGTGTGCTTTTAAGCTGAGACTGGACAATTTTTATAGTGTGCTTTCAAGCCGACACTGATAATGAAGGGAGCATACTTTTCCTGAAAGTGCTTCCCTTTACCAATCATCTTCTGTCTTCCAGGTCCTAGCATAGGCCCATTTCCTATTCTTTAGTTTTGGCTCTGAAATGATTTCATACCCAGGAAGCATGCCTTGAAGAATAAAGGCCTCTTTTTTTGGCTACTTCCTCCCTAGGAAGCAGAGCTGAAAGGCTAAAGGCCTCTTCTTTGGCTTTCTCCTTCTCAGGCAGAAGGCTCGGGAGGCTAAAGACCCCTTTTTAAGCCATCTTCCTGTCTTCCAGGCCTTTGCATGGACCCATTCCCTATCCTTGAGACTAGGCTCTGAAATGGTTTCCTACTCAGAAAGCAGGCCTGGAAGTAGACAGGCCTCTTTTTAGCTGCCTCTTCCCCAGGAAGTGCCTGGGAGGCAAAAGGCCTCTTCTTTGGTTTACTCCTTCTCAGGCAGCTTCATTTTTCAAGATAAGAGAGAGAGGCGCCTACTAATTGGGAACCTGTTTCAGTTTCCACTGGATGGCTGCCATGTTTGGACCGTACTTTGGACCGTATTTTTACCCCCTGAGAGTTTTTACCCCCCTGAGAGTGATTAACCCCTTCCCTGTCGGATTTTATACCTAGTTAAGGAAAGGGTCCTCTCCTTACTTCCGCCCCTTTCACTCCCATTCCCCCCATCCCTTTCCATTCCCCCTCTTGTGCTGATTGCACCTATAGCATTATTACTTGCAGCATTATCATTATGCCTTTTAAATATGGTTTTTAAATATTGTGTTTATTAAGTGTTTTTCACTTCTTGAAAAATAGTGATAGGCGGGTGGGTGTTTTTATGAGCGCCATAATACTTGTGTATATATAGCTTAATTTTTCAATCATCTTCTCATTTTTAAGGCCTTATAACATGCCCATTTTCTAACCTTGAGACTAGGCTCTGGAGTGGTTTCCTACCCAGGAAGCAAAAGGACTCTTCTATGGCTTCCTTTTTTTCAGGCAGCAGGCTTGGAAGGCTAAAGGTCCCTTTTTCAGATGCCTCCTCCTCAGGCCTCCAATGATGCATTCTTTTCAGCCATGCCCTGGAAGGTTAAGGACCCTTATAGAAGGGTTCCGGGAAGATATACATAGAGATATAGAGAAATAACCTTCCCCAGGCCACATAAATGGCAATAGACCTCCTAAAAATTGGCCAGGGTGAAATACATACCCATAACCCACAACACTGGCTCTATATACCAGAGAATATGCCCCAGAAGCAGTTGGAGGTAAACCATGTCCTAGGCTTGGAAGAAACCCAATAAATACAGAGAAGGTCAACAGATTAAAGCTCAGGCTGACTATAACCTAGCCATGACACTAAGGGGGAGATTTACTAAAACAGGTGCACTCAGAATCAGGTGCAGCTGTGCATGGTAGCCAATCAGCTTCCAACTTCAGCTGGTTCAATTAAGCTTTTGCAATAAAACCTGGAAGCTGATTGGTGTCTATGCAGAGCTGCACCAGATTTTGCACTCTCCAGTTTTAGTAAATAACTCCCTGTATCTACTTCGAGGGTGCTCCAACTTTGGCAGTGTCGCTACACAAATAGTGTAGAAGCTTCCTGCTCTTATATAAGCTGAAGCCCAAATGTACAACACCATCTCCATATGCTTGCAGTGCATGATTCTGCCAGGTGTTCACTCAGCTCCCTCTTCTTTGCATAAGATCAAGGCTGGGCCAAGGACTAGGTAAAAAAGGCAGCCACCTTGGGCACTTAAGCAGGACAGGGATGCAAAGAGGGCATGACCTACAACCTATACTTTTGAAGTAGTTCACAGCTCATGGTTGGGGAAGGGGGGGACTTTGCCTTGGGTGCTAAAGGAAAGGATCTTGTCACATTGCTACATTAGATATCCTTCTCCACTCATGTACATAAGGAATTTCCTCTAAAGCTCATACTGTCCCCTCATTGGCATCCAAGGCTGGAATGCACAAACAATTAGCCCCGGATCGGTGTGCCAGGCTTGCTCTGCTTTCCTGGCAGCGGAGGCTGAAGAGACAGACAGACTGTAGCTGTTGCTTTCAATTAGTAACAATCGGAAGCCTTCGGCTGAGTAAACAGACTCAATGTGGGTGCAGGAAGGAAGACTTCCCGCTCGTGTATTTTTATATCTCCGTGTGACAGCGATACCAAAGTTGTTTATTATGTGATACACTATGTTAGTTCTCAAGGGCCTTAACCCCTTCCTGCCCAACGGTGCCGCATTACACCGTGAGAAACATCAGCTGATCCCGACAAAGTGACTTGGGAGATGAGAAACTTTGTCCGTCAAACAGTTTCGGCAAACAGTCCGCTCAAAATTAGCATGGACGGACATGGCCACACACGACGGACGAACAGTTTGCTGAAACCGTGCGCGATGACGTGAACGGCACGTACGACGGGACGAAAAATACGACGTCCTATACACTGCATTATAACTTTCGGCGTGTAAATCCTTTCTGAGCATGCGCGGAACTTAGTTTGACGAACAAGCCTACACACGAGGGGACCTTGTTTCAGCGGACAGTTTTTCGGAATTTCCGAAAAACCTTGTTCAGCGGACTGTTCGCTGAAACTGTCCGCTGAAAGCCCACACACGAGCGGACTGTTTGCCGAAACACTGTTCAGCGGACAAAGTTGGGCGAACAGTCCCCGCGTGTGTACGCGGCCTTACACTTTTGGCCATTGGAAAGAATTACCCCCTTAGTCCTTACACACACGGTCGGATATTCCGACTGTGTGTGGTCTGCATCGGACTGTTTCCGTCGGAATATCCAATTTTCCAACTTGCCAGTAAAATTTTCCGACAAAATGCTCCGATCGAACATACTCCGATCATGTGTAGCCTACTCCGACGCACAAAGTGTCACGCATGCTCAGATCAAATTCCTAGACCAAAGCTATTGGCTACTAGCCTGAACGTAGTCCCATCGTAACGAAATAACGTCATCACGTTATGTACAATCGGATTTTCCAACAACTTAGTCCGACCGTGTGTATGCAACATCACTTCCGGACCTCTTCCGGAATTAATCCGTCGGAATTACTCCGACGAATTTGGTTGTTGGAATCTCCGACCGTGTGTACAAGGGCTAAGAGTTAGCTATAAAGATTAATGGTGTCTGGAGGAACCTTAGAGTTCAATGGAGCCCTGGTTGAGAAACCCAACATTAGTGTGATGGTCAGTAGGAAGAACATTTCTTACACGTGGTCATTGAGAAAAAAGACCACCTTACAGATAGCTAAAAAGATCAATGATGTCAGTGGGAACTTACCCGAGAAGCAGAAGTTGCTAATTTCTTAAGTAACCTCTACAACCTCTGGCGGAACTTTAGATTTTCATGGAACCCTGGTTGAGAAACCCTGGTCTAGAGTAAGCAGAATTTTTTTTTTCTCGCAAAGTCCATTCTTGTATATAAAATTTAGGGGGCCCAGTGAGGCTGCTATCCATCAGGTCTTTAGTACAGTCTACCCAATACTGGTCTCTTTAAGTTCTTTTCTTGCATTTAACTTTTAGAAGGAAACGCTGTGTTTCCGCCACCAACAGTGAAAATGTATTAATCCTGTCGTTTATATGACACCAGCCATTAATCAGCTGAATTTACTCCCCACGTTGTGACAGCCTCTCTTTTGCCTGTCTGCAGAGCACAAAAACTGGCTCCAAGTCAGCCTGGCACTGGCCTTCTGTTCTGAGGCCCCTCCTGTGCAAATAGATTGTTCTGTACATCACCTCTAATGGGCTTCCTCAATACCGCGCTGTATAGAGAAATGCCAACCGCTTTCATTTCGGCTCACTGTGATATGATCCTATCCCTTGTATAAATATTTAAACTCGGCCCACCCAGACTTTTTAGCTCTTAATATAACCAGGAAAACCAAGCAAGTTTTCAAATGCAACCATTGACGTTTTTACCCTTCTCTTGCTGTCCTTTGGGCTGCTTCTGTTTCCTGATAGTCGTCATCTTCTGTCACCACCCGGCTCTCCAAAAAACTGTCGTAGAAATTCTTCCCAGGCTAGTTCATAAATAGCCAATGGGCAAAGAGCAAAGGGATATTGCAGCTCCTTTTTCTGTACCACATAGTCCCATACACTTCACTATAAGCATGTGCTGTGCAGAAAGCAAGCTGGCTATACAGTCCTATTTTATTGTCAGATCAACAACAGTTACCAATGGACCAAATATAATATCAAACTACTTTCTCTGAACCCGATAGCCCACGCTTCTTCAGAATATGGGTCTCAATAGCCCAAACGTTAAATTTAGCATTTGTAAGGTAGGATGGAATACCGGACCTTGCGAGAGAAGGTGTGGATGTGGTGGTAGGGTCCATAGGTCCCCTACCGCCATCCTTATGATCTCTGCATAGCAAGATCTTCTGGGCCACGAGAATCACTGATCTTCCTTCCTGCTTGATCCTGCAAAGCAGTCGTGAAAGCAGCATAATAGGACAAAATGCATAAATCCGTGAGAACTGATCAGAAATTGACGACTTTCGCCACACTTACCTCAGCTTTTAATTTGCCTAGTTAGCATTTATTTAGATACTTCCAGCTTTTCCATACTTTTCATGCTCAGTTTCCACAAGATACTTTAAAGATTATACAATCAACTCTAGAATTCGTACTTAGGTCTGAACGTTTTGAGAGGTCCACCTCGAGACTGTATTCTCATCTCATTTTAATTTCCCTCCTGCCATTAGAGGGTCTCAAGCCTCGTACCCACGATCGGGATTGTTGGGCAAGAAAACTATGGAATTTTGTCCAAAGGGTGTTGGCCCAAACTTGTCTTGCATACACACGGCCACACAATTGTTGGCCAACAAATACAAACGTAGAGACGTACTACGTTGTTTTTCAGCTCTTTAGCGCTGCTAATTTCGTGTTAGTAGAAGTTTGGTCAGTGTTGATTTGCACTTTTCATTTCACGATTTTCATTTCGCACTTTTCATTTCGTACTTTTAATTCTGCAATTTTAATTTCGCGCTTTTCATTTCACACTTTTAATTTCGCACTTTTAATTTTGCACTTTTCAGTTTGTATCTGAATGGGCATTCGTCAACCAGCCATGTTGCGGAATCGGAGAAGATAACATAAAGATATTTATTATTGGCCTTGGAGTTATTGCTTTGACATTATTTTTTTGAATAATGATTTGATTTGTTATATTTTCTATATTTTTGGATGCATAGAATGCACTTTTTGGTTAATTTCTATTGGCAGATAGCATGTCTAATTTTATGGTATTTGTTTTCTTTTTTTTAATGCACAATAAAAAAATTGTAGAATAATACTTGTGTTTACTTCAAATGACAGTTTGGGAGTAGGCAGTTACATTTAAAAAAATACAATGTAAAATTGACAAGGGACACCAACATAGTTGTACCTTTGATCTTATAAACTATGGGATAATGGTGTTGTGGTAACTTGCCCAAATAAAAAAAAAAATGAAAAGCATAATAATATTATTATTGATATCACTAGAAAATAAAAGCCTTTGAAAATTAGGCCTCATGAACACGAGACGCAGTTAAACGCGTGTTCAGATGCAGTTGGACAGTTTTTTCAACTGCACCTGAACTCATTCAATGTTATCCTATGTGTCCATGCACACAGTCTCGTTTTTTTCCGTTTTAATGCAGTTGCGTTTAATCTCGTTTTTCCAGAAGCAAAAAAATGCGTTCAGAAGCAAAAATTTCCACGTTTCAGACGCAAAACGCGGTAAAACGCGGCAAAACGCCGCTACCGCGTTTAGCCGCGTTTGCATTTATATGCGTTTTTAAAGGTGACCTTTTTTTTTACATTAAAAATCTCAAAAATTATTGCAAATGATGAAAAACCATTAGAAAAATATTTTAAACAATTGCAAATGCAAGTGGACAATCCACAACTTGTGGCAAGTGACGTGGCAAGTGGACAATCCACAACTTGTGGCAAGTGACATGGCAGGTGGCAAGTGATGTGGCAAGTGGACAATCCACAACTTGTGGCAAGTGACATGGCAGGTGGCAAGTGATGTGGCAAGTGGACAATCCACAACTTGTGGCAAGTGACGTAGCAGGTGAAGTGGCAAGTGACGTGGAAAGTGGACAATCCACAACTTGTGGCAGGTGACGTGGCAAGTGACCTGGCAGGTGATGCGGCAAGTGACCTGGCAGGTGACGTGGCAAGTGGAAAATCAACAACTTGTGGCAGGTGACTGGCATGTGACGTGGCAAGTGGACAATCCATAACTTGTGGCAGGTGACGTGGCAAGTGACGTGGCAAGTGGACAATCCACTTGTGGCAGGGGATGTGGCAAGTGACGTGGCGAGTGGACAATCCACAACTTGTGTCAGGTGACGTGGCAAGTGGACAATCCACAACTTGTGGCAGGTGATGTGGCAAGTGATGTGGCAAGTGATGTGGCAAGTGGACAATCCACTTGTGGCAGGTGACGTGGCAGGGGACGTGGCAAGGGACGTGGCAAGTGGACAATCCACAACTTGTGGCAGGTGACGTGGCAGGTGACGTGGAAAGTGATGTGGCAAGTGGACAATCCACAACTTGTGGCAGGTGATGTGGCTGGTGACGTGGCAAGTGGACAATCCACATCTTGTGGCAGGTGACGTGGAAAGTGGTGTGGCAAATGGACAATCCACAACTTGCGGCAGGTGATGTGGCTGGTGACGTGGCAAGTGGACAATCCACAACTTGTGGCAGGTGGCATGGCAGGTGACGTGGAAAGTGGACAATCCACATCTTGTGGCAAGTGACGTGGCAAGTAGACAATCCACAACTTGTGGCAGGTGATGTGGCAAGTGACGTGGCAGGTGATGTGGCAAGTCACGTGGCAAGTGGACAATCCACAACTTGTGGCAGGTGATGTGGCTGGTGACGTGGCAAGTGGACAATCCACAGCTTGTGGCAGGTGATGTGGCAAGTGATGTGGCAAGTGGACAATCCACTTGTGGCAGGTGACGTGGCAGGGGACGTGGCAAGGGAGTGGCAAGTGGACAATCCACAACTTGTGGCAGGTGACGTGGCAGCTGACGTGGAAAGTGATGTGGCAAGTGGACAATCCACAACTTGTGGCAGGTGATGTGGCTGGTGACGTGGCAAATGGACAATCCACATCTTGTGGCAGGTGACGTGGAAAGTGGTGTGGCAAGTGGACAATCCACAACTTGTGGCAGGTGATGTGTCTGGTGACGTGGCAAGTGGACAATCCACAACTTGTGGCAGGTGGCATGGCAGGTGACGTGGAAAGTGGACAATCCACATCTTGTGGCAAGTGACGTGGCAGGTGATGTGGCAAGTGACGTGGCAAGTAGACAATCCACAACTTGTGGCAAGTGATGTGGCAGGTGATGTGGCAAGTGACGTGGCAAGTGGACAATCCACAACTTGTGGCAGGTGATGTGGCTGGTGACGTGGCAAGTGGACAATCCACAGCTTGTGGCAGGTGGCATGGCAGATTACGTGGAAAGTGGACAATCCACATCTTGTGGCAAGTGACGTGGCAGGGGATGTGGCAAGTGACGTGGCAAGTGGACAATCCACAACTTGTGGCAGGTGACGTGGCAGGTGATGTGGCAAGTGATGTGGCAGGTGATGTGACAAGTGGACAATCCACATCTTGTGGCAAGTGACGTGGCAGCTGACGTGGCAGCTGACGTGGCAAGTGACGTGGCAAGTGGACAATCCAAAACTTGTGGCAGGTGACGTGGCAAGTGACGTGGCAGGTGACGTGGCAAGTGGACAATCCACAGCTTGTGGGAAGTGACATGGCAGGTGGCAAGTGATGTGGCAAGGGGACAATCCACAACTTGTGACAGGTGACGTGGCAAGTGATGTGGCAGGTGATGTGGCAAGTCACGTGGCAAGTGGAAATCCACAACTTGTGGCAGGTGATGTGGCTGGTGACGTGGCAAGTGGACAATCCACAACTTGTGGCAGGTGACATGGAAAGTGGACAATCCACATCTTGGGGCAGGTGATGTGGCAAGTGACGTGGCAAGTGGACAATCCACAACTTGTGGCAGGTGATGTGGACAATCCCCAACTTGTGGCAGGTGACGTGGCAAGTGAGGTGGCAAGTGGACAATCCACAACTTGTGGCAGGTGATGTGGCAAGTGGACAATCCACAACTTGTGGCAGGTGACGTGGCAACTGACGTGGCAGGTGATGTGGCAAGTGACGTGGCAAGTAGACAATCCACAACTTGTGGCAGGTGATGTGGCAAGTGACGTGGCAGGTGATGTGGCAAGTGACGTGGCAAGTGGACAATCCACAACTTGTGGCAGGTGATGTGGCTGGTGATGTGGCAAGTGGACAATCCACAGCTTGTGGCAGGTGGCATGGCAGATGACGTGGAAAGTGGACAATCCACATCTCGTGGCAAGTGACGTGGCAGGTGATGTGGCAAGTGACGTGGCAAGTGGACAATCCACAACTTGTGGCAGGTGACGTGGCAGGTGATGTGGCAAGTGGACAATCCCCAACTTGTGGCAAGTGACGTGGCAAGTGACGTGGCAAGTGGACAATCCAAAACTTGTGGCAGGTGACGTGGCAAGTGACGTGGCAGGTGATGTGGCAAGTCACGTGGCAAGTGGACAATCCACAACTTGTGGCAGGTGACGTGGCAGTTGGACAATCCACAACTTGTGGCAGATGACGTGGCAAGTGACGTGGCAAGTGACGTGGCAAGTGGAGAATCCACAACTTGTGGCAGGTGCCGTGGCAAGTGACACGCTAAATACAAGTACACTGCAGCTCTCACAGCTGCTGCTACTCACTCTGGTCTCACAAAATTGCTGAAATAGTTAATAATACTGTTTTTTTGAGCTGGGGAGGGTCTATGATGTTAGCTTAACTAAACGCTTCTAGATGCAAACGCGGTAAAACGCCGCTAAATCGCGGTAAAAATCGCGGCAAAACGCGCGTTTCTAAACGCCGGTTTCAACATGTGTCCAGCAGCGTTTGCATCTGCGTCTCGTGTGCATGAAGCCTTAGTTTGCAATAAAACCATCAGTATCACCAGCAAAGCAGCTTCATTATTATCCCATTACAGAAGAAGAGAATTGTGCGCTGCATTTCGAGATTTCATAATTTGCCACGTCACGAATGTCAATTCTCCATTAGAAATGCTAGTTTACAAGACTGACCGCTTTCGGCTCGTCTTTGCTTCCAAGCATGCGTGTTTGTACTTTGGACTTTTGTCAGACAGACTTGTGTACACACGCTCGGAAAATCCAACAACAGACATTTGTTGGCTGAAAATTTGAAGACATGCTAGCCAACATTTGTTGTTGGAAAGTCCAACAACAAATGTCCGATGGAGCACACACCTGGTCAGCTTTTCCCACCAACAGCCTGACATCCAACATTTCCCATCGGAAAATCCGATCGTGTGCACGGGCATTAGAATTGGGTGAATGCAAGACATACCGGATCTAGACAGGGAAGATCGGAGGAGCGTGTGGGATTTCCCTCCACAATCTCTGGTATCCTTTGAGAGATCGTATGATCCAATTTAAATTGGTACATAGAGCATATATTACGCAACACAGACTTCGGTGTGGAGCGGTTCAGGGGGATTTCACACACATCTTCTGGTCCTGTCCATACATGGTTATTTTTTGGGTGGAAGTGGTGGACTTGTTGAACTCTATTACTTCTGCTCCTCTGCCGGGCTCGATGTCTGTATGTTTGTTGGGCCTGGTGAAGGCGTTTCTCCCTACACAATCTGAGCGAGTGTTTGCTAATATTACATTATTTTATGCAGGAAAAGCCATTGGAAGAAATCTTCTTCTCCTATGCTTTTATACTGGAAACATATGGTAAATAATCATCTCCCACTGTATAGAGATACCTACATTAACAGGTCCTAGTAAATATGATAAAGTATGGACAAAGTGGCTGGATACGTCGTATATATGGCATCTAATGCCCATGCAGGTTATTGATTATTAAAATATAGATGTCTTTATATACAGGATACTCTGGGCCACTGTGGGTAGTAGGAACCAAAAGTTTACTGATTATTAGATGTGGATAGATATCAAATTTGACAAATGATATGGCTTAGACCAGTGATGGTGAACCTTGGCACCCCATATGTTTTGAAACTACATTTCCCATGATGCTCCACTACAGTGCAGAGTGTGTGAGCATCATGGGAAGTGTAGTTCCAAAACATCTGGGGTGCCAAGGTTCACCATCACTGGCTTAGACTATAGCCCTGTTAAAATACCTTTTTGTTAATTTTGTTAATTATTTTTCTTTTGGGGTTTTTCCTTTTTTTTTTCAACTTCAGCCCCGGAAGATTTGGCTGCTCAATGACCAGGGCATTTTTTGCAATTCGGCACTGCGTCGCTTTAACTGACAATTGCGCGGTCGTGCGGCATTGCACCCAAACAAAATTGACTTCCTTTTTTTCCAACAAATATAGGTTTCTTTTGGTGGTATTTGACCATCTCTGCGGTTTTTATTTTTTGTGCTATAAACAAAAAAATTTCAATTTTGAAAAAAAAAACACAATATGTTATAGGGGATAGATTTACAGCATTTTTATTATTATTTTTTTACTAGTAATGCCGGCAATCTGCGATTTTTATCGGGACTCCGACATTATGGCGGACACATCGGACACTTTTGACACATTTTTGGGACCACTGGCATCTATACAGTAATCAGTGCTATAAAAAATGCACTGATTACTATATAAATGTCACTGGCAGGGAAGGGGTTAAACATTAGGGGGCGATCAAGTGGTTAAGTGTGTTCCCTCTGTGTGTTCTAACTGAAGGGGGGGTGGGACTGTCTAGGGGAGATGACAGATTGCTGTTCATGTTTTGTATGAACACGTGATCAGTCTCTTCTCCCCACAGATCACGGTTCTCGGTATGTCGCGAGCGCCCGATGGGAACTCGCATCGGCTTCGGGGGCGGGCAGCAGGCCCCTAGTGGCCACAGGGCGAAGCGACGTAACATAATGTCGTTTCACCCAGCCGTGCCAATGCGGCGGCTGGTCGGCAAGAGGTTAATTGAAGGGAGGAAATCAGTTTGATTGTATCTTGAACCTGTATTTATATTTTGGCACAATGTGTTGTTTTGTTTGTCTTTGTTGTTTGTTTAAATAAATAAAAAAAGATTAACAACAGTTACCAATGAGAGGGCTGGCAAAACAAGTCATTTGAATGATGTCCAACCTAAGTAGCACACTTTTGCCCTCTACTGTTGCCATCAACGGGCGGTAAATCGCTTCGGCAGCCCTCCAATCCCATGTTGTCAATTCTTCCACAGACCGGTACCTGTCCATGGCCAGGGGGCCTGGGGACTAGTGATGGACGAACTTCCGACGGGACGTTTCGCGAACGCGAAACGCGAACGGACACAAACGTTCGCGAAAACGACCGTTCGCCGCGGGCTCCATTGACTTCAATGGGAGGCGAATTTCGCAAACCTTTAGGTCGAATTTGCGGCCACGGGGTAATTATTAGGGGGTAGCACGTAGTCCCACCACCTGGACAATAGCATAATACATGTATGAGGTGAATTTGGGATCGATAACTACAAGCATTTTTTTTTTATTTGGGAAATTGTTCTGACAATTCAGGACTATGGAGCTAATGAAGGCAATGGAGGAGAGGGAAGGTCAGGGACCAGGGTAGGCAAACAAGAGGGTGCAGGAGATACAGAGCACTGACAGCAGCACCGTAATACAGAGCACTGACATCAGCACCGTGACATACAGCGCTGACAGCAGCTCCGTGACATACAGCGCTGACAGCAGCTCCGTGACATACAGCGCTGACAGCAGCTCCGTGACATACAGCGCTGACAGCAGCTCCGTGACATACAGCGCTGACAGCAGCTCCGTGACATACAGCGCTGACAGCAGCACCGTGACATACAGCGCTGACAGCAGCTCCGTGACATACAGCGCTGACAGCAGCTCCGTGACATACAGCGCTGACAGCAGCTCCGTGACATACAGCACTGACAGCAGCTCCGTGACATACAGCGCTGACAGCAGCTCCGTGACATACAGCGCTGACAGCAGCACCGTGACATACAGCGCTGACAGCAGCTCCGTGACATACAGCGCTGACAGCAGCTCCGTGACATACAGCGCTGACAGCAGCTCCGTGACATACAGCGCTGACAGCAGCTCCGTGACATACAGCGCTGACAGCAGCTCCGTGACATACAGCGCTGACAGCAGCTCCGTGACATACAGCGCTGACAGCAGCTCCGTGACATACAGCGCTGACAGCAGCTCCGTGACATACAGCGCTGACAGCAGCTCCGTGACATACAGCGCTGACAGCAGCTCCGTGACATACAGCGCTGACAGCAGCACCGTAAGCAGCCCCAGGAGGAAGTCAGCACAGCACAGGGATGGTGTGATCCCCTCATAATAAGAACCCCCAGGAGGAAGTCAGCACAGCACAGGGATGGTGGGAGCCCCTCATAATAAGAACACCCAGGAGGAAGTCAGCACAGCACAGGGATGGTGGGAACCCCTCATAATAAGCAGCCCCAGTAGAAATATGACACCGCTCAACCTCTTCAAAGAGGAGGGTAGGGGCATATAGTACGGTGTGCTTTTTTGGGTCAGGGAAGTGAGCCAAATGAATTAAGAAGGTCTGTGTGCTTGATTCCAAAAATTGTTTATAGACATATACATGGTCTACTGATCACATGTGTTGAATTCCTCCGAGATCCATGCCTCATTCATTTTTAGAAATGTGAGGTAGTTAACACTGTGGTGAGCTAGGCGAGTACGCTTATCGGTCACAATCCCCCCTGCTGCGCTGAACGTCCTTTCGGACAGGACACTGGATGAGGGGCAAGCCAACAGTTCGATTGCAAATTGGGCAAGCTCTGGCCAGAGGTCAAGCCTGCCCACCCAGTAGTCTAGGGGTTCATCACTCCTCAGAGCGTCCACATCGGCCGTTAACCCAATGTAGTCGGACACCTGACGGTCTAGGCGTTCCCTGATGCTGGATCCGGATGACACCTGTCGATGGGTCGGCTGAAAGAATGACCTCATATCCGAAGTCACCAACACATCTTCAAACCGGCCTCTTCTTGCAGGCGCTGTTGGATTGGTACCCGCAAATCCTTCTCTGGGAGTGGGAATTGCTCCTCTGCCAGCGCACGCAAAAGCAGAATGCAGCATTTCTCGAAGCAAGGCCTGGAAGTGCTGCATTCTGACAGCCCTCTGCGACGGCGGTAACATTTCCGCCATTTTGTGTTTGTACCGGGGGTCTAAGTACGTTGCCACCCAGTACTGGTCCTTGACCCTCATGCTTTTTATACGGGGGTCCCTATTAAAACACTGGAGCATGAAGGCCCCCATTTGCACTAAAGTGGAAGCGGTGTGGTGGCCTGGCTCCTGCTCATCATCCAGGATAATGTCGTCCTCTTCATTCTCCTCTCCCCATCCTCGCACAACAGGGATCCCAGAAAGGTTTAAAGCATGCTCTTCTTGCTCCTGCTCATCCGCCCCGGCACCATCCTCCTCTGACTCCTCATCAGACTCCTGTTGTTGACTTGTCTCAGATAGAGTAGCCCCCCCTGGGAATTCATCCAGCATTGCGACTTCCTCATCTTCCCGCTCCTGCTCCTCCACAGCCTGATCAATGACACGACGCAATGCACGCTCCAGAAAGAAGGCATAAGGTACCATGTCACTGATGGCGCCATGGCTGCGACTGACCAGTTTGGTGATCTCCTCAAATGGCCGCAGAAGTCTGCATGTGTCGCGCATGAGCAGCCACTGGCGCGGTGAAAAAAAACCCAGCTCCCCAGAACCGTTTCTTTCGCAGAGTTCATACAGGTAGACGTTAACTGCACGTTTCTGCTGGAGCAGCCTATCAAGCATATAGAAGGTTGAGTTCCATCGCGTCGGGCAATCGCAAATAAGACGTCTGACCGGCAGATGGTGTCGCCGCTGAATGTCAGCAAGGCGAGCCATGGCCGTGTAAGATCTTCTGAAATGGGCCGAGATTTTCCTTGCCTGCCGCAAGATGTCCTGGACCCCAGGGTATTTGACAAGGAATCGCTGCACGACCAAGTTTAAGACGTGTGCCATGCACGGCACGTGCGTGATTTTGCCCTGTTTCAATGCGCTAAGCAGATTGGCACCGTTGTCACACACCACTTTACCAACTGTCAAATTGAGCGGTGTTAGCCACTCATCTGCCTGTGAACGCAAAGCTGAAAGGAGTGCCGGGCCAGTGTGGCTCTTTGCTTCCAGGCACAACAGACGCAGCACGGCATGGCAACGTCTCACCTGGCATGTGGAATAGGTTCTGGGGAGCTTGGGCGGTGCAGTGGAAGAGACGCTAGCAGCGGAAAAGGAGGAGGCAGCTGAGGAGGAGAGGGAGGAGGATGGAGTAGGAGGAGGAGAAGAAGAGTCAGGCCTGCATGCAATCCGTGGCGGTAAAACCAAATCTACACGGGTGCCACGGGTTACATGCTTGACGGCCGTCAGAAGGTTCACCCAGTGGGCAGTAAAACTGATATACCTTCCCTGCCCGTGTTTGCTAGACCACGTGTCTGTGGTCAGATGTATCTTGGCACCGACACTGTGTGCCAGAGATACATTCACTTGCCGCTGAACATGGCCATATAGCTCTGGGATGCCCTTCTCTGAGAAATACTTCCTTCCTGGGACCTTCCATTGTGGTGTTCCAATGGCCACAAATTTGCGAAAGGCCTCCGAGTCCACCAGTTTATATGGCAGTAGTTGGCGGGCTATGAGTTCTGACAAGCCAGCCGCCAACCGTTGGGCAAGAGGGTTATCCGGCGTCATCATTTTTTTACGCTCAAACATTAGGCCCACGGAAGCCTGCCTTTTTGCAGAAAAATGTGAGCTTGGCGTGATGGAAGGTGGAGTGGAGGACAATTGTGAGGAGAGAGGAGAAGGAGAAGTAGAAGACGAGGCTGGACGGTGAGAGCCTGCAGTGTGGCTTTGTGTGTTCCGTTGCTCCCACTGGGCTCGGTGATGGCTGCTCATGTGCCTTCTTAAGGCGGTCGTCCCTAGGTGAGTATTGGGCTTACCGCGACTAACGCGTTGACTGCAAAGATTGCAGATGGCAACGCTATTGTCAGCAGCGGACACGTTAAAAAAAGCCCACACTGCGGAGCCATGTGCCGGTGTCCTGGGAGCGCCAGATGTGACCGTACATGGTCGATGACTCGCTCCTGATACATTTGCAGTCTGCTTTGTCCCTGCTGTGCAATGTAAGTCATTGCTGCTTCTCCTCCCTATCTGCTGGTCCATATCTCCCTCTGAACTCCCCTCCTCTTCCTCTCTTGTGGGCACCCACGTGACATCACTAGACACGTCATCATCAACGTCACCTTCCCCACCGCTATAAGTAGAGTAGGCAGCAACACCGGGGACCAACCTCCTCCTTGGGCTGATCTGGGTACTGGCGTCAGACTGCTGAGTAGCGCTTGTTGCTACCTCCTCTTCCTGATCCAATACCAAGAGTGGCTGCGCATCAGAAATGTCCTCTTGATTAGTGATGGACGAACTTCCGACGGGACGTTTCGCGAACGCGAAACGCGAACGGACACAAACGTTCGCGAAAACGACCGTTCGCCGCGGGCTCCATTGACTTCAATGGGAGGCGAATTTCGCAAACCTTTAGGTCGAATTTGCGGCCACGGGGTAATTATTAGGGGGTAGCACGTAGTCCCACCACCTGGACAATAGCATAATACATGTATGAGGTGAATTTGGGATCGATAACTACAAGCATTTTTTTTTTATTTGGGAAATTGTTCTGACAATTCAGGACTATGGAGCTAATGAAGGCAATGGAGGAGAGGGAAGGTCAGGGACCAGGGTAGGCAAACAAGAGGGTGCAGGAGATACAGAGCACTGACAGCAGCACCGTAATACAGAGCACTGACATCAGCACCGTGACATACAGCGCTGACAGCAGCTCCGTGACATACAGCGCTGACAGCAGCTCCGTGACATACAGCGCTGACAGCAGCTCCGTGACATACAGCGCTGACAGCAGCTCCGTGACATACAGCGCTGACAGCAGCTCCGTGACATACAGCGCTGACAGCAGCACCGTGACATACAGCGCTGACAGCAGCTCCGTGACATACAGCGCTGACAGCAGCTCCGTGACATACAGCGCTGACAGCAGCTCCGTGACATACAGCACTGACAGCAGCTCCGTGACATACAGCGCTGACAGCAGCTCCGTGACATACAGCGCTGACAGCAGCACCGTGACATACAGCGCTGACAGCAGCTCCGTGACATACAGCGCTGACAGCAGCTCCGTGACATACAGCGCTGACAGCAGCTCCGTGACATACAGCGCTGACAGCAGCTCCGTGACATACAGCGCTGACAGCAGCACCGTGACATACAGCGCTGACAGCAGCTCCGTGACATACAGCGCTGACAGCAGCTCCGTGACATACAGCGCTGACAGCAGCTCCGTGACATACAGCGCTGACAGCAGCTCCGTGACATACAGCGCTGACAGCAGCTCCGTGACATACAGCGCTGACAGCAGCTCCGTGACATACAGCGCTGACAGCAGCACCGTGACATACAGCGCTGACAGCAGCTCCGTGACATACAGCGCTGACAGCAGCTCCGTGACATACAGCGCTGACAGCAGCTCCGTGACATACAGCACTGACAGCAGCTCCGTGACATACAGCGCTGACAGCAGCTCCGTGACATACAGCGCTGACAGCAGCACCGTGACATACAGCGCTGACAGCAGCTCCGTGACATACAGCGCTGACAGCAGCTCCGTGACATACAGCGCTGACAGCAGCTCCGTGACATACAGCGCTGACAGCAGCTCCGTGACATACAGCGCTGACAGCAGCTCCGTGACATACAGCGCTGACAGCAGCTCCGTGACATACAGCGCTGACAGCAGCTCCGTGACATACAGCGCTGACAGCAGCTCCGTGACATACAGCGCTGACAGCAGCTCCGTGACATACAGCGCTGACAGCAGCTCCGTGACATACAGCGCTGACAGCAGCACCGTAAGCAGCCCCAGGAGGAAGTCAGCACAGCACAGGGATGGTGTGATCCCCTCATAATAAGAACCCCCAGGAGGAAGTCAGCACAGCACAGGGATGGTGGGAGCCCCTCATAATAAGAACACCCAGGAGGAAGTCAGCACAGCACAGGGATGGTGGGAACCCCTCATAATAAGCAGCCCCAGTAGAAATATGACACCGCTCAACCTCTTCAAAGAGGAGGGTAGGGGCATATAGTACGGTGTGCTTTTTTGGGTCAGGGAAGTGAGCCAAATGAATTAAGAAGGTCTGTGTGCTTGATTCCAAAAATTGTTTATAGACATATACATGGTCTACTGATCACATGTGTTGAATTCCTCCGAGATCCATGCCTCATTCATTTTTAGAAATGTGAGGTAGTTAACACTGTGGTGAGCTAGGCGAGTACGCTTATCGGTCACAATCCCCCCTGCTGCGCTGAACGTCCTTTCGGACAGGACACTGGATGAGGGGCAAGCCAACAGTTCGATTGCAAATTGGGCAAGCTCTGGCCAGAGGTCAAGCCTGCCCACCCAGTAGTCTAGGGGTTCATCACTCCTCAGAGCGTCCACATCGGCCGTTAACCCAATGTAGTCGGACACCTGACGGTCTAGGCGTTCCCTGATGCTGGATCCGGATGACACCTGTCGATGGGTCGGCTGAAAGAATGACCTCATATCCGAAGTCACCAACACATCTTCAAACCGGCCTCTTCTTGCAGGCGCTGTTGGATTGGTACCCGCAAATCCTTCTCTGGGAGTGGGAATTGCTCCTCTGCCAGCGCACGCAAAAGCAGAATGCAGCATTTCTCGAAGCAAGGCCTGGAAGTGCTGCATTCTGACAGCCCTCTGCGACGGCGGTAACATTTCCGCCATTTTGTGTTTGTACCGGGGGTCTAAGTACGTTGCCACCCAGTACTGGTCCTTGACCCTCATGCTTTTTATACGGGGGTCCCTATTAAAACACTGGAGCATGAAGGCCCCCATTTGCACTAAAGTGGAAGCGGTGTGGTGGCCTGGCTCCTGCTCATCATCCAGGATAATGTCGTCCTCTTCATTCTCCTCTCCCCATCCTCGCACAACAGGGATCCCAGAAAGGTTTAAAGCATGCTCTTCTTGCTCCTGCTCATCCGCCCCGGCACCATCCTCCTCTGACTCCTCATCAGACTCCTGTTGTTGACTTGTCTCAGATAGAGTAGCCCCCCCTGGGAATTCATCCAGCATTGCGACTTCCTCATCTTCCCGCTCCTGCTCCTCCACAGCCTGATCAATGACACGACGCAATGCACGCTCCAGAAAGAAGGCATAAGGTACCATGTCACTGATGGCGCCATGGCTGCGACTGACCAGTTTGGTGATCTCCTCAAATGGCCGCAGAAGTCTGCATGTGTCGCGCATGAGCAGCCACTGGCGCGGTGAAAAAAAACCCAGCTCCCCAGAACCGTTTCTTTCGCAGAGTTCATACAGGTAGACGTTAACTGCACGTTTCTGCTGGAGCAGCCTATCAAGCATATAGAAGGTTGAGTTCCATCGCGTCGGGCAATCGCAAATAAGACGTCTGACCGGCAGATGGTGTCGCCGCTGAATGTCAGCAAGGCGAGCCATGGCCGTGTAAGATCTTCTGAAATGGGCCGAGATTTTCCTTGCCTGCCGCAAGATGTCCTGGACCCCAGGGTATTTGACAAGGAATCGCTGCACGACCAAGTTTAAGACGTGTGCCATGCACGGCACGTGCGTGATTTTGCCCTGTTTCAATGCGCTAAGCAGATTGGCACCGTTGTCACACACCACTTTACCAACTGTCAAATTGAGCGGTGTTAGCCACTCATCTGCCTGTGAACGCAAAGCTGAAAGGAGTGCCGGGCCAGTGTGGCTCTTTGCTTCCAGGCACAACAGACGCAGCACGGCATGGCAACGTCTCACCTGGCATGTGGAATAGGTTCTGGGGAGCTTGGGCGGTGCAGTGGAAGAGACGCTAGCAGCGGAAAAGGAGGAGGCAGCTGAGGAGGAGAGGGAGGAGGATGGAGTAGGAGGAGGAGAAGAAGAGTCAGGCCTGCATGCAATCCGTGGCGGTAAAACCAAATCTACACGGGTGCCACGGGTTACATGCTTGACGGCCGTCAGAAGGTTCACCCAGTGGGCAGTAAAACTGATATACCTTCCCTGCCCGTGTTTGCTAGACCACGTGTCTGTGGTCAGATGTATCTTGGCACCGACACTGTGTGCCAGAGATACATTCACTTGCCGCTGAACATGGCCATATAGCTCTGGGATGCCCTTCTCTGAGAAATACTTCCTTCCTGGGACCTTCCATTGTGGTGTTCCAATGGCCACAAATTTGCGAAAGGCCTCCGAGTCCACCAGTTTATATGGCAGTAGTTGGCGGGCTATGAGTTCTGACAAGCCAGCCGCCAACCGTTGGGCAAGAGGGTTATCCGGCGTCATCATTTTTTTACGCTCAAACATTAGGCCCACGGAAGCCTGCCTTTTTGCAGAAAAATGTGAGCTTGGCGTGATGGAAGGTGGAGTGGAGGACAATTGTGAGGAGAGAGGAGAAGGAGAAGTAGAAGACGAGGCTGGACGGTGAGAGCCTGCAGTGTGGCTTTGTGTGTTCCGTTGCTCCCACTGGGCTCGGTGATGGCTGCTCATGTGCCTTCTTAAGGCGGTCGTCCCTAGGTGAGTATTGGGCTTACCGCGACTAACGCGTTGACTGCAAAGATTGCAGATGGCAACGCTATTGTCAGCAGCGGACACGTTAAAAAAAGCCCACACTGCGGAGCCATGTGCCGGTGTCCTGGGAGCGCCAGATGTGACCGTACATGGTCGATGACTCGCTCCTGATACATTTGCAGTCTGCTTTGTCCCTGCTGTGCAATGTAAGTCATTGCTGCTTCTCCTCCCTATCTGCTGGTCCATATCTCCCTCTGAACTCCCCTCCTCTTCCTCTCTTGTGGGCACCCACGTGACATCACTAGACACGTCATCATCAACGTCACCTTCCCCACCGCTATAAGTAGAGTAGGCAGCAACACCGGGGACCAACCTCCTCCTTGGGCTGATCTGGGTACTGGCGTCAGACTGCTGAGTAGCGCTTGTTGCTACCTCCTCTTCCTGATCCAATACCAAGAGTGGCTGCGCATCAGAAATGTCCTCTTGATATGGATCGGAAAATAATTCCAGTGACTCAAGCGGAAGGTATGTGGTGGTGGTGGTGGTGGTCGTGTTGTTGGTGGTAGTGTCTTTGGGGGTGCACATAGCAGAGAGTGAAGAAGAGGGTGCAGATCGAGAGGATGAGGAGGGTGCAGAAGAGTAAGGCTGAGCGAGCCACTCAACCAAGTCTGGTGCATCCTTTAAAGTAATTGAACGCACCTTCTGCAACTTCCCACTTTGGCTCAAGCCTGTTGCTCCTGCCCTACCCCTACCACCCCTGCGGAAGGGCCTGCCTCTTCCTCTGCATGTCATTTTTTAAATGACCCTGTGACAAAACTCTTAGTCCCTATACCGCTGAAGGACTGCTGCAGTATAGGTGAGCGGTCAGCAGTGGTGCACGTCAACCCTATCTATTGTGGACCTATAGCGGTCCTTACAGAACAGCAGACTGTACCGCACTCAAGCCTATGTACCGTAGCACCCTATACCAAGTTACCAGTCCTTATAAGAACTTTTGTGGACCAAGCAGGTTGTGTATTAGTGTTTAGCAGACTGTACGTCAGTCCCTATACCGCTGAAGGACTGCTGCAGTATAGGGCAGCGGTCAGCAGTGGTGCACGTCAACCCTATCTATTGTGGACCGATAGCGGTCCTTACAGAACAGCAGACTGTACCGCACTCAAGCCTATGTACCGTAGCACCCTATACCAAGTTACCAGTCCTTATAAGAACTTTTGTGGACCAAGCAGGTTGTGTATTAGTGTTTAGCAGACTGTACGTCAGTCCCTATACCGCTGAAGGACTGCTGCAGTATAGGGCAGCGGTCAGCAGTGGTGCACGTCAACCCTATCTATTGTGGACCGATAGCGGTCCTTACAGAACAGCAGACTGTACCGCACTCAAGCCTATGTACCGTAGCACCCTATACCAAGTTACCAGTCCTTATAAGAACTTTTGTGGAACAAGCAGGTTGTGTGTTAGTGATTAGCAGACTGTACGTCAGTCCCTATACCAATGAAGGACTGCTGCAGTATAGGGCAGCGGTCAGCAGTAGTGCACGGCAACCCTATGTATTGTGGACCGATAGCGGTCCTTACAGAACAGCAGACTGTAACGCACTCAGGCCTATGTACCGTAGCACCCTATACCAAGTTACCAGTCCTTATAAAAACTTTTGTGGACCAAGCAGGTTGTGTGTTAGTGTTTAGCAGACTGTGCGTCAGTCCCTATACCGCTGAAGGACTGCTGCAGTATAGGGCAGCGGTCAGCAGTGGTGCACGTCAACCCTATCTATTGTGGACCGATAGCGGTCCTTACAGAACAGCAGACTGTACCGCACTCAAGCCTATGTACCGTAGCACCCTATACCAAGTTACCAGTCCTTATAAGAACTTTTGTGGACCAAGCAGGTTGTGTATTAGTGTTTAGCAGACTGTACGTCAGTCCCTATACCGCTGAAGGACTGCTGCAGTATAGGGCAGCGGTCAGCAGTGGTGCACGTCAACCCTATCTATTGTGGACCGATAGCGGTCCTTACAGAACAGCAGACTGTACCGCACTCAAGCCTATGTACCGTAGCACCCTATACCAAGTTACCAGTCCTTATAAGAACTTTTGTGGAACAAGCAGGTTGTGTGTTAGTGATTAGCAGACTGTACGTCAGTCCCTATACCAATGAAGGACTGCTGCAGTATAGGGCAGCGGTCAGCAGTAGTGCACGGCAACCCTATGTATTGTGGACCGATAGCGGTCCTTACAGAACAGCAGACTGTAACGCACTCAGGCCTATGTACCGTAGCACCCTATACCAAGTTACCAGTCCTTATAAGAACTTTTGTGGACCAAGCAGGTTGTGTGTTAGTGATTAGCAGACTGTACGTCAGTCCCTATACCAATGAAGGACTGCTGCAGTATAGGGCAGCGGTCAGCAGTAGTGCACGGCAACCCTATGTATTGTGGACCGATAGCGGTCCTTACAGAACAGCAGACTGTACTGCACTCAGGCCTATGTACCGTAGCACCCTATACCAAGTTACCAGTCCTTATAAAAACTTTTGTGGACCAAGCAGGTTGTGTGTTAGTGTTTAGCAGACTGTGCGTCAGTCCCTATACCGCTGAAGGACTGCTGCAGTATAGGGCAGCGGTCAGCAGTAGTGCACGGCAACCCTATGTATTGTGGACCGATAGCGGTCCTTACAGAACAGCAGACTGTAACGCACTCAGGCCTATGTACCGTAGCACCCTATACCAAGTTACCAGTCCTTATAAGAACTTTTGTGGACCAAGCAGGTTGTGTGTTAGTGATTAGCAGACTGTACGTCAGTCCCTATACCAATGAAGGACTGCTGCAGTATAGGGCAGCGGTCAGCAGTAGTGCACGGCAACCCTATGTATTGTGGACCGATAGCGGTCCTTACAGAACAGCAGACTGTACCGCACCCAAGCCTATGTACCGTAGCACCCTAGACAGACCAAGTTACCAGTCCTGATAAAGAGCTTTGTGGAACAAGTGAGTTGTGAATGATTAGCAGACTGCAGCAGAAGGGCAGCAGTCAAGTATAATATTCTTTCTATATTTGGAAGAAAGAATATTATACGTGTACAAGCCTATTACCGTACCACTGATACCAGTCCTGAAAAGAACCTTTGTGGAACTAATAGTAACAGCAAGTCTTTAAAATTATCCTCACTGCCTGACACACTGCTTCCTGCCTGTCCCTATACAAATTGGCAAAAAAGAGTAGGCTGGAACGATTAGCTGGAACAGCTCTTTTGTGGACCTGATAGTAACAGCTAATGATGATGATGATGATGATGATGAAGAAAGACTAATCTGGCTGAGCTGTCCCTAAAATAGCAGCATACAGCGCTCTGTCCCTTTATCTAAACTGACAAAAGAAACTCAGGCTGCTGACCTAACACCTATACCAGTCCTGAAAAGAACTTTTGTGTACCAAATAGCTAGCGTTTTCTCTGTCCCTACTCCACACAGGATCCTTTCCCTACAGTGACAGAAGAAAGAATGTAAAATGGCCACCGGATCGGGTGTATTTATAGGTTAGGGGGAATGTCCAAGTGTCCATGAGCTGTCATGTCTCAATTGGTTGTCCTGTAACACATGATAAACGTGTCACGAAAGGTTAAAGTTCTTGTATACATTAAACACGTAAGTCCGCCGGGGCGAACGACGGAAAAAGGCGTTCGAACCCGCGGACGGCGAAAGTCGGAAATTCGCCGCGAAACGACCGCCGGGCGAACCGTTCGGCCATCACTACTCTTGATATGGATCGGAAAATAATTCCAGTGACTCAAGCGGAAGGTATGTGGTGGTGGTGGTGGTGGTCGTGTTGTTGGTGGTAGTGTCTTTGGGGGTGCACATAGCAGAGAGTGAAGAAGAGGGTGCAGATCGAGAGGATGAGGAGGGTGCAGAAGAGTAAGGCTGAGCGAGCCACTCAACCAAGTCTGGTGCATCCTTTAAAGTAATTGAACGCACCTTCTGCAACTTCCCACTTTGGCTCAAGCCTGTTGCTCCTGCCCTACCCCTACCACCCCTGCGGAAGGGCCTGCCTCTTCCTCTGCATGTCATTTTTTAAATGACCCTGTGACAAAACTCTTAGTCCCTATACCGCTGAAGGACTGCTGCAGTATAGGTGAGCGGTCAGCAGTGGTGCACGTCAACCCTATCTATTGTGGACCTATAGCGGTCCTTACAGAACAGCAGACTGTACCGCACTCAAGCCTATGTACCGTAGCACCCTATACCAAGTTACCAGTCCTTATAAGAACTTTTGTGGACCAAGCAGGTTGTGTATTAGTGTTTAGCAGACTGTACGTCAGTCCCTATACCGCTGAAGGACTGCTGCAGTATAGGGCAGCGGTCAGCAGTGGTGCACGTCAACCCTATCTATTGTGGACCGATAGCGGTCCTTACAGAACAGCAGACTGTACCGCACTCAAGCCTATGTACCGTAGCACCCTATACCAAGTTACCAGTCCTTATAAGAACTTTTGTGGACCAAGCAGGTTGTGTGTTAGTGTTTAGCAGACTGTGCGTCAGTCCCTATACCGCTGAAGGACTGCTGCAGTATAGGGCAGCGGTCAGCAGTAGTGCACGGCAACCCTATGTATTGTGGACCGATAGCGGTCCTTACAGAACAGCAGACTGTAACGCACTCAGGCCTATGTACCGTAGCACCCTATACCAAGTTACCAGTCCTTATAAGAACTTTTGTGGACCAAGCAGGTTGTGTGTTAGTGATTAGCAGACTGTACGTCAGTCCCTATACCAATGAAGGACTGCTGCAGTATAGGGCAGCGGTCAGCAGTAGTGCACGGCAACCCTATGTATTGTGGACCGATAGCGGTCCTTACAGAACAGCAGACTGTAACGCACTCAGGCCTATGTACCGTAGCACCCTATACCAAGTTACCAGTCCTTATAAAAACTTTTGTGGACCAAGCAGGTTGTGTGTTAGTGTTTAGCAGACTGTGCGTCAGTCCCTATACCGCTGAAGGACTGCTGCAGTATAGGGCAGCGGTCAGCAGTGGTGCACGTCAACCCTATCTATTGTGGACCGATAGCGGTCCTTACAGAACAGCAGACTGTACCGCACTCAAGCCTATGTACCGTAGCACCCTATACCAAGTTACCAGTCCTTATAAGAACTTTTGTGGAACAAGCAGGTTGTGTGTTAGTGATTAGCAGACTGTACGTCAGTCCCTATACCGCTGAAGGACTGCTGCAGTATAGGGCAGCGGTCAGCAGTAGTGCACGGCAACCCTATGTATTGTGGACCGATAGCGGTCCTTACAGAACAGCAGACTGTACTGCACTCAGGCCTATGTACCGTAGCACCCTATACCAAGTTACCAGTCCTTATAAAAACTTTTGTGGACCAAGCAGGTTGTGTGTTAGTGTTTAGCAGACTGTGCGTCAGTCCCTATACCGCTGAAGGACTGCTGCAGTATAGGGCAGCGGTCAGCAGTAGTGCACGGCAACCCTATGTATTGTGGACCGATAGCGGTCCTTACAGAACAGCAGACTGTACTGCACTCAGGCCTATGTACCGTAGCACCCTATACCAAGTTACCAGTCCTTATAAGAACTTTTGTGGACCAAGCAGGTTGTGTGTTAGTGATTAGCAGACTGTACGTCAGTCCCTATACCAATGAAGGACTGCTGCAGTATAGGGCAGCGGTCAGCAGTAGTGCACGGCAACCCTATGTATTGTGGACCGATAGCGGTCCTTACAGAACAGCAGACTGTAACGCACTCAGGCCTATGTACCGTAGCACCCTATACCAAGTTACCAGTCCTTATAAAAACTTTTGTGGACCAAGCAGGTTGTGTGTTAGTGTTTAGCAGACTGTGCGTCAGTCCCTATACCGCTGAAGGACTGCTGCAGTATAGGGCAGCGGTCAGCAGTAGTGCACGGCAACCCTATGTATTGTGGACCGATAGCGGTCCTTACAGAACAGCAGACTGTAACGCACTCAGGCCTATGTACCGTAGCACCCTATACCAAGTTACCAGTCCTTATAAGAACTTTTGTGGACCAAGCAGGTTGTGTGTTAGTGATTAGCAGACTGTACGTCAGTCCCTATACCAATGAAGGACTGCTGCAGTATAGGGCAGCGGTCAGCAGTAGTGCACGGCAACCCTATGTATTGTGGACCGATAGCGGTCCTTACAGAACAGCAGACTGTAACGCACTCAGGCCTATGTACCGTAGCACCCTATACCAAGTTACCAGTCCTTATAAGAACTTTTGTGGAACAAGCAGGTTGTGTGTTAGTGATTAGCAGACTGTACGTCAGTCCCTATACCAATGAAGGACTGCTGCAGTATAGGGCAGCGGTCAGCAGTAGTGCACGGCAACCCTATGTATTGTGGACCGATAGCGGTCCTTACAGAACAGCAGACTGTAACGCACTCAGGCCTATGTACCGTAGCACCCTATACCAAGTTACCAGTCCTTATAAGAACTTTTGTGGACCAAGCAGGTTGTGTGTTAGTGATTAGCAGACTGTACGTCAGTCCCTATACCAATGAAGGACTGCTGCAGTATAGGGCAGCGGTCAGCAGTAGTGCACGGCAACCCTATGTATTGTGGACCGATAGCGGTCCTTACAGAACAGCAGACTGTACTGCACTCAGGCCTATGTACCGTAGCACCCTATACCAAGTTACCAGTCCTTATAAAAACTTTTGTGGACCAAGCAGGTTGTGTGTTAGTGTTTAGCAGACTGTGCGTCAGTCCCTATACCGCTGAAGGACTGCTGCAGTATAGGGCAGCGGTCAGCAGTAGTGCACGGCAACCCTATGTATTGTGGACCGATAGCGGTCCTTACAGAACAGCAGACTGTAACGCACTCAGGCCTATGTACCGTAGCACCCTATACCAAGTTACCAGTCCTTATAAGAACTTTTGTGGACCAAGCAGGTTGTGTGTTAGTGATTAGCAGACTGTACGTCAGTCCCTATACCAATGAAGGACTGCTGCAGTATAGGGCAGCGGTCAGCAGTAGTGCACGGCAACCCTATGTATTGTGGACCGATAGCGGTCCTTACAGAACAGCAGACTGTACCGCACCCAAGCCTATGTACCGTAGCACCCTAGACAGACCAAGTTACCAGTCCTGATAAAGAGCTTTGTGGAACAAGTGAGTTGTGAATGATTAGCAGACTGCAGCAGAAGGGCAGCAGTCAAGTATAATATTCTTTCTATATTTGGAAGAAAGAATATTATACGTGTACAAGCCTATTACCGTACCACTGATACCAGTCCTGAAAAGAACCTTTGTGGAACTAATAGTAACAGCAAGTCTTTAAAATTATCCTCACTGCCTGACACACTGCTTCCTGCCTGTCCCTATACAAATTGGCAAAAAAGAGTAGGCTGGAACGATTAGCTGGAACAGCTCTTTTGTGGACCTGATAGTAACAGCTAATGATGATGATGATGATGATGATGAAGAAAGACTAATCTGGCTGAGCTGTCCCTAAAATAGCAGCATACAGCGCTCTGTCCCTTTATCTAAACTGACAAAAGAAACTCAGGCTGCTGACCTAACACCTATACCAGTCCTGAAAAGAACTTTTGTGTACCAAATAGCTAGCGTTTTCTCTGTCCCTACTCCACACAGGATCCTTTCCCTACAGTGACAGAAGAAAGAATGTAAAATGGCCACCGGATCGGGTGTATTTATAGGTTAGGGGGAATGTCCAAGTGTCCATGAGCTGTCATGTCTCAATTGGTTGTCCTGTAACACATGATAAACGTGTCACGAAAGGTTAAAGTTCTTGTATACATTAAACACGTAAGTCCGCCGGGGCGAACGACGGAAAAAGGCGTTCGAACCCGCGGACGGCGAAAGTCGGAAATTCGCCGCGAAACGACCGCCGGGCGAACCGTTCGGCCATCACTACTGGGGACTTCTGGGTTACAGCCTGGAGATGCATGGAGTAGAAAAGGGATGGAAACACTGCTCGTTTTTTTATTGCGAATAGAATACAGAATATAAATGCCACTCCACGTTTAAAAGTCTAGAATATTATTTTATTCAAATAACCAAGGAAATGGCAACGAGTTTTGGGGGCCTAAAGCCTTCTTCACCCTTCTTCTTCAGGTTTGAAAGTCCTCAAGAATCAGAAATCTGCACTTAACAATGCTAGATGCATGGAGCGTTTCGATGCTAATGGTTCAATCAGGAGCTTTTTATGTCTTGCTTTCAGTATGGCAGCTACTGCTATTGTTCAATCCAAATTTCCCTTCTAGCTCTGAAGCTTCATCCCTTCTAGCTCTGAAGAAAGTTTTGGGGTGAGTGTTGATGAGCTCCCAGTAGAAAAGTTCAAGACGCTTCAGGAATTATAGTCAAGGACCTCCTTTCTTCAGGGCTGGAAGGGACCAAGGATGTGAAATGTAGACTGAACAATACCCTGAAGGATGGAACAATATATGCCTCAAGGGCTGTTACTTAATTTTGGCAGCCACTACTTATGTTCAGTCCAGATTTCAAATCCTTCATCCCTTCTAGCCCTAAGGAAGGAGGATTCCTACAGCCCCCTAAAACGTGTTGGTTGTAAAACTACCATTCCGGACTTATATATGTAGATTGGGGTTTCTATTCCTTATTCAAGTATTTTTTTCTTAATGGACCAGTATGGAAGCCAGTACCATTGAGCAGTCCAGATTTCAAATCCTCCAGTCCTTCTAGCCCTGAAGAAGGATTCCTACAGCCCCCTAAAACGTGTTGGTTGTAAAACTACCATTCCGGACTTATATATGTAGATTGGGTTTTCTATTCCTTATTCAAGTATTTTTTTTTTCTTTATGGACCAGTATGGAAGCCAGTACCATTGAGCAGTCCAGATTTCAAATCCTTCATCCCTTCTAGGCCCTGATGAAGGGTTGATTTCTACAGCTCCCGAAACGTGTTGGTTTTTAAAAAAAATAATGTTCTGGATTTCTATATGTAGATTGGGGCTTCTATTCTACTCTATTTGTACTTTTTTCTTATGGACCAGTATGGAAGTCAGTACTATTGTTCAGTCTGGATTTCAGATCCTTCATCGCCTTCTAGCCCCAAAGAAGGAGGGTTACTACAGCCCCAAAAATGTGTCGGTTTTAAAAATACCATTCTGGACTTATATGTGTAGATTGGGATTTAATTTCCCTATTCTACTCTGTACCTTTTGGACCACCTACAGAAGTTCTAGAACAAATAGTGGCTGCCAGTTAGTTATAATATATCTTTTAACACACATTGAGTATCCCTCCTCCTTTGTGGGCCTTCTTCACCCTTCTTCTTCAGGTTTGCAAGTCTTCAAGAATCATGGAGCAGTCGATGTTAATGGTCCAATCAGGAGCTTTTTTATGACTTGCTTTCAGTATGGCAGCTACTGCTATTGTTCAATCCAAATTTAAAATTCTTCATCCCTTCTAGCTCTGAAGAAGGTTTTGGGGTGAGTGTTGATGAGCTCCCAGTAGAAAAGTTCAAGATGCTTCAGGAATTATAATCCAAATTTTTATCGATTTATAGAGTATCAGGAAATCCAACGTGTTTCGGGAGAAAGGCCTTCTCCTTCTTAAGGGCTGAATCTATGGATACAGTTAATGGTGAAGTTGAATTAAAATACCTGAAATGAGGTTTGATCTAGACATGCGCAATCCGTTTTGTTCCAAATTCGTTTTTGGATGATTTGGCGTTTTTTGACGATTTTTGAATATTTCTGAATTAACGAAAACCCGTTTAACAAACTTTTACAAAAACAAAAAATCTGAATTTTTAAATTTTTAAAACCCTGAAAATAACCTGGAAAAAAAATCAGAAAATTTGAAGGCAAAGCCAAGAATTCGAAAAACCTGAAAATCTGAAAATCCGAAATAATAACTAAATAATAATAATAATAATAACTATTACTAAGTATTAAATTCTAGGTATTGGAATTTCCTTTCAAATTTGGCTGTTTAGTGAACGTAACGAATACAAATTTATCCAAAGTTATGAATTATCCAAAATAACGAATGCCGCATCTAAACTCCTCTTAGTGGGTGGGCCTTGGCGCAGAGCAGCCACATATTTGCGTAAATTGATGGAATACAGCTGTGCCAAGAGGGCGCCCTGCACACTCTCAGCACAGCTTCCGCTGGCTAACGGAAAGGTTGCGATCACTGCTTGCGATTGGGAGCCAGTCACGGAGGTCACTTGATCGAAACCCCCGTCCCGTCTCCCGGAAACTTAAACCCCTTAAAGGGCCAGGAGGTGCCGGCTTCAAAGGGGTTAAAATGTATGGCGATTTCGACTTTGGGGTGTGTTTATTAAAAAATATATATATATTTTACATTATTTCGGTGCAAATTGGAACAACATTGAATGCTAAAAGGCTGCATTCTCTCCAGGTCAAATGTATATTGAAAAGTACCGCATAATGGCCCATAGATGGAGATGATGAGCACGGGAAATAAATACTTTTTTATAGAGATGCACCGAAAAATCGTGTTCTGGGCATTTTGCTGATAAGAGAAAAACTTGCAGATAATGGCGCAGAAAATGCAATTTCACCACAACTTTGCAGGTATTTTACTTTGCGTATGGTGTGATTTTCATAGGTCACGTGACTCAAAAAATGCATCAAAAACCTAACATGGGTGCATTATTGCTGTGTTTTCAGTGCATGTCAAAGGGCACTTTTGATGCATTCTTTTTAATTCACCAAAAATGCAGCAAGCAAGATTTCTAACATAAATTTTATATATATATATATATATATATATATATATATATATATATATATATATATATATATATATAATTTATTTTTATATTTTTTTAACGTACATTTTATTTATATATATATATATATATATATATATATATATATACATATATATATATATATATATATATATATATACATATATATATATATATAATGTATGTTAAAAAAAAAATATATATATATATTTTTTTATATTTTTTTAACGTACATTTTATTTATTTTTATATATATATACATACATATATATATATATATATATATATATATATATATATATATATATATATACATATATATATAATGTATGTTAAAAAAAAAAAAAAAATATATATATATATATATATATATATATATATATATATATATATTTATATTTTAACATTATATATATATATATATATATATATATATATATATATATATATATATATATATATAAATAAAATGTGTGTTAAAAAAATATAAAAAAAAAATATATATATATATGTGTTAAAAAATGATATATATATAAAATGTATTTTTAAAAAATATATATATATAACATGTATGTTAAAAAAAAAAAAAAATATATATATATATATATATATATATATATATATATACATATATTCATATATATATATATATATTTTTAACCTTCATTTTTATATAATATCATTTTTTTTAACATGTGTGTATATATATATATATATTTTTTTTTTATTTTTTATTTTTTTTAACATACAATATATATATATATATATATATATATATATATATATATATATATATATATATATATAATAATTTTTTTGCGAATTTTTTTATTTATTTTTTTATTTTTTATAGTTTTTCTTGCGCTAAAGGTGCCGATAATAGCCAACAATAAATTCATATTTATTTAAATTCATGTTATTAACTAAAAAGTCAAATATAATACAATTATATATATATATATATATATATATATTTTTTTTTAAAACTGTCATTTTCTGTTTCGTTTTTCGGGCCAAGTGCATCCTGCATTTTTGGTTTCGGCACCATTTCCATTCTGTGCACCTCTACTTATTTACTATAATTATGAGGTCCAAATGAATCAGGGCAATACCACATAACGGTCACTAGATGGAGTTGATGAGCAGAGGATATAAGTACTTCTTTTCTTTGATCATCAGCTCCATCCAAGGCCCATAATGTTGCATTTTCACTAACTGCTCTATTTTGTATAAATGAATAACATTCGACTTAGAGAGAACATAGCCTAATAATAATTGATGTCACCCCATTCACACAGAATGCAGGGTCATAAGATGAATAAGATGGATCTGTGATTTTGTTTCTTCTAATTATACCCCCTTGTGTCCAGCCTTTGTTTTTCTTCCAATGATAGCACGGAGGTGAACATTGGGGATATTTTCTTTTCAAATAATATCCTGTTTTTTTTTTTTCAAAAAATATCTGAAGGGGTTTCCCTTTTGCCTAAATATTTCTGGGGTTAAAAAGTTTCTCTGCTTCCATTATCGCTAAGCTGGAAGGTATGGGTAAACTGGATGCCAACCGCCGATCGGAATCTGAAAGCTGGCCTCTGATTGGTGGCTACGGGGCGCAGAAAGCTCCAGTTCGTCGCAGCTCTTTGCGGGTTAACCGGTCGGACAGGTTTAGAGTGTCAGCAGGAGCCTTGCTGGGGACGGGGAATGACAAGGAGTTATTAGTGACTGGAAGACAAGAGCGCCGCACGTATCCCCGAGCGCTGCCAGGTCCTCGGCCTCCTTCCCGCGAACGCTCGCTCACCAGACGCCAACACAGATGTAATTACTGGAAGCTCACAATTGTTATTCTGCTCGGCACAAGCCGCCAGCCGCAAGGTGATTTACATACGCGGCGCTCCGACTATCTGCCGCACGTGGCCGAGCCCTGAAGGTCACTACTTCATAGTCATTTGTATGTATAAGATGGTGGAGGAGGCGGACGGGTCCTGGAGGCAGCTGCTGAATAATTCCACCACAAATCATTCAGGAGCTACAAGAAGAGAGCAGAGAACCTACCGCCATCACCACCAGAGTTTAAGTTGTGGGTGGACATGCTAAATGTACACTATATTACCAAAAGTATTGGGACGCCTGCCTTTACACGCACATGAACTTTATTGGCATCCCAGTCTTAGTCTGTAGAGTTCAATATTGAGTTGGCCCACCCTTTTCAGCTATAACAGCTTCAACTCTTCTGGGAAGGCCGTCCACAAGGTTTAGGAGTGTCTATGGGAATGTTTGACCATTCTTCCAGAAGCCCATTTGTGAGGTCAGGCACTGATGTTGGATGAGAAGGCCTGGCTCGCAGTCTTCGCTCTAATTCAGGTGTTCTATCGGGTTGAGGTCAGGACTCTGTGCAGGCCAGTCAAGTTCCTCCACCCCAAACTCTCTCATTCATGTCTTTATGGACCTTGCTTTGTGCACTGGTGTGCAGTCATGTTGGAACAGGAAGGGGCCATCTCCAAACTGTTCACACAAAGTTGGGAGCATGAAATTGTCTAAAATGTCTTGAAGCTGAGGGCTTGGTAGTTCCCTTCACTGGAACTAAGGGGCCAAACCCAACCCCTGAAAACCAACCTCACACCATAATCCCCCCCTCCACCAAATGATGTGGACCAGTGCACAAAGAAAGGTCTATAAAGAAACGGAGGAAGGAGTTTGGGGTGGAGGAACTTGCCTGCACAGAGTCCTGGCCTCAACCCGATAGAACACCTTTGGGATGAATTAGAGTGGAGACTTCGAGCCAGGCCTTCTCGTCCAACATCAGTGCCTGACTTCACAAATGCTCTTCTGGAAGAATGGTCAAACATTCCCATAGACACACTCCTAAACCTTGTGGACGGCCTTCTCAGAAGAGTTGAAGCTGTTATAGCGGCAAAGGGTGGGCCAACTCAATACTGAACCCTACAGACCAAGACTGGGATGCCATTAAAGTTCATGTGCGTTCAGATCTCTGTTCATAGTATACCGAGTTCTGTGCATTTGTAAACACAGAATTCTGGCCTGTGATTGGACACAGCTGATTTCAGCCCAAATCATTGGCTCAAATCTGCTGCCAAACTCATGCTGTGTCCAATCACGTGCAGATGTGACTGTGCCTTCACCTGCCACCCTCTTGCAGTGTATTTACTGTGAGTGGTCGGCAGGTGGTTAAAAATCATTTTAGGCCTGAAGACTAGTTAAACCCCCCAAAACATGATATATTTTCTGAAAGAAGACACCTTGGAGAATAGAATAATGGTAATTTGTTGGTCACATTTGTTATTTTTGCAACAGTTTATCAAGTGCAAATTTTAAGTAAAAAGCAATAGACCTCACTGACCTCTGCCTGCCATTGAAGCAGATTATGGTCCATTAGCTTTTTCTCCAGCCACAGAGGCCGGGGAAAGCGACATCTGAACCTGGAAGTGATGTAATGTGCATCGCATCCGACTTCTTTGCAGCAAGAGAAGATTAGCAAACAGACATCCACTGGTCTCCCTCCTCTCCACCCGGTGACACCCGCCATGTGGGTCCCAGGCCCAGGGGGTGGGTATCACACTTCCCGAAATTGCGGCAGAATGCTTGACGTCGTTTTGGGCTCCATTATTCTTTAATGGCACCCCAAATGCGATTCCGCCACAATTGTTGTGCGGCGTGATCACGGCTAAACTTGAGTTTTAAAAACGCAGTGCGCTTGTTGCCAGTGGCGGGCAGTAATGCAGGGCGCACGGGCGCCACCCCCTAGCTATGCATCTGGCCCCCTAATCTACATGCTGGGCACCAAACGCGTATATTCCAATGTGTTTTTTTTTGTGCAGCACCTGATTAGAGCCAGAGGCTCTAATAAGATTCAAAAAATGGTGGGCTCGGTTGTATGACAATAGCGAATTAATATTCGCTATTGTCTTCCTGATTCTCCTACAGGCCAATCAAGAAGCGTTACCCGATTTGCCGAAAAGGATAAGTGATCCTATTGGCCTAGGAGGAGGAGGGAGGAGATGCGTGGCGCAGGCAGCCGTGATGCCAAGGAGGAGGAGATGAAAGGGAAGCCGTCACCCGGAGAAAGCGCTACCCGCCACCCATTGTAGGGTAAGCGTGGGACTGGTGGCCAACTTATTCCCCTATATCGAGCATTGGAATTGTTGAAACTGCAGGAATCTTTGCAGGATTGAGAGCCAATATCGAGCTTGCTTGGACTTGTAGTTCCCCGGCGGTCATGAACGGCCAGCTTGCATATCCTGTGTATTTTCCTCTTGAACGGAGGCGTCCTGGTATCACGGATGAGTTGTATTAGTATTCCGCAGAGATGGGAGTTGTACAAGGTGAAAAGGAGAGTGTTTAATCCTCCTGTACTCAGCGATGTGTCATCCAGAGCCAGAAAACAGCCTGCACTAATATCGGGAATAATGTCCGCCAGTATTCCATCTGCCAGCTGACACTTCACAGGGCCAGTCCACCTGGAATGGAAATTTTAGAACTATATATAACATATATGGATTTTCTACCTGCCAAAGATTTTTAATTCTCAGACAGCTTTGTGATCCAGGTATCTTAAACCAGTGACCTAATTTTTATCCTCCTCTGTAGTTAATGTACATGATGGACAAAAATGAGGGCCATCACTACATTAATAAGGCATCCTTCTGTTTTTTCCTCCTGTCAGCATATTGCCAGTGTTAGACTGACAACATTGTAGAGTGTGTGTGGACAACAAAGGTGTGTCCTGCTCTCCCCCAGTCTGTCCATGTGAGAGGCTTTAGAATGTTAATCTAAAGATAGTTAGAGCTACTTTATTGGCTGACATAAAGGAAAAATATCCTCAGTTGGGATACAACAAAAAATAAAACCTAATGGGGGTTCTAATGTTTCTCTGTTCTATTAAAAAAAACAAAAAAACAAAAAAAACCTTTGTGGTTTAAGTTGAGCTTGAACTACCAGAACACCAGACAAGACTGCATCCCATAAGCAGGGGAGGGCAGGTGGAGTTCAGGCAGGGTCACCAACAGAAGGTCGATTCAGGCAGTAACCAGAGAACAAGTGAAGTTCAGGCAGGGTCACCAACAGAGGGTCGGGTCAGGCAGTAACCAGAGAATATTTGGAGTTCAGGGAAGGTTACCAACAGAGGGTCAGGTGGGGTCAAGCAATAACCATAGAACCAGTGAAGTTCAGGCAAGATCACCAACAGGCGGTTGGGTCAGGCAGTAACGAGAGAATAGGTGGAGTTCAGGCAGGGTCACCAACAGAAGGTCGGGTCAGGCAGTAACCAGAAAACAAGTGAAGTTCAGGTAGGGTAATCAACAGAGGTTCGGGTCAGGCAATAACCAGAAACAAATGAAGTTCAGGTAGGGTCATCAACATAGGGTCAGGCAGTAACCAGCGAACAGGTGGAGTTCAGGCAGGGTCACCAATAGAAGGTTGGGTCAGGCAGTAACCAGAAAACAAGTGGAGTTCAGGCAGGGTCATCAACAGAGTGTCGGGCCAGAGAGTACCCAAAAACAAGTGGAATTCAGGTAGGGTCATCAACAGAAGGTCGGGTCAGGCAGTAACCAGAAAACAAGTGAAGTTCAGGTAGGGTAATCAACAGAGGTTCGGGTCAGGCAATAATCAAATACAAATGAAGTTCAGGTAGGGTCAGGCAGTAACCAGCGAACAGGTGGAGTTCAGGCAGGATCATCAATAGAAGCTTGGGTCAGGCAGTAACGAGCAAACAGGTGGAGTTCAGGCAGGGTCACCAACACACAGTCGGTCAGGCAGTAACCAGAGAACGGGTGGAGTTCAGGCAGGGTCACCAATAGAAGGTCAGGTCAGGCAGTAACCAGAGAACAGGTGAAGTATAGCCAGGGTCCCCAACAGAAGGACGGTTCAGGCAGTAACCAGAGAACAGGTGGAGTTCAGGCAAGGTCACCAACAGAAGAATGGGTCAGGTAGTAACCAGAGAATGGCTGGAGTTTGAGCAGGGTCACCAACAGAAGGTCAGGTCAGGCAGTAACCAGAGAACAAGTGGAGTTCAGAGGTTATCAACAGAGGGTTGGGTCAGACAGTAACCAGAGAATAGGTGGCGCTCAGGCAGGGTCACCAAAAGAAGGTTGGGCCAGGCAGTTACCAATGAGCGGGTGAAGTTCAGGCAGGGTCACCAACAGAAGGTCGGGTCAGGCAGTAACCAGAGAACAGGTGGAGTGCAGGGTCACCAACAGAAGGTCCGGTCAGGCAGTTACTAGAGAACAGGCAGCATCATTGAGTATAAGGTGTAGACAATTGAATTTACACAATGTACCAGCAGTTCCACAAGGGGGTCTTGAAGCTGTTGAACTTGAGCTCCACTCTACTATCTTTGCCTAGACTGAGATAATGCCATCAGCCTGCTGCAGACAGGCAAAGCATTGCCTCAGTCTCCTTTCCTCCTTCCATAATCATAATTGCCAACTGTCCCAAATTTCCCGGGATTAGGACATTTGTCCCAATTTAATTATGTCCCGGGAAATTCGGTTTGTCACATTTTTCGCCACCGCCGGCCACCATTTTAAAGAAGACCAGAAGCTGGTCTTCAATAGAGCTCAGATGCTGCGGCGCCGCCCATCCCTGCCGCAGGTTCAAAGTCATTCCGCGTGGCAACGACGGCTTGCCGCTTCTGGAGGAGATGTGGGGGCCAGTCTGTGGATGTCGGGGGCCAGTCTGTGTATGTGGAGGCCAGTCTGTGTATGTGGGGGCCAGTGTGGATGTCGGGGGCCAGTGTGGATGTCGGGGGCCAGTGTGGATGTCGGGGGCCAGTGTGGATGTCGGGGGCCAGTCTGTGGATGTCGAGGGCCAGTCTGTGGATGTTGGGGGCCAGTCTGTGGATGTCGGGGGGCCGGTCTGTGGATGACGGGGGGCCGGTCTGTGGATGACGGGGGGGCGGTCTGTGGATGTCAGGGGGGCCAGTCTGGATGTCAGAGGGGCACCAGATGTAAGGAGGGGCTCCGCTGATGGACACAGATGTGAGGAAGGTACCTCTGATGGGGCACCTGATGTAAGGACAGACTCCGCTGGGGACACCTGATGGCATCTGGTGGCAGGCAACGTGGCTAGTGACGCGCTCATGGCTCCCACTGATTCTGCATTATGGTGAGTTGAATGATTTCATTTCATATTACAATGTAATAATAGAAATAATGCGCTTCAATCATCCTGACACCATAACAATCATGGCGCCGGGATGATTGAAGTGATAACACCAGGTATTTGGAGTATCTTTATCTGCTGATTGTCAAACTCTGGAAAACATATATTGCTATTGTGGTGTAGGATCGGGGGGCTGCTGTCCCTCCTTCCCTCCACCCCTTTCCCTCCCCCCCCTCCTTTCCCTCTCCCCCCCTCCTTTCCCTCTCCCCCCTTTCCCTCTCCATCCCGCATTCATCTCAGTCTCTAACCACACCCCTTTGAGCAACGCCCCCATGTAAGCCTATTTTACATAAACCACGCCCATGTTTTACTGCGCGCGCCGCATTTTCACCTTTTTCTATGCCACACCTATAACCGCATGCCCCACTCCCTAATTATAACACAACTCCACCTACTGCCAAAAAAGTGTCCCGAATTTTTTTTTTTACAATGTTGGCAACTATGCATAATCAGACTGTGCATTAACAACAAGTCACAAGATGGCAGTGGAGGCATTTACATGATTGTGTCAGCTCTGAGCCTGCATCTCAATCCATGAAGTAGACGGTGACCCTGGATGATGCCTGATCAAAGATAGACAGATCCACTTGAAACTGAGTGAAAATCCTACCAAGAGACCATTAAGTAGCCACAAGGCCCTTCTGCCCTACCCACCCCCTTGACCAAAGAAAGTCTCAACTTTCTGAAAGTTGTAGAAGGCAAAGCCAAGCCCAGAGTGCCCCTTTAAATTGCTGCTTTCAGTTCCTGATGGCGTCCTGACAAATTTTCTGCCTGTTCTGATCTCAATCTCTCCATTAATGTTTCTTTTTGAAGATTGTAGTGGAGGGAGCCGTTACCCATCGATGCCCCAACACCGCGCACAGCCTTACCTCTCTTCTGACTCTGGATTTCCATCTCCTGTTTTATTTATGGCTCTTTACGCTCAAAAAGTCAGAGCCGATCTGGTGACGTCAGCTCACCGCTGGCAGACGCTTCCCCTCACTGCTTCTCTGTCCTGAGAACGCTGTTTTATTCATTGTTTTCTCAGAAACGCATCATAAAGCATTGGCAAGCCGAGACGGGGCTTTAAGCAACAGCTGCATGGAAGGCTCGGTGCGGCTGCCCTTCAGATATTTATTCCTTAAAGTTCATTTCCACGTTTGTAGTCAGATTTGAGAACCTCGCCCCCACTCACTATATGTTTATGTGTTCTTATTCACACAGCAAACTGAAAAATAACTGTAAACCTTTCTACCTGCCACTTGTGTTTTCAACCGCATAAGATGTGCATTGATGAAGTAGTTTCATGGTGTTATTTGTTGCCAATAGTAGAATAAATCTTCACATCCATAAGTTTCTGTTTGTGTTCAAACATGGATCACATGGCATGGTACTGCACAGGTTAATGCATGACCTATGTCTGTAGTCTGAGAACTGACAATTCCTGTGAAGAAACTAAATATCCCTGGGTCTTGCAGTATAGTGCTGGTGCAGGTGATACCTAAATAATAATTAGATCTGATAAAGACACAAACAGGCAGAACATTTACAGAGAGCACACCATGCAGCCGTTCATCCCACATTTGTGATTCAACACAGAGTAAATGGGCAGGCATGGATTGGACAGTGTGTGACCCAGTGTCGCCTGGTGCTCCATCGGGTGGGGGGGGGAGGCGGCAGACAGACCTGACCACAGACTGCCCCGTCGCTCCAGCCTGCCACTCCACACAAACCCCCCTGCCCCCGTCCCTCGAGCCCGCCACTGCACACCATTGACAACAACACCCACCCCCCAGTCGCCGGCTCGCCCTCTCACCCACCAGGCCCTGTCAGCCCGGCACTTACCTCACAGGTCACGGCTGCGGTGGCGGCTTCCCCCCTGTCCTGGCTGTCGCTTCTCCTCCCCAGCCAATCGGGTCTTCACACTCCCAGCCAATGGGGGTCTTAGGACTCCCGGCCAATGGGGTCTCAGGACCCGCTTCCTGATTGGCCTTGAGGAGAAACAGGAAGACATTAGCAAATATTAATTTGCTAATGTCACACAACAGGGTGCTCAGGGTTTAGTGCTTTGTGCCCCAAGCTCACCCTTTTTTAAGCCAATTAGAGCCTCAGGCTCTAATCATGTGCTTCTAAAAAAAAAAAGAAAAAAAGAAATCCATGTGTCCAGCGCCCTGCATGTAAATTAGAGGGCTGGGCGCATGGATTGGTGGGGCGGTGCCCGTGCGCCCCTAATGAGCGGCAGCCATTGGTGTGACCCACATAAGAAGTTGCTTTACCCTAGCAAATACAGACAAGCTAGGTGAAGGAATACATGGACATAAGAGAATTGATTGGACATGTACTAGAAGAATTTAGTTGGAAAATGTATGTTTTCAGAATGTTCGTTTTGTTTCTCTAATGGTTAGCAGAAACAAGTTCTTATTGATGTCAGACTGACATGATAATCTTATGTTCTTTCTAGCCCTGATGAAGGGGGCACATGGACCCTCGAAACCTGTTGGCTTTTTCTTAATCTGTACCCCTGACCTTTAATGGAATAAAGCTGTATCTGGACCTGTTAGCAGTGACGTGGCGCTTATTTTCAACCCTTACATTACAACCCAAGGAGACTGTAGAGATCCTTTGGGGTGTAGAAGCCGCCTCCCCAGGAACCAGAAAATTTACACCTACATTAATACCTTAAAGAGGAAGTAAACCCTGATGGGTTTACTTCCTCTTTGATTCCCTGCAAAGGTAAAGCATAATGGATTACTATGCATCGCATACTACCCCATTATGTGTCACTTACCTGACACAGGAGCCAGCGATGTCACCGCTGTCCCCTGTAGTCCGGAGCATCCATCTTCTCGGTGGGTCTCGCTGCTCCACCGCTGTCATTCGGCGAAGCCGCGATGATGTCACTCCCGCCCACTCGCGGCATATCGCCGTTGACCGCGGCGCACTCAGTGCGCCTGCACGCCGCTGTCTGCGGCGCATGCGCCGTAGACAGCGGTGCCTGTCTTTAGGCAAATCTCTCCTAAACCGTGTAGGTTTAGGAGATATTTCTTGGACCTACAGGTAAGCCTTAATCTAAGCTTACCTGTAGGTCAAAGTGTGTTGTAAGGGTTTAAAACCACTTTAAGATAACAACAACAATAAAATAAACCTGCGGGTCCAGTGCTATTTTTCCACTTTCCTCAACTATGTTTTAAGCTAGACACATCTAATTTACAACAGATTATAAGATCTGCCAGCATAGGGTTAAATATGGCAAACACAACTCCCCAGCCCCTGACTTTATTATTTTGCTGTTATTCAAGATTTAATATCATTGTTGGACCCAGAAAATGTATTGCTTTCCTTAGCCAATGCCTTAATACAGAGACGCTGGTAGAAAAGTGTCGGAAAAAAGGAAACTGCGTCGTCGTCCCCCCCAGCTCCGATGGGAGAGCCCCCTCTGAAAATTTTATTTACTGTGACATTTTTAATCAGTCTCGGTCACGTCACCCCCGGGGGCTGCATAGATTTCGCTGTGCATTCTGCATCAGACGAGAGAGCCGTTAGAATTTTTTAATATTATTCGTTGCCACGTTGGCGCAGGACTACGGCAAGTGTACAGAGAGGAGTGTTGTACCAAGATGGTAGACATTGGGGCTACTCTCTGTGCATTTTTAGGGGCACTAAATACCATCAATTTTATAAACTTATTTAGTTACAAAGTACAACATATTTAGATATAAATATTTACATATTAAAGTCATTTTACATAGAAAGCGAAGTTGAAAAAAGTCCATCAAGTCCAACCTACGCATTTGATTATATGTCAGTATTACATTGTATATCCCTGTATGTTGTGGTCGTTTAGGGGGTTATCTAATAGTTTTTTGAAATTATCGATGCTCACTGCATAGACCACCGCCTGTGGAAGGGAATTCCACATCCTTGCCGCTCTAAGCCCTTGTACACACGGTCGGAAAATCCGATGGAAAATGTCTGATCCGACCGTGTTGTCGGATAATCCGACAGTGTGTGCGCTCCATCGGACTGTTTTAAATTTTATATCCAGCTCTCCAACTTTGTCCGTCGGATATTCAGACGGACAAAGTTGGAGAGCTGGATATAAAATTTTCCAACAACATGATCCGATCGGACTTTGTCCGATTGTTTGTACAGAATTCCGATCGGACAAAGTGCCACGCATGCTCAGATCAAATTACGAGACCAAAGCTATTGGCTACTAGCCTGAACGTAGTCCCGTCATAACGAATGAACGTCATCACATTCTGAACGATCGGATTTTCCGACAACGTTGTCCTACCGTGTATATGCAACACAAGTTTCGGACAAAATCCGTCGGAAAAATTTGACAGATTTTGTTGTCGGAATGTCCGACTGTGTGTACAAGGGCTTACAGTAAAGAACCCTCTACGCAGTTTAAGGTTAAACCACTTTTCTTGCAGTTTTTAGTGACTAGCCGTGTGTCTTATTAAATTCCCTTATGCAGAAATTTTTTATCCCTATTGTGGGGTCACCAGTACGGTATTTGTACATTGAAATCATATCCCCTCTCAAGCGTCTTCTCCAGAGAGAATAAGTTCAGTGCTCCCAACCTTTCCTCATAACTAATATCCTCCAGACCCTTTATCAGCTTTGTTGCCCTTCTTTGTACTCGCTCCATTTCCAGTACATCCTTCCTGAGGACTGGTGCCCAGAACTGGACAGTATACTCCAGGTGCGGCCGGACCAGAGTCTTGTAGAGCGGGAGAATTATCGTTTTATCTCTGGAGTTGATCCCCTTTTTAATACCAATATTCTGTTTGCTTTGTTAGCAGCAGCTTGGTATTGCTGAGCCTATCATCCACTAGGATCCCCACGTCCTTTTCCATCCTAGATTCCTCCAGAGGTTCTCCCTTCAGTCTCTAGATTACATTCATATTTTTGCCACCCAAATGCATTATTTTACATATTTATACATTAAACCTCATTTGCCATGTAGTTGCCACCCCATTAATTTGTTCAGATCTATTTGCAAGGTTTCCACATCCTGCGGAGAAGTTATTTCCCTGCTTAGTATCGTCCACAAATACAGAGATTGAACTGTTTACCCCATCCTCCATGTCATTTATGAACAAATTAAATAGGATTGGTCCCAGCACAGAACCCTGGGGGACCCCACTACCCACCCCTGACCATTCCGAGTACTCCCCATTTATGACCACCCTCTGAACTCACCCCTGTAGCCAGTTTTCAATCCATGTACACACCCTATGGTCCATGCCAATGGACCTTACTTTGTACAGTAAACGTTTATGGGGAACTGTGTCAAATGCTTTTGAAAAATCCAGATACACCACGTCTACAGGCCTTCCTTTATCTAGATGGCAACTCGCCTCCTCATAGAAGGTTAGTAGATTGGTTTGGCAAGAACGATTCTTCATGAATACATGTTGATTACTGCTAATGATACCGTTCTCATTACTAAAATCTTGTATATAGTCCCTTATCATCCCCTCCAAGAGATTGCATAAAATTGATGTTAGGCTAACTGCTCTGTAATTCCCAGGGATGTATTTTGGGCCCTTTTTAAATATTGGTGCTACATTGGCTTTTCTCCAATCAGCTGGTACCATTCCAGTGAGTAGATTATTCGTAGAAAATTAGGAACAATGGTCTGGCAGTTACTTGACTGAGTTCCTTAAGGACCCTTGGGTGCAATCCATCTGGTCCTGGTGACTTATTAAAGTTACGTTTTTCAAGACTATTTCTAATTCTGTCCTCTGTTAGCCATGAGGGTGCATCCTGTGATGCGTCATGAGGATAAGCATTGCAGTTTTGGTTACTGAAGCCCCCCGATTCCCTCTTGAAGACTGAGGAGAAAAATAAATTCAATACCTTTGCCATCTCTCCATCCTTAGTAACCAGATTCCCTTCATCATTCTTTATGGGACCAATATGATCTGACCTCCCTTTCTTACTATTTATGTACTTAAAGAATTTCTTGGGATCTTTTTTAACTCTCCTCTGCTATGTGCCTTTTGTGTTCTATCTTAGCCGCCCTGATTGCACCCTTACGTTTCTTGTTGCATTCTTTGTAAAGTTGGAATGTTGATGATGATGATGATGATCCTTCAGCCTTGTATTTTTTAAAGGCCTTCTCCTCTGCTTTTATATGCATTTTTACATTGGAGTTAAGCCACCCAGGACTTTTATTAGCTCTTTTGAATCTATTTCCCAATAGGATGCACTGGCTAATGCCCTTATTTAATATGCTCTTAAAGCATACCCATTTCTCTTGTTCCTAAGATTTATCCCAACTTGTATCATCTAGCAAGGTTCATAATTTAGGGAAGGGCATGTAGCCTGGTATGGTTCGGGGGGGGGGGGGGCACTCACTCGTCCACCCCCTTTTTGAAATTCAGTCTTTTTATTTCCCTTATTTTTCCTACTAGTGTGATTTATACTGAAACAAATTGACCTATGATCGATGTTTCCTAAATTGCCCCGTATTTCCACATCCGTGATCAGGTCTGTATTGTTGGCTATCAGTAGGTCTAGTAACACTTTGTTTCTACTTGGTGCGTTTACCATCGGACCCATGAAATTGTCCTGCAAGACATTTTGGAACTGGCGAGCCTTGGATGAATGCGCGGTTCCTTCCACCCAGTCTAATCCCGCTAATCCAAATTGTGATAGGAGGTCCGCCCCTGCCTCCTCCTTCTGGTTAGGGGGTCTACAAAATTTTCTTAGTATTACTTTCCCCTAAGTTTCATCCCTTTGCAGCTCTACCTGTAAGAATTCTACCTCCTACCTTGCTCCCTTAGTGATGTCATCTCAAACATTCACTTGTACATTATTTTTGATATACAGGCATACCCCTCTACTTTTTTTACCCTCTCTATCCCTGCGATAAAGGGAATACTCTTGAATGGCTGCTAGCCAATCATGAGAGATGTTGAACCAAGTCTCTGAAATTCCTACAAAATATAAATTCTCCTCGTACAACAGTAGTTCCAGTTCTCCTATCTTGTCGGCCAGACTCCTGGCATTGGTGAACATGCCATGTAGTTTAGACTGGTCGCATATTATCCTCTTATTGGGTGTTCTTCTTCTTCTTTTTTTTTTTTTATATAAATTCTTTATTTCTTTTTTTTCATATATCAAAACATTATACAATCATATCAAATAAGGATTCATAGTGCACAACACCACAGTTATATATATGTTTTTTCTTCTTATCTTTCCGAAATTTCCGAAACCCTTGCCATCCACTGTAATCTCATTGGGGGTACATTACTTTTCCACAATACTGGAATACAAGCCTTTGCTGCAGTGAGCAAATGTTTTAACAGTGAGTTTTTATATTTTTCATTTGACAATGGGGTGTCATGCAAGAGAAAGACAGCCGGATTTCTCTCCAAGAGACACATCCGCAATCGTTTCAACGGTTTCCCTCTTACAGAATTCCCTCAACATTGGACATTCCCCAAAAATATGTATCAGCCTGTTCCCTATATTGAAAGTAGGGTTTCCAGATCCTGTCTAATAATATTAATATTAATAATATGTAGCGCCGGTACTCCTGATGTGTATGCGCTATGTATGTAAATTTAGTTTTTTCCCAAGACTGTAGTTGAGTCTTGGGGTTAATTGTGTGAAATTATGCTTTGGCATCAGTTTGGCTGGGCTGTATTAAGGTTCTGCCTGGTCATAGATGGGGTTTGCATCTGTGAGAGGCATCAGAACGCAGTCTGGGTTCACACATTGGGTACCAATCTCTCTCTCTGAGCCAATCAATGGGCGCGTTTGTCTCGCTGTGTATTCCGGGAGGGGGTACTTAAGGTTCTGAAGTCACGTGGTTCTGGGTTCCAGTCCAGAAGTTGTTGCTGACTCCATGGTCCTGGTCCTCCTGACCAACCCCCAGAGGCCCTCGTGGCCTGGGGTGCGGATCCATCCGTTTCCGAGCCTCGGAACTGGTTAGTCCGAGGCACAGTAACTGGAATGAGGATTCTAAAGGTGTTCCGGTGCCGTCTCAGGTTTGGAGAGGCCCAGCAACTCTACATGCAACCAGGAGAGGAATCTTCAGTAAGAGAGCCACGCATGAGGCTGGCTGCTCGGTAAGAGCCTGGAAGCTGAGCTGTTAAGGACACTAATTGAATCTGCATTTCTTACGGTATCGCCGGACCGGCTGCAAGATACTGGTACAGTAAGAAAGTTTCTACCTCTATCCTTCCGTTTGCAACTAAGTTCCTGTGAGCAATTAAGTTTTCAACCAAGTCTGTGGCAGAGACTTTGCTAAGCTAAAATGACTTGTTGGCTGCTAGTATCCATAAACAAGGATTTATCCAACAGTTAAAGAATCCAGTTGCGAGTGGCTATTCCCTGGATTATGTAAAGAGAGACTTTTATTGAAGTCAGCAGTTCCAAAGTACCTGAGCTAAACTTCATCCTTTTACCCTCTATTCCCAACTGAGAGACTGAGTTTTGTTCAACTGTTTTATGCAAATAAAAACCCTAAAAAGGAATGCAAGTGTTGGTCTCTGCAGTTACTGGGCCATCAACCCTGGGAACCCCTAGACAAGAACGACAAGTTAAGAGCTGGAGGAGGTAATCGGTAAGCCCAGAGAAAAACAGCCACTCCTTCGGGGGTCAGTGCTACAAATACGATATAAAGTAATTTCATATTAAAGCGGTAGTAAACCCGCACATTTTTTTATTTTATTTTTTTAAACCTGCAAAGCAAAAGGCATAATGAGCTAGTATGCACCGCATACTAGCTCATTATGAAATACTTGCCTTAGAACGAGGCCCCGACATCTGGCCCGATCCACGCCGAGGGAGCTGACATGCTCCCTCGGCGTTTCTTCCGGGTATCACGGCTCTGGCGCTGTGAGTGGCCGGAGCGGCGATATCGTCACTCCCGCGCATGCGCGCCAGAGATTTCAGTCCGGCCGCTCGGCCGCTGCTGGATTTTGACGGCGAGAAACCCCTTGTGCGCGTGCGCATGCGCCGCTGCAGTCAGCGGCGCATACCGAGGGGAATATCTCCTAAACCGTACAGGTTTAGGAGATATTTTTTTTACCTACAGGTAAGCCTTATTATAGGCTTTCCTGTAGGTAAAAGTTACAAAAGTGGGTATACAACCACTTTAAGTATTTAGATACAATGGGGTCAATTCACTAAGGGGTAATTAACGGCAAATAAAATGCAGTAAAATAGCTCTTGCGGTAAATCAGTTTTGAAAGTGCAATTCACTAAGAATGTTGCGTTAAATAACAAATGCAGTGTTTGTTCGATTGAGTGGGAATTCATTGCATTAAGCTGGTTGCTAAGGAGCGGGCCCAGAAGCTGGCCACCACATCCTTAACAATGGATGACTCATCAGCTGTCAGCGGGGAACCTAATGTAAAAAAAACGCGCTGGCAATTAAAAATAATGAAAAAAAAAGAGTGTGGGGTGTGGGGTCCCCTCTGCATACCAGGCCCTTTTGGTCTGACATGGATTTTAAGTGGAACCCCACACCAAAAAGGAAAAAAAAAGCATTGGGCCACTTCAAAATCCATATCAGAACCTTATCCAAGCATGCAGCCTGGCAAGTAAGAAAAGTAGGCGGACAAGCAAGCGCCCTCCTGAATCATGCCAGGCCACATGCCCTCAACATAGGGGGGTGCTTTTTGGGGCTGCCCCCCTAAGAGCACCTTGTTACCATGTTGATGGGGACAAGAGCCTTTTCCCCACAACCCCAGTCTGCGGTTGTGGGGGTCTACGGGTGGGGGCTTATCGGAATCTGGAACCCCTCTTTAACAAGGGGCCCCCCAAACCCTTGCCCCCCTATGTAAATGATTATGAGGTACATAGTATCCCTACCCATTCATCAAAAAAGTGCAAAAGTGAATAAAGACAGTACAAAAGTTTTTGAAAATTCTTTTATTAAAATATAAATAAAAAAATGTTTCCCAGTGCAGATCCATCGTCACCGTAACCATCACCAGACCTGATTTTTTTTTTTTTATATTTAAGGCATGGGGCCGCCTGGTGACGTCACCTAGTGGCATCGCCCCTTGTGAGGTCACAGACTTGGCATGCACTGATCGGTGATGTCACAAGGGGACAGTGCCATAAGGTGGCCCCGCCCTTACCTGTTTAGGCAATGTCAAATGGTGGAGTAGGCAGACCGCGGGAGCCTTCGTGGCAAGCGGAGCTTTTTTCAGGTCTGGCGTTGGCAGCGGGCGGCGTGATTGATGATGGATCTACATCGGGGGTTCCGTTTTTTAAAATATTTTTTAATAAAGGAATTGTCAAACTTTTGTACTGTCTTTATTCACTTTTACACTTTTTTGGTGAATGAGCCCAGGGTTGTGAGGAAGAGGCTCTTGTCCTCATCATTATATGGACAAGGTGCTCTGGGGGGGAGTCAGAGCCCCCTCCCATGTTGAGGGCATGTGGCCTGGTATGGTTCGGGGTTCAGGGGGTGCTCACTCGTCCTCCCCCTTTCCTGACTCCTGGGTTAAATGCTCAGATAAGGGTCTGGTATGGATTTTGGGGGGGGGGGGGAGGGCACGCCATTTTGTTTTTTCATTTTGGCATAGGGTTCCCCTTAAAATCCATACCAGACCCAAAAGGTGCATGGGGGGGGGCATGCTATTTTCATAATCTTTAATTACCGACATGTTTTTTTTACATTCCTCTGTCAGAAGATCAGTTATTGAGTGTCAGATGAGTTATTGGTTGATAAGGACATGGCAGCTGGCTTCCTGGCCCGCTCCTTAGCAACCGGCTATTGGGGGTGGACAATATCACATGTTTTTTTACTCTCTGTTCTGTTTGTGAATTGGACCTTCATGAGCTTGTGGTTTTTTGATGATATTTACCAGCACATTCTTCATTTTGCGTTAAATACCGCATAATCGTTTTTTTGTTTTTTTTTGTGTGAATTGGACTTTGTTTCCTGCATGCAATGGTCAAAGCAGGCAGCGTTCAGATAGGGTCACGACACAGGCAGGAGGTCAAAGCAGGTGGAGTTCAGGTAGAGTCACAGCACAGACAGGAGGTCAAAGCAGGCAGTGTTAAGGTAGGGTCACAACACAGGCGGAAGGTCAAAGCAGGTGGTGCAAAGGCAGGGTCACAATGAAGGCAGGAGGTCAAAGGAGGAAAATGTATGCAAATGAATCATGTTATTGCATGCAGTAAACGTTAGTGAATTGACCCCAATGTTCAGGCAGGGTCACACTCACAACACAGGCAGGACGTCAAAGCAGGCAGTCTTCAGGTAGGGTTACAGCACAGGCAGTAGGTCAAAGCAGGTGGTGTTGAGGTAGGCTCACAGCACAGGCAGGACATCAAAGCAGGCAGTGTTAAAGTAGGGTCACAACACAGGCAGGAGGTCAAAGCAGGTGGTGCAAAGGCAGGGTCAAAAAGCAGGCAGGAGGTCAAAGGAGGCAGTGTTCAGGCAGGGTCACAACACAGGCAGGAGGTCATAGCAGGTGGCACAAAGGCAGAGCTATAACAGAGGCATGAGGTCAAAGCAGGCAGTGTTCAGGTAACGTCACAGCACAGGCAGTAGGTCAAAGCAGGTGGTTTTCAGGGAGGGTCACAACACAGGCAAGACGTCAAAGCAGGCAGTGTTAAGGTGGGGTCACAACACAGACAGGAGGTCAAAGCAGGTGCTGCAAAGGCAGGGTCACAACACAGGCAGGAGGTCATAGCAGGTGGAACAAAGGCAGAGCCATAAGAGGCAAGAGGTCAAAGCAAGCAGTGTTCTGGCAGGAGGATGTCAAAGCAGGCAATGTTCAGGCAGGGTCACAACACAGGCGGGGGGTCATAGCAGGTGTTGCAAAGGCAGAGCCATAACAGAGGTAAGAGGTCAAAGCAGGCAGTGTTCAGGCAGAGTCATAACACAAGCATACAGTAGTGATTTAGAGGTGGACAGGAGAAGCTATTGAACGGTGCAGGAGGCTCAGGAGATTGACACTCCCAGAAGTGTTGGTCTCTGCTCATATTTCAGGTGATGGGTTCTCTGAAACAAAGTGGTATCCTGTGACGAGGGGAACAAGTATTTACTCCTTTAAGCAATAAAGTTGCTTTAAAATTCACCCCTCAACCCTAGCAAGAAGTAGTCATCTCAGCTGCCATGCAAGGGGGAGGTTAGAGAAAAGATGCAGATGTGGATTTTAATTATGTAGGAGGTTATTTCTAAAATGGGCACCACCAGCCAAACTCTTGGCCGAGCCAAGTCAAGCCAAGCCAGCGATATCTGTATGAAGAGGCAAGTGGAAATTTTTAGACTATAAAGAAAATATCACAACTGATATTAAAGCCATAAATGATGTCAAATGAATTGAGTACTTTATAATTGCTACATTTGAGTATCTTGGAATATGCCCGAATTGTGGCAAAGCCAATGTTACTTGGGTCCAGGCCAGCAATGTAAGTACAGGGTGTTTGTTCCAGAATTAAACCCTCTTCTGCACTCGGCCGATACGTTTTTCGCACTCTGCACAAGCTGTTACAGCAAGAATACAAATACCTTTTGATGCTGGTCAAGAAGATTCAAGCTTTTCTACGACAGGGGGTAATGCGTTCAGGCAGTAGCTGCATTCAGTCACCGTGGCCTTGTGTGATCAAATGGACGGGAGAGGTGAGGGTGTGCACAATCCGCCAGCGCACTTGCCAACTTTCGGCCCATAATTTGCCGGGACAGTTTACTGCTGACTTATTCTGAATCAGCTGCTCATACACAGTTCTGTTTTGGAGGATCGCAATGATTACAACATTGTAAAAAGTGGTGTTTTTTTTTGTTTTTAATTTTGGATAGAGTGGAGAGGGAATAGAACACATTTTTATTGCTGTCCGTGTCTCAGTCAGCGAGATTCACCCTTTCTATTTGTCCTGAAGACCGTTATCACCAAGAGTGAAAGTGGAAGAAAAGACAAAATTTTGGATTGTCCCCAGAACAGTAATAGAGGAGAAATCTTCCAATGGAGACACCATCTTCCAATGGGGGATTCCTTTACATTGGGGGTGTCATGGTCTAGGATCCAGTTTGGAGACCAGCAGCTATAGCAGTAGAGGGTCTCCCACTGACCAGCAGAATAGGTATACAAACTGGTCACCCAAGTGAAGGACATGGGCACACAGGAGCTGCGGGGGTATAACCAGTAACCAGTATTCACCAGAGCTCCTGATGGTGGAGGTGGGTTTTGCTGCTCGATAGTACCAGATCACAGCCCTCAGGATCACCCAGCCAGGAGGGGAGCAAGCTGGGGTCCAGTAGTAGATATAGCAGGAAGGGATCAAGCAGAAGCATAGTCAGTAAACAATCCCAAGGTCAGTAACAAGTGGTTGCAGAATGGGATCATGCAGAAGTGTAGTCGAGGAACAAGCCAAAGGTCACTAACTGAAAAATGAATGATGGCAGCAGGGACAAGAGCGGGATATTGGCTGGAATATTCTGGCAAATGGAAGTGCAAAGACAAAAAAAATAGGAATTCTTGGGAGGAGCAAAGGCATCAAAGTTCAAGAGAAACCAGGTTCAAGGCAGGATCATTCATGGAATTGTTCAGGGAGCTGTCCAGCATCTCAAGTGGCTCAGCAAAAAGAGACACAGCAGAGGTCACAGTTTCAGACCCAGGTCCAAAGCCCTTGTACACACGGTCGGAGATTCCGTCGGAATGTTTCCTATCGGACCATTTTGTCGGATATTCCGACTGTGTGTGGTCTGCATCGGACTGTTTCTGTCAGGATTATCCGACGGACCAATTTTTCCAACTTGCTGGTAAAATTTTCTGACAAAATGCTCCGATCGGACATACTCCGATCATGTGTAGTCTACTCCGACGGACAAGGTGCCACGCATGCTCAGATCAAATTCCTAGACCAAAGCTATTGGCTACTAGCCTGAACGTAGTCCCGTCCTAACGAAATAACGTCATCACGTTATGTACAATCGGATTTTCCGACAACTTAGTGCGACCGTGTGTATGCAACATCACTTCCGGCCCTCTTCCGGAATTAATCCGTCGGAATTACTCTGACGGATTTGGTTGTCGGAATCTCCGACCGTGTGTACAAGGGTTTACAGGGGAATTTCCATTCACTTCCTGTTTTGGCTATGGGACAGGAAGTGATGGGAAATATCCCCAATGGGAAATAGGTGGCAATAGGTGGCAAAAAAACATATGATCATCCCTTACTCTATTAAAAAAAACTACAGTGTTGCCTTTAGTTCTACTGTAATATTATCATTTAATAAAAATACTGATGTAACTTATGTGCCTGCACCTTAACATTGACCCCTTGGCCGTGGTCTGCATGGCAGATGGGTTTTTAGCACCTTCAGAAGGAGAAGTCCTTAGTAGCAGTCTACCTCATTGTATTGTGTACAGGTTCTCTTTATATATTATGATTTTTACCATACACCTTTAGGACATTGTTTAGTGCGATGGGGGCCATCTGACGGCTGCCATGTGAAGTCCTGGTAACATAGGTGTTAAATGCTCAATGTAGCAGCTGTACAATAAGGCAAGATTAATTAGCCACATTAAGGTCTGCTAGTTAGTGGGGAGTTGGACTTTGATGAATAGGCGGTAGGATGCCCCCTGTCTCCCCCCGTCACGTTTCTACCGCAATTCCAAAAATACAGTGCCCCTCAGCCTTCACAGGCGATATCTCCAGGAGGATGGGACCTGGCAGTCAATTTAATGAGGACAACCGATGTGACAGACAGAAGTGGGATGAGGATCCGTTCTGTTCCACGTCCCGCCTGACCCAACTTATTAGCAAGTCTTCCCGTCTCTCCATCATCGGAATTGGAGCATGTTAGCGTTGTGACAGATTTCTGGGAAATAAGGTTAAAATCGCCTCGTTTACACGTGTTTCGAAGCAGGGGGAGTAGATATATTGATGCAGTTACAGGCCCCCAAGAACATGCTGATGGACGGTCGAATACATGAACGTGTCATGACATACCCAACCGAGAAACGTAGGTATTTGTTTGCATAAATGAGGATGGATATGGACAAGCTGGATATAAAGTCATCATTTGTCAGGAATTGTGGAGCATGGATGCCACGTTGTGAGAGGTGCACCAAAAGTAGAGGCATTGTGGGGTCTTCAAACACCCCCTTCTACAAGGTAACACAAGTGGAAGGGGGTGTACAGTATATAGATCCCTGAAACACAATACTGCCATTTTCTTTAATATGAATACCTAAAAAGATTCTTTATGAAGATACTCATGGCCAGGGGCGTAACTATAGGGGGTGCAACAGTTGCGAACGCAACCGGGCCCTGTGATGCAGGGGGCCCATGCAGCCCCCTCTACATATGGCCAGCAGCAGCATAGGCGGCTAGTGGGACCAGTGCACCATGCACACGGGTGGCTGGAGGATGACTAGCAGAGCTCCATGCTCGACTATCACACTGGCTGCTCTTTAGTTGTGCATTCCCCGCATGACCGGCCGGCTCCTCAGAGTACCCCTCTCCTGCTCCATGCATTGCCGCTCAGTCCGAGTCTGTTTTCCCCAGCCAGAGTCCCACCCCGAGTCCGGTCTGCACTGCATACTTCTCCCGGATAAACAAACTTTAAGCACACAGATGCAGCTCAGCCCTATAAGAGCTCCCCGGAGGACATTGCAGGCTTGTCTGCCAGCCCTCCTCCTCCCCCGTCATACACAGATGATGAAAGGTCTTTCTGGGAGATATGCTGATCGCCCGTCCAGCACACTGGATGGAGCCCAGGCCAACATGGATGAGTGCGCGGCCTACAGCTTGGTCATGGTGAGTGAGAGGACCTCATCCCCCACACACCATTCCATACCCCTCCATCTCCCCCTGGGGACAGGGACCCCTTCTCACGTGGGGACAGGGACCCCTTCTCACGTGGGGACAGGGACCCCCACCTCCTCTGGGGACAGGGACCCCTTCTCACCTGGGGGCAGTAACTTCATCTGCCCTGGAGAAAAGGACCTCATCTCTTCTGGGGATGGGGACCCCATCCTGCCTAGGGACAGTCCCCCAATGGGGCACCTAAAAATAAAAAATAAATAATAAAAAAAACTACTGATACCAGTGGTGGAACTACAGGGCTCACAAAGGTCATACCTGTGATCACGCCCTGGAGTTCCACCGCCAGACTCGGAGGGAAGGGCCCTGGCTCGGGTTCGGGGGGGGCCCTTCATGGTTTCTAGCATCGGGGCCCTGAAGGTTCTAGTTACGCCACTGCTCATGGCCAAAGTTTGATGATGCCTGACCATTACATCTATATGAACTTGCCGGGCATCCCAGTCCAAAACCATGGCCATCAATATGGAGTTGTTTCAGCTTTGTGGCGATAACAGCCCCGACTCTTCAGGCAGGGCTTTCTTCAAGATTTAGGAGTGTGTCTGTCAGAATTTGTGACCACTGACCACACAGCCAAAAGAGCATTTGTAAGGTCAGGTACTGATGTTGGATGAGAAGACCTGACTCACAAACTGCATTCTAGTTCACCTCGATGGTAGGGTTGAGGTCAGGGCTCTGTGTAGGCAACTCAATTTCCTTCACACCAGACTTATCAGAACATGTGTTTATGGAGCTGGCTTTGTACACAGGACCACAGTCATGCTGAAACAGAAAAGGCCCTTTTCCAGACTATTGTCACAAGGGTGGAAGTGCACAATGTCTAACATGTTTTTGTATGCTATAGCATTATCAGGACCCTTCACCAGAAACCGCTGAACCCAAGCATTTGAAGTGGTGTTACATACAGTTTTGGACATCTAGTGGGTGTTCTGGTAAGCTTTTCCTAAACTTTTGGCCCTATAATGTATGCTTTCTGACGGTATTATTAGTGTTTGTCACCTACATTTGCCCATTGTACACCTGATGAACCACCACTGAGAAGTTCTCAACAACCTACCATGAGTTCCACTTGCCTGGTAGGTTGATAAGATATAATTTTGTGAGAGATTTTTGCACATCCTATTGGTTCACTGAGAACTTGTGACATCCACGTGGCCAAGCATGTTCTTTAGTGTCTATTGCAACAGATCTGAATACCTTCACCTGGACTTTGGATCCTTTCAGATGGGCCTCTGGAAAAATAATTGTACTATAAAATTCTAGGTGTAGCTGCTGGTCTTCACCAGATTTACTTATAGGGTGGTTGGAGCTTGGGCAAACCAGGAGTTGAAATAAGCCTTGGCAAAGTACAAGGCAAAGGATGAGTTCATAATTGAGGTCAGAGGCCATGAAGCCCAACTCCAGAAGCTGGCATTTAATAATTACTGGCCCTCAATAGCTTGCCATTCTATACTTTGTTGTCCTTTGTCCACACAATTTTTTCTAGGACACCCAGTTGTCCCACACTAGAGCCAACATCCTTTGTCCTTGCTTCCCTACTTAATAAGTTCCAAACAAGCCAGAGACTAGACCTAAAAAAAATGTTTCATGCCAAAGGTGTTATACCAAAAGGTCTCTATTATATTTCTATACCAGTGATCTCCAAACTGCAACCCATGGGCTGAATTTGGCCCTTTGCTTGCCCTTATCTGGGCCCTTGAGGCATAATTCAATACACTAACACCAATGACGGGGAACTTTACCATCTGCTGACATCAATAAGGGGGCACTATTTCTTCCACAGCCACCAATGATGGGACACCATTGCTCCCCTAATTACCAACAATGGGGCACCATTCCTTGCGCTGACACCACCAATGGGGCATTATTTCTCCCACTAAAACTAACAATGGAGTACTATTCTTCCCACTGACACCAATGATGGGGCACCATTCTTCCCCTAAATACCAACAATGGGCACCATTACTTCCACTGATACCAACAATGGGGCACTTTTTTTCAACTGAAATCAATGACGGGACATTGTTTACTCCCATTGATGCCAGGGTGTTTCTAACCCCAACGGCCATGATCTGGCCTCCCCCATGGTCTGACAATTAATTGGCCCCTTGCTTGAAAAGTTTGGAGACTCCTGTTCTATACCAACAGATTCTCTTTAGATATATTTTGCAATACTGCTTAAATGTCAGCCTGGAACTCCTCTTAAAGTGCAAACCATTTGAGGACTTTTAGGAGACAGACCGCTGGCTCTTTGCAAGTGCTGTTATTACTATGAAAGGGCTTTCCCCACCACTTCCTCCACTTGCGGTTAGGATGGTCAGTAGGAAAGCCTACTCTCCTTACCACAGTTGTTAAAGGCAGATTAATCTGTCAGTTAGCACTTGGCACACACACCGGGTTCGAGTAGGTGCTCCATTTAAGTACCTTTTTAGCATTCGTTAATGAGTCAGAGTCATTATTAAATAACGACCTTAGGAAACTGAAGGCTTCTGACACAAGTTTATGAATTTTTCATTACAAGACAACTTCTGATCTAAACAAACTTTTCTCAATGGCAGGGCAGTTTAGATCTCTAGGTTTAACCTATCAAAGGTTTGTTCCAACCAAAGAATGAAACGCTTTTTGATACATACATGAGTGTGGGCCCAGTTTATGAGGGTTTAGAGGTTTCATCCAGATAGTGGTGTAGCCTCTACACTGCTTGCAATCCCCTTGCTACCCATAATCTGGTGTTCTGAGAACAGTGTCAGGTTCTAGTGCTCTGTAGGGCGTTTCCAGTCCCTCCAAGTAGGTCTTTAGTTTGCCAGTGATCCAATGGTGGTTTTGTTTGGTAAGGCCCCCCTTGTCCCCTTTGCTTGCTGCTTATCCATTTCTAATGATCGTGGCTCCCAGCGATGCAAAGCACCTGTCATGCCTAATTTCCTCTGCTTTGATCCTTTTGTTTTAGTTTTATTGCCACAAGACAATTAATTGACTGTAGGCAAGTCACACTTGTCTTTGTACTCCTCACCTGGTTGCCCCCACACACGCTTGACACCATCTGAACCAAATAAGTTTATCTTGGTCTCTTCAGACCACAGGACATTGTTCCAGTTATCCATTTGCTTAGTCTACTTGTCTTCAGTAAACTGTTTTCGGGTTTTCTTGTGCATCATCTTTAGAAGAGGCTTCCTTCTGGGACAACAGCCATGCAGACCAATTTGATGCAATGTCTGGTGCAGGGGCATTGCTTGGTCTACAAAAGATCTGGGGCTAGAGCCCATAGCAGCATGGTAAAAAAAAGTCATACGCTTGGGTGTGCATACACATGTATATACAATAATGTATGTGTGTCATATTCCCCCACTTACATCAGGATCCCCAGAGAGCCCTCCTTACATCAGAGTCATCAGAGAGCCTCCCCTTTGCATCAGGGTCCCCAGAGAGCCTCCTTTATGGGACCCTTGCAGAGACTCGGGGCTATAGGTGTCAGGAAGATCCTTCTCACCGGCATCTGAGTGGCGTAAGACGCAGAAGATCTTCTGTGCAGTAAGAAGAGCATTATCGCGGTAGGCGGTGCGCGCGTGCGCGCACACGCGGCGGCGCGTGTAGCCGTTTGACGCAATTGCCGCCAATAGCGCTATTTAAAGTGGATCCTTGCTTTACTGCCTTGCTGCCCGATCAACAGCGTTCCTGGTATCCTGTATCTGAATTCACCTGATCCATATTGAACCCGGCTTGTTCCTGACTTCGCTGTTTGCTGCCTGCCCCCGACTTTTGGCTTTGTACCCGACTACTCTTCTGGATTTCGTTTCTGTACCTGATCTGCTCGCCTGTGCCTGACCTGGACCGTTGTACTACTCTGTTACCTGCCAGTTTCCTGTTTACCGCTGCTGGACTACAGGACACCCCCCAGTCCACCACCGTACCCGGCTGTTGTCTCCTCTGTGCCCTGTTGCCTCTTATCTCTTGCTGCGGACTACAAGACTTCTTCCACTACCCGCTATATCCTGTTTGCACCTGCACCCGCTGTCGGACTACAGAACTCCTCCCGTTGTCCGTTGTATCCTGCGGCCACTTGCACTCTGCTGTCGGACTACAGGAATCCTCCCGCTGTCTGCTGTACCTTGCCATCATCTGCACTCCGCTGCTGGACTACAAGACACCTCCCACCATCAACGGTCTGCTGCTTCCTACATCAACCATCCAGTCAGGCACTTGTGCTCCTCTGTGCTCCCGAGCCCCTGTCATCACTACCAGGGCCTCCCGAGTCAGAGGTCTAAGAGAGGCCACTCCCTGCATTCCGGGCTCTGCCTTAAGGTACGTGACAATGGGCCCCAGATTCAGGGCTATAGGCCCAAAAGCCACCCCTAGCAAAGCCGCTGGTGTGGCGTATGATCTGAGCACTGACAAGCTAACCTCCCACCCCTTCAACCTCTGCAGCTATGCTGGCAGCACTCATATGTCTATTTCCAAAAGACAACCTCTGGATATGACGCTGAGCACGTGCCATCAACTTCTTTGGTCGACCATGGCGAAGCCTGTTCTGAGTGTAACCTGTCCTGTTAAACCTCTGTATGGTCTTGGCCACCGTGCTGCAGCTCAGTTTCAGGGTCTTGGCAATCTTCTTATAGCCTAGGCCATCTTTATGTAGAGCAACAATTCTTTTTTTCAGATCCTCAGAGAGTTCTTTGCCACCAGGTGCCATGTTGAACTTCGAGTGACCAGTATGAGAGAGTGAGAGCGATAACACCAAATTTAACACACCTGCTCCCCATTCACACCTGAGACTTTGTAACACTAACGAGTCACATGACACCAGGGAGGGAAAATGGCTAATTGGGCCCAATTTGAACATTTTAACTTGTGCCACGTACACACAACCAGACTTTTTGACAGCAAAGGTCTGACAGAACGAGTCCGTCGGACCATTCGATCTTGTGTGGGCTCCATCGGACCTTTGCTTGCCAAAAATCCGGCGGACTTTAGAAATAGAACATGTTTTAAATTTTCCCACCGGAACTCCGCCAGACCGAGAAATCCGTTCATGTGTATGCTAGTCCGACGGACAAAAACGGACGCTAGGGCAGCTATTGGCTACTGGCTATGAACTTCCTTATTCTAGTCTGGTTGTAAGTCATCACCTTCGAATCCGTCAGACTTTGGTGTGATTGTGTGAGACCAAGTCCGCTCATTCGGAAAGTCCGTCGGAAACTCAGCCGAAAGTCCCTCAAAGTCCGGTTGTCTGTACGCAGCATTAGGGGTGTACTCACTTTTGTTGCCAGTGGTTTAGACATTAATGGTTGTGTGTTGAGTTATTTTGAGGGGGCAGCAAATTTACACTGTTATACAAGCTGTACAATCACTACTTTACATTGTAGAAAAGTGTCATTTCTTCAGTGTTGTCACATGAAAAGATAGAATAAAATATTTACAAAAATGTGAGGGGTGTACTCACTTTTGTCCGATACTGTAGCTATACATAGAGAATTTTCATTAAATGGGAAAATAGCAAGTCTGGCTAGCAGCTCAGCCAAGACCAAGGGGTAGAAGGAAAGGTTCTCCATTCTATCAGGGGGAAAAAGTTTGGCTAAAGTTTATGCTGTATTAAAAACAAATTGTATGCATAGCAAACACTGCCATTGCTGACTTTCAGAAAATGGCAGTTTCCTGTCGGTCTTTGGTTTGCCGAGCCATAGACTTGGAGCAAACATGCAGCAAGTAAAGGCAGAACTACTTTAATGTCCTTTGCTGAGGATGCATCGAAGCCATTGGGTCAATAGTAAAGCCAGGCCATCAATGGCAGTCTGGGTATGTGTTTTAGGTTGTGACCCCATTGTGCTTCTCCAAGCCCATCAATTTGGCATCCAGACCCCTGGAATCACCCTGAAGACTCAATCCACCAGTACTTGACATCTCCTGTGACGTTGCCTCTCTTAGTAAAGGAGCGCACCAGATGCACTGCTGGGCCAGCTTCCCGTAAAGCTGCATTATTACCGACCTAACGTTCCAATGTGTGACTAATGGCACCAACAGAACTCGCCACCTGCAATTGCCCGTTAGCAACCTTGTCTTAATTTATAAATCCATGGGAGTTCAATAATATGCAAATTAGATGATCTCCTAAACCAGCCACACAGACAACAAATGGTTCTGGCTGGTCGCATTAATAAAATGGCTCATTTGCATATTGGCAGCGGTCCCGGTTGTATATTCATTAAACAAAAATGTATACTTTTTTTAAGGAGTTTTCCAAAAAGTTCTCAATTTTAACACTCATTTAACCTCCTCCTGGAGAATACAAAAAGTCCTTATTTATTGCATGTTTTCATGTTATCACAAACTATAACAACCTAGCTGTGGCTTAAAGTGTATATCCAGACATTACCCTACCCTAAACCTCCGTCTATTCCTCCTCCAGTCCATGCCACATCATTATTCTTTTTTCCTTTTACCTTTCCGGCTTTTATTACTCTGTGACCTGGGTTTATAAAATTCTTGCACAGGCATCTGCTGGGAGCTTAGTTCCTATAGGCAAAGGCACGCCACCAGAACTACATCTCCCATGAGCCCTTTCCCTACACACAGTGTGTGGCCAGGCTCTTGGAAGTTTAGATAATAGCACTATTTTTGTGGGAAAGAAATCAATGTATGCATATGGATAGAGCTCTGTAATCCAGCAGGCAGGGCTGACAACACTGCTTTGGATATCGCATTGCAAAGCTCACAACAGGAAGTTAGGATCTCACTGGATTTTTGGCAGGTCTGGGCGTTTTCTGCAGTGTTTTTTAATTGATAAAACATGGGGAAAGACGCATGTATTCCAGAGATGTACCAAACCAATTAACATATACTCGCTGGCCACTTTATTAGGTACCCCTGTTCAATTGCTTGTCCCTGCAGAGCTGCTCCGGTGTGGTTCCTGTCCTCTAACACCAGCTGAAGCACTACATGGCACCTTTTAGCCTGACTGGGAATAGCCCTTTGAATGCTTAGGGGGTACCTGATGTTCATAGGACAATTCTGCAGAGGAGGGCATGGAGGTGGCCGAGGAGGAGGGGTAGAGCTCACAGGTCTGGCATCATCACCACCAGCTGTATGAAGACATGGGGACCTGGCTTCTGTGGATTGCATTTTACGGGCAGGGCCCTCAGGCCCTTGTCATGTAGAAATGGTTCACGTGCTAGCTGTCTTCTATTCAGCTACCACTCCCAGATAGCTCTCTTCAAGCCCTGCCTGGCTGCAATGACCTCTCTCCACTATCCTTCCCACAGTCCACTCTTCTGGTTCTGCAACCATCTCAAAATGCAAACCCCCAGTTCTCTCAGGCGTGCCTCCCCCGTCCTCCTGACTGTGCACTGCTCACTCACCAGCCCTCCTGGCTGCGACCGGTTGTCCTCCCAGGAGTCCCCTATCAGTGTCTCTCCTGCTGTCCTCTCCTTGCTCTCTCATATGTCTTTCCTACCAGGATGTCTCCCAGACCGGGGAGCTCTCTATGGGCCCCCGACAGCCTCCACACTCTCTCACTTCAGCACTTCCACCCGACAGCTCCTCCCCTGCTGTTCTGACCCTAGGTATCTGAGAAGGCCTGCCCCCTGCCAATTCAAGTAGGGGATTGGTCAAGGCTCCTCAAAAAAACCCAGGCAGCTCCACCTCACCTCTCCTCCTCTCTTTCTAGCACCTTCTACAAAGAAGAGGGAGGCGACAGTGATGCTACCTATGAGTCGCTCAGCCCTGCCCTGAGCCACTCCCAACCCAGAATGAAAACAAACAGGCCTATCAACCAGCTAGGCTAGAAAATCAGATCGTTCGTAACATGATGACGTTATTTAATTACGACGGGACTACGTTCAGGCTAGTAGCCGATCGCTTTGGTCTAGGAATTTAATCTGAGCATGCGTGGCACTTTGTCCGATCGGAATTCTCTACAAACGATCCGACAAAGTCCGATCGGATCATGTTGTCAGAAATTTTTTATATCCAGCTCTCAAACTTTGTTGGTCGGACATTCCGACGGAAAAAGTCAGATGAAGCCCACACACGGTCGGATTATCCGACAACACGGATTTTCCGTCGGAATGTCCGACCGTGTGTACAAGGGTTACTAAGGGTGAGTTAAGCCTGGTGAATGCATAGTGTGTCTGCATGCGGGTGGAGAAGAACCTTTCCTATACTCAAGGAGGAAGATAGTCACGTGTGGGATCTAAATATGGACTTCACAATTTTTATGTATTTTTTTTTATAATTCAAATGAAGCTGTATTTATTTGTTTATTCACAATGGCGATTTATGATAAATTCATATTGCCAGACACAAACTGACTTTGCTAGCTCATGCTGTGGGATTGGAGAGGACAGCGTCAAGTCTGCAGATAACAATAACGTGTTTGTGGTTCGCAATTCATCTTTTATTCCTTTTTCTTTGCTGTGATAATGCACGCCGGTTTCTACCAATTTTGTTTTAGTTTAACTAGCAAGGATTCGCCATTTATTCCTTCCATTCCCCCGCCAGCGGAGTTAATTTATACCGCAGTCGATCTGGTTGCAGAGCCCCCCCCCCCCACCTTGGCAGTGTCTCCAGTGCTGCAGTGACAGTGATAAGCCTACAGATAGGAAATCAGAATGCAGGGACGGGTCCTCCTGACAGGACGCTGAGTGGTTTTATCACTATCAGGAGACATGTTTGTACACGAGACGTCGGTTTTATTCCTGGCCGAGGATGCGATACCATCTCCAGGTCCTTCCCGCTAACAACACAACAGATGAAGTGTACAGGGCCCGGCTGTCACATCTATACATTATACAGCCAAGCCAGTTAAACTCCCAAATCTTCCTCCGAAAATGGATTTGGATTGCTTTACGCTGAATTTTATTTGATCATTTTATACCACTCACTACTTGAATGAAAAGTGGGACACTCTGTGCAGAGCGACATATGTCACTGAGATAGAAATCCCTGAATGTGTACTGTCCTCCTGCATAGGGCTGGGCAGGCAGCTTAGAAAATTTATTTCGGTCTTGTTATAGGCAGGACCTTGTTTATAACGGGCAAGGACCTCAGACAGCACACAGTGAAGGGAAGCACTGAGGCCGATCTGGATATTCTATCTTTCATCCATGTTTAGCCCCCACCACCCATCTTTATTGGCTGGCTACACCATAACAATTATAGATGCTGTGCACACCAGTTGCCTGTATGCTGCCAAGCAGTTATTCTGTGCAGCCCGGCCACTAGCATCTTAGCAACCAGTGATTCTGTACAGCCCTGCTGCCAGCATCTTGGCAATCAGTGATTCTGTGCAGCCTAGCCGCCGAATTATTAGCAACCAGTGATTCTGTGCAGCCCAGCCACCAGCATCTCAGCAACCAGCAAGTCTATGCAGCCCAGCCACTAGCATCTTAGCAACCAGTGATTCTATGCAACCCAGCCACCAGCATCTTAGCAACTAGTTATTCTGTGCAGCCCAGCAGCAAGTATCTTAGCAGCCAGTGATCCTGTGCAGCCCAGCGGCCAGCATATTAGCAACCAGTGATTCTGTGCAGCCCAACCACCAGCATCTTAACAATCAGTTATTCTGTGCAGCTATGCCGCTAGTATCTTAGCAACCAGTGATACTGTGCAGCTCACCTGCCAGCATCTTGACAACCAGTGATTCTGTGCAGTCCAGCTGCCAGCATCTTGACAACCAGTGATTCTGTGCAGTCCAGCTGGCAGCATCTTAACAACCAGTTATTCTGTGCAGCCCTGCCACTAGTATCTTAGCAACCAGTGATACTGTGCAACCCAGCAGTCAGCATCTTAGCAACCAGTGATCCTGTACAGCCTAGCTGCCGGATTCTTAGCAACCAGTGATTCTATGCAGCCTAGTCATCAGCATCTTAGCAACCATTGATTATGTGCAGCCCAGCCACCAGCATCTCAGCAACCAGCAAGTCTATGCAGAGCAACCATCAGCATCTTAGCAACCAGTGATTCTGTGCAGCCCAGCCACCAGCACCTTAGCAACCAGTTATTCTATGCAGCCCAGCCGCCAGCATCTTGACAACCAGTTATTCTGTGCAGCCCTGCCACCAGTATCTTAGCACCTAGTGATTCTATGCAGTCCAGCCACCAGCATCTTAGCAACCAGTTATTCTGTGCAGCCCTGCCACCAGTATCTTAGCAACCAGTGATTCTGTGAAGCCCAGCAGCCAGCATTTTAGCAACCAGTGATACTGTGCAGCCCAGCCACCAGTATCTTGACAACCAGTGATTTTGTGCAGTCCAGATGCCAGCATCTTGGCAACCAGTGATTTTGTAGACCTCTGCCCAGGCAAAGATTCGGCGCCCAGAGTGTGAATCCGGGCGGCCTCCGCCCAGGCAAAGACTCGGCGCCCAGAGTGTGAATCCAGGCAGCATCCGCCCAGGCAAAGACTCGGCGCCCAGAGTGTGAATCCGGGCGGCCTCCGCCCAGGCAAAGACTCGACGCCCAGAGTGTGAATCCGGGCAGCCTCCGCCCAGGCAAAGACTCGGCGCCCAGAGCGTTAATCTGGGCGGCCTCCACCCAGGCAAAGACTCGGCGCCCAGAGTGTGAATCCGGGCGGCCTCCGCCCAGGCAAAGACTCGGCGCCCAGAGTGTGAATCCGGGCGGCCTCCGCCCAGGCAAAGGCTCGGCGCCCAGAGTAAGAGTCCAGGCGGCCTCCGCACAGGCAAAGACTCGGCGCCCAGAGTGTTAACCTGGGCGCCTCTGCCCAGGCAAAGACTCGGCGCCCAGAGTGTGAATCCGGGCGGCCTCCGCCCAGGCAATGACTCGGCACCCAGAGTGTGAATACGGGCGGCCTCCGCCCAGGCAAAGACTCGGCGCCCAGAGTGTGAATCCGGGCGGCCTCCGCCAAGGCAAAGACTCGTGCCCAGAGAAGAATCCGGGCGGCCTCCACCCGGGCAAAGACTCGCCGCCCAGAGTGTGAATCCGGGTTGCCTCCGCCCAGGCAAAGACACGGCGCCCAGAGTGAGAGTCCGGGCAGCCTCTGCCCAGGCAAAGATTCGGCACCCAGAATGAATCCGGGCGGCCTCCGCCCAGGCAAAGACTCGGCGCCCAGAGTGTGAATCCGGGCGGCCTCCACCCAGGCAAAAACTCTGCGCCCAGAGTGTGAATCCGGGCGGCCTCCGCCCAGGAAAAGACTCGGCGCCCAGAGTGTGAATACGGGCGGCCTCCGCCCAGGCAAAGACTCGGCGCCCAGCGTGTTAAACTGGGCGGCCTCCGCCCAGGCAAAGATTCGTCGCCCAGAGTGTGAATCCGAGCGGCCTCCGCCCAGGCAAAGACTCGGTGCCCAGAGTGTGAATCCGGGCGGCCTCCGCCCAGGCAAAGACTCGGCGCCCAGAGCATTAATCTGGGCGGCCTCCGCCCAGACAAAGACTGGGTGCCCAGAGTGTGAATCCGGGCGGCCTCCGCCCAGGCAAAGACTCGGCGCCCAGGGTGTGAATCCGGGCGGCCTCCGCCCAGGCAAAGACTCGGCGCCCAGAGTGTGAATCCGGGCGGCCTCCGCCAAGGCAAAGACTCGGCGCCCAGAGTGTGAATCCGGGCGGCCTCCGCCCAGGCAAAGACTCGGCGCCCAGAGCGTTAATCTGGGCGGCCTCCACCCAGGCAAAGACTCGGCGCCCAGAGTGTGAATCCGGGCGGCCTCCGCCCAGGCAAAGACTCGGCGCCCAGAGCGTTAATCTGGGCGGCCTCCACCCAGGCAAAGACTCGGCGCCCAGAGTGTGAATCCGGGCTGCCTTCGCCCGGGCAAAGACTCGGCGCCCAGAGTTTAAATCCGGGTGGCCTCCGCCCAGGCAAAGACTCGGCGCCCAGAGTGAGAGTCCGGGCCGCCTCCGCGCAGGGAAAGACTCAGCACCCAGAGTGAGAGTCCGGGTGGCCTTCGCCCAGGCAAAGACTCGGCGCCCAGAGTGAATCCGGGCGGCCTCCGCCCAGGCAAAGACTCGGCGCCCAGAGTGTGAATCCGGGCGGCCTCCGCCCAGGCAAGGACTCGGCGCCCAGTGTGAATCTGGGTGGCCTCCGCCCAGGCAAAGACTCGGCGCCCAGAGTGAGAGTCCGGGCCGCCTCCGCGCAGGGAAAGACTCAGCACCCAGAGTGAGAGTCCGGGTGGCCTTCGCCCAGGCAAAGACTCGGCGCCCAGAGTGAGAGTCCGGGCGGCCTTCGCCCAGGCAAAGACTCGGCGCCCAGAGTGAGAGTCCGGGCGGCCTTCGCCCAGGCAAAAACTCGGCGCCCAGAGTGTTATTCTGGGCGGCCTCCGCCCAGGCACAGACTCGGCGCCCAGAGTGTTAATCCGGGCAGCCTCCGCCCAGGCAAAGACTCGGCGCCCAGAGTGTGAATACGGGCGCCAAAACTTATACATTAAAATAATAACATTGTGACATGTTAGATGCTAGTATTAAATACTAGACCATGTGTACTAACAAAAATTGTGAAAAAATCAACAATCTTAAAACACATAAAAAGTCCAAAAGGAGGGGAGCCCAGAGATATGAGTTTAGTCCATTGAAGTGACCCAAAACAGATACTCTTCAGATGTATAACAGGTGCGCCCAACAAGACAGTTATATCCACCCCCTATTTCAATGAGGCTTACCAGCTGCCAAGATCTCTTTTTAGGGAGATCATACACGCATGAAGAAACAACGATCGTTCCTGGTCTCTCCAGTGGGTTCTGCTGGCGTCTCCACCTCTTACGTCTCTTTCCTACAGCGTCTCACATTCCACCGTATTTGTTAAGTAAGAAGAGAGAAAGAAAGGCTCCCATAGCGTAATTCTGCATAAAAGTTTTAATCCGAACGAAATACAAGTAAAGCAAACTCACAAATTCCAGTTGAGTACAAGCATAAGTACGATCGCGAGCCGGCCGGTTCTCTCCTATTAGCACTGCCCGTCCTTCCTGGTCAACGGGGAATGGCGGTAACGTCAGCACGCCGCTAACCCTACGTCGTTTCGTCAAAAGTGACTTCTTCCTGGGGTACTTTTGAGTACCTCCGCCCAGGAAAAGACTCGGCGCCCAGAGTGTGAATCTGGGCGGCCTCCGCCCAGGCAAAGACTCGGCGCCCAGAGTGTGAATCCGGGCGGCCTCCGCCCAGGCAAAGACTCGGCGCCCAGAGTGAGAGTCCAGGCGGCCTCCGCCTAGGCAAAGACTCGGCGCCCAGAGTGTTAATCTGGGCGGCCTCTGCCCAGGCAAAGACTCGGTGCCCAGAGTGTGAATCTGGGCGGCATCCGCCCAGGCAAAGACTCGGCGCCCAGAGTGTGAATCCGGGCGGCCTCCGCCCAGGCAAAAACTCGGAGCCCGGAGTGTGAATCCGGGCGGCCTCCGCCCAGGCAAAGACTCGGCGCCCAGACTGAGAGTCCAGGCGGCCTCCGCCTAGGCAAAGGCTCGGCGCCCAGAGTGTGAATCTGGGCGGCCTCCGCCCAGGCAAAGACTCTGCGCCCAGAGTGTGAATCCGGGTGGCGTCCGCCCAGGCAAAGACTCGGCGCCCAGAGTGAGAGTCCGGGCCGCCTCCGCGCAGGGAAAGACTCAGCACCCAGAGTGAGAGTCCGAGCGGCCTCCGCCCAGGCAAAGACTTGGCACCCAGAGTGAATCCGGGCGGCCTCCGCCCAGGCAAAGACTCGGCGCCCAGAGTGTGAATCCGGGCGGCCTCCGCCCAGTCAAAGACTCGGAGCCCAGAGTGTGAATCTGGGCGGCCTCTGCCCAGGCAAAGACTCGGTGCCCAGAGTGTGAATCTGGGCGGCATCCGCCCAGGCAAAGACTCGGCGCCCAGAGTGTGAATCCGGGCGGCCTCCGCCCAGGCAAAAACTCGGAGCCCGGAGTGTGAATCCGGGCGGCCTCCGCCCAGGCAAAGACTCGGCGCCCAGACTGAGAGTCCAGGCGGCCTCCGCCTAGGCAAAGGCTCGGCGCCCAGAGTGTGAATCTGGGCGGCCTCCGCCCAGGCAAAGACTCTGCGCCCAGAGTGTGAATCCGGGTGGCGTCCGCCCAGGCAAAGACTCGGCCCCCAGAGTGAGAGTCCGGGCCGCCTCCGCGCAGGGAAAGACTCAGCACCCAGAGTGAGAGTCCGAGCGGCCTCCGCCCAGGCAAAGACTTGGCACCCAGAGTGAATCCGGGCGGCCTCCGCCCAGGCAAAGACTCGGCGCCCAGAGTGTGAATCCGGGCGGCCTCCGCCCAGTCAAAGACTCGGAGCCCAGAGTGTGAATCCGGGCGGCCTCCGCCCAGGCAAGGACTCGGCGCCCAGACTGAGAGTCCAGGCGGCCTCCGCCTAGGCAAAGACTCGGCGCCCAGAGTGTTAATCTTGGCTGCCTTCGCCCAGGCAAAGACTCGGCGCCCAGGGTGTTAATCTGGGCGGCCTCCGCCCAGGCAAAGACTCGGCGCCCAGAGTGTGAATCCGGGCGGCCTTCGCCCAGGCAAAGACTCGGCGCCCAGAGTGAGAGTCCGGGCGGCCTTCGCCCAGGCAAAGACTCGGCGCCCAGAGTGTTATTCTGGGCGGCCTCCGCCCAGGCAAAGACTCGGCGCCCAGAGTGTTAATCCGGGCAGCCTCCGCCCAGGCAAAGACTCGGCGCCCAGAGTGTGAATACGGGCGCCAAAACTTATACATTAAAATAATAACATTGTGACATGTTAGATGCTAGTATTAAATACTAGACCATGTGTACTAACAAAAATTGTGAAAAAATCAACAATCTTAAAACACATAAAAAGTCCAAAAGGAGGGGAGCCCAGAGATATGAGTTTAGTCCATTGAAGTGACCCAAAACAGATAATCTTCAGATGTATAACAGGTGTGCCCAACAAGACAGTTATATCCACCCCCTATTTCAATGAGGCTTACCAGCTGCCAAGATCTCTTTTTAGGGAGATCATACACGCATGAAGAAACAACGATCATTCCTGGTCTCTCCAGTGGGTTCTGCTGACGTCTCCACCTCTTACGTCTCTTTCCTACAGCATCTCACATTCCACCGTATTTGTTAAGAAAGAAGAGAGAAAGAAAGGCTCCCATAGCGTAATTCTGCATAAAAGTTTTAATCCGAACGAAATACAAGTAAAACAAACTCACAAATTCCAGTTGAGTACAAGCATAAGTACGATCGCGAGCCGGCCAGTTCTCTCCTATTAGCACTGCCCGTCCTTCCTGGTCAACGGGGAATGGCGGTAACGTCAGCATGCCGCTCACCCTATGTCGTTTCGTCAAAAGTGACTTCTTCCTGGGGTACTTTTGAGTACCTCCGCCCAGGCAAAGACTCGGCGCCCAGAGTGTGAATCCGGGTGGCCTCCGCCCAGGCAAAGACTCGGCGCCCAGAGTGTGAATCCGGGCGGCCTCCGCCCAGGCAAAGACTTCGCACCCAGAGTGAGAGTCCGGACGGCCTCTGCCCAGGCAAAGATTCGGCACCCAGAATGAATCCGGGCGGCCTCCGCCCAGGCAAAGACTCGGCGCCCAGAGTGTGAATCCGGGCGGCCTCCGCCCAGGCAAGGACTCGGCGCCCAGAGTGTGAATCCGGGCGGCCTCCGCCCAGGCAAAAACTCGGCGCCCAGAGTGTGAATCTGGGCGGCCTCCGCCTATGCAAAGACTCGACGCCCAGAGTGTTATTCTGGGCGGCCTCTGCCCAGGCAAAGACTCGGTGCCCAGAGTGTGAATCTGGGCGGCCTCCGCCCAGGCAAAGACTCGGTGCCCAGAGTGTGAATCCGAGCGGCCTCCGCCCAGGCAAAGACTCGGCGCCCAGAGTGTGAATACGGGCGGCCTCCGCCCAGGCAAAGACTAGGCGCCCAGAGTGAGAGTCCGGGCCGCCTCCGCGCAGGGAAAGACTCAGCACCCAGAGTGAGAGTCCGAGCGGCCTCCGCCCAGGCAAAGACTCAGCACCCAGAGTGAATCCGGGCGGCCTCCGCCCAGGCAGAGACTCGGCACCCAGAGTGTGAATCTGGGCGACCTTCGCCCGGGCAAAGACTCTGCGCCCAGAGTGTGAATCTGGGCGGCCTCCGCCCAGGCACACACTCGGCGCCCGGAGTGTGAATCCGGGCAGCCTCCGCCCAGGCACAGACTCGGTGCCCAGAGTGTGAATCCGGGCGGCCTCCGCCCAGGCACATACTCGGCACCCAGAGTGTGAATCCGGGCAGCCTCCGCCCAGGCAAAGACTCAGCACCCAGAGCGTTAATCTGGGCGGCCTCCACCCAGGCAAAGACTCGGCGCCCAGAGTGTGAATCCGGGTGGCCTCCGCCCAGGCAAAGACTCGGCGCCCAGAGTGAGAGTCCGGGCCGCCTCCGCGCAGGGAAAGACTCAGCACCCAGAGTGAGAGTCCGAACGGCCTCCGCCCAGGCAAAGACTCGGCACCTAGAGTGAATCCGGGCGGCCTCGGCCCAGGCAAAGACTCGGCGCCCAGAGTGTGAATCCGGGCGGCCTTCGCCCGGGCAAAGACTCGGCGCCCAGAGTGTGAATCCGGGCGGCCTCCGCCCAGGCACAGACTCGGCGCCCAGAGTGTGAATCCGGGCGGCCTCCACCCAGGCAAAGACTCGACGCCCAGAGTGAGAGTCCAGGCGGCCTCCGCCTAGGCAAAGACTCGGCGCCCGGAGTGTGAATCTGGGCGGCCTGAGCCCAGGCAGAGACTCGACGCCCAGTGTGAGAGTCCAGGCGGCCTCCGCCTAGGAAAAGACTCGGAGCCCAGAGTGTGAATCCGGGCGGCCTCCACCCAGGCAAAGACTCGACGCCCAGAGTGTGAATCCGGGCAGCCTCCGCCCAGGCAAAGACTCGACGCCCAGAGCGTTAATCTGGGCGGCCTCCACCCAGGCAAAGACTCGGCGCCCAGAGTGTGAATCCGGGCGGCCTCCACCCAGGCAAAGACTCAGAGCCCGGAGTGTGAATCCGGCGGCCTCCGCCCAGGCAAAGACTCGGCGCCCAGACTGAGAGTCCAGGCGGCCTCCGCCTAGTCAAAGACTCGGCGCCCAGAGTGTTAATCTTGGCGGCCTTCGCCCAGGCAAAGACTCAGCGCCCAGAGTGTGAATCTGGGCGGCCTCCGCCCAGGCAAAGACTCGGCGCCCAGAGTGTGAATCCGGGCGGCCTCCGCCCAGGCAAAGACTCGACGCCCAGAGTGTGAATCCGGGCAGCCTCCGCCCAGGCAAAGACTCGGCGCCCAGAGCGTTAATCTGGGTGGCCTTCGCCCAGGCAAAGACTCGGCGCCCAGAGTGAGAGTCCGGGCCGCCTCCGCGCAGGGAAAGACTCAGCACCCAGAGTGAGAGTCCAAGCGGCCTCCGCCCAGGCAAAGACTCGGCACCCAGAGTGAATCCGGGCGGCCTCCGCCCAGGCAAAGACTCGGCACCCAGAGTGTGAATCTGGGCGACCTTCACCCGGGCAAAGACTCTGCGCCCAGAGTGTGAATCCGGGCGGCCTCCGTCCAGGCAAATACTCGGCGCCCATAGTGTGAATCCGGGCGGCCTCCGCCCAGGCAAAGACTCGGCGCCCAGAGTGTGAATACGGACGGCCTCCGCCCAGGCAAAGACTCGGCGCCCAGAGTGTGAGTCCGGGCGGCCTCCGCCCAGGCAAAGACTCGGCACCCAGAGTGTGAATACAGGCGGCCTCCGCCCAGACAAAGACTCGGCGCCCAGAGTGAGAGTCCGGGTGGCCTCCGCCCAGGCAAAGACTCGGCGCCCAGAGCGTTAATCTGGGCGGCCTCCACCCAGGCAAAGACTCGGCGCCCAGAGTGTGAATCCAGGCAGCCTCCGCCCAGGCAAAGACTCGGCGCCCAGAGCGTTAATCTGGGTGGCCTTCGCCCAGGCAAAGACTCGGCGCCCAGAGTGAGAGTCCGGGCCGCCTCCGCGCAGGGAAAGACTCAGCGCCCAGCGTGATAAACTGGGAGGCCTCCGCCCAGTTAAAGATTCGGCAACCAGAATGAATCTGGGCGGCCTCCGCCCAGGCAAAGACTCGGCGCCCAGAGTGTGAATCCGGGCGGCCTCCGCCCAGGCAAAGACTAGTCGCCCAGACTGAGAGTCCAGGCGGCCTCCGCCCAGGCAAATACTCGGCGCCCAGAGTGTGAATCCGGGCGGCCTCCGCCCAGGCAAAGACTCTGAGCCCGGAGTGTGAATCCGGGCGGCCTCCGCCCAGGCAAACACTCGGCGCCCAGAGTGAGAGTCCAGGCGGCCTCCGCCCAGGCAAAGACTCGGCGCCCAGCGTGTTAAACTGGGCGGCCTCCGCCCAGGCAAACATTCGGCGCCCAGAGTGTGAATCCGGGCGGCCTCTGCCCAGGCAGTGACTCGGCACCCAGAGTGTGAATACGGGCGGCCTCCGCCCAGGCAAAGACTCGGCGCCCAGAGCGTGAATCCGGGCGGCCTCCGCCCAGGCAAGAACTTGGCACCCAGAATGTGAATACGGGCGGCCTCCGCCCAGGCAAAGACTCGGCGCCCAGAGTGAGAGTCCAGGCGGCCTCCGCCCAGGCAAAGACTCGGCGCCCAGCGTGTTAAACTGGGCGGCCTCCGCCCAGGCAAAGATTCGGCGCCCAGAGTGAGTCCGGGCGGCCTCCGCCCAGGCAATGACTCGGCACCCAGAGTGTGAATACGGGCGGCCTCCACCCAGGCAAAGACTCGGCGCCCAGAGTGTGAATCCGGGCGGCCTCCGCCCAGGCAAGAACTCGGCGGACAGAGTGTGAATCCGGGCGGCCTCCGCTCAGGCAAAGACTCAGCGCCCAGAGTGTGAATCCGGGCGGTCTCCGCCCAGGCAAAGCCTCAGCGCCCAGAGTGTGAATCCGGGCGGTCTCCGCCCAGGCAAAGACTCGGCGCCCAGAGTGAGAGTCCGGGCCGCCTCCGCGCAGGAAAAGACTCAGCACCCAGAGTGAGAGTCCGAGCGGCCTCCGCCCAGGCAAAGGCTCGGCACCCAGAGTGAATCCGGGCGGCTTCCGCCTAGGTAAAGACTCGGCACCCAGAGTGTGAATCCGGGCGGCCCCTGCCCAGGCAAAGACTCGGCGCCCAGATTGTTAATTTGGGCGGCCTCCGCCCAGGCAAAGACTCGGCACCCAGAGTGTGAATCCGGGCGGCCTCCGCCTAGGCAAAGACTCGGTGCCCAGAGTGAGAGTCCAGGCGGCCTCTGCCCAGGCAAAGACTCGGCGCCCAGAGTGTGAATCCGGGGGGCCTCAACCCAGGTAAAAACTCGGCGCCCAGAGTGTGAATCCGGGCGGCCTCCGCCCAGGCAAATACTCGGCGCCCAGAGTGTGAATCCGGGCGGCCTCCGCCCAGGCAAAGATTCGGCGCCCAGAGTGTGAATATGGGCGGCCTCCGCCCAGGCAAAGACTCGGCGCCCAGAGTGTGAGTCCAGGCGGCCTCCGCCCAGGCAAAGACTCGGCACCCAGAGTGTGAATACAGGCGGCCTCCGCCCAGCCAAAGACTCGGCGCCCAGAGTGAGAGTCCGGGCGGCCTCCGCCCAGGCAAAGACTCGGCGCCCAGAGCGTTAATCTGGGCGGCCTCCACCCAGGCAAAGACTCGGCGCCCAGAGTGTGAATCCGGCGGCCTCCGCCCAGGCAAGGACTCGGCGCCCAGAGTGTGAATCCGGGCAGCCTCCGCCCAGGCAAGGACTCGGCGCCCAGAGTGTGAATCCGGGCAGCCTCCGCCCAGGCAAAGACTCGGCGCCCAGAGTATGAATCTGGGCGGCCTCCGCCCAGGCACAGACTCGGCGCCCAGAGTGTGAATACGGGCGGCCTCCGCCCAGGCAAAGACTCAGCGCCCAGCGTGTGAATCTGGGCGGCCTCCGCCCAGGCAAAGACTCGGCACCCAGAGTGTGAATCCAGGCGGCCTCCGCCCAGGCACAGACTCGCCGCCCAGAGCGAGAGTCCGGGCGGCCTCCGCCCAGGCAAAAACTCGGCGCCCAGAGCGTTAATCTGGGCAGCCTCCGCCCAGGCAAAGACTCGGCGCCCAGAGTGTGAATCCGGGCGGCCTACGCCCAGGCAAAGACTCGGCGCCCAGAGTGAGAGTCCGGGCGGACTTCGCCCAGGAAAAGACTCGGCGCCCAGAGCGTTAATCTGGGCGGCCTCCACCCAGGCAAAGACTCGGCGCCCAGAGTGTGAATCCAGGCAGCCTCCGCCCAGGCAAAGACTCGGCGCCCAGAGCGTTAATCTGGGTGGCCTTCGCCCAGGCAAAGACTCGGCGCCCAGAGTGAGAGTCCGGGCCGCCTCCGCGCAGGGAAAGACTCAGCGCCCAGCGTGATAAACTGGGAGGCCTCCGCCCAGTTAAAGATTCGGCAACCAGAATGAATCCGGGCGGCCTCCGCCCAGGCAAAGACTCGGCGCCCAGAGTGTGAATCCGGGCGGCCTCCGCCCAGGCAAAGACTAGTCGCCCAGACTGAGAGTCCAGGCGGCCTCCGCCCAGGCAAATACTCGCCGCCCAGAGTGTGAATCCGGGCGGCCTCCGCCCAGGCAAAGACTCTGAGCCCGGAGTGTGAATCCGGGCGGCCTCCGCCCAGGCAAACACTCGGCGCCCAGAGTGTGAATACGGGCGGCCTCCGCCCAGGCAAAGACTCAGCGCCCAGAGTGAGAGTCCAGGCGGCCTCCGCCCAGGCAAAGACTCGGCGCCCAGCGTGTTAAACTGGGCGGCCTCCGCCCAGGCAAACATTCGGCGCCCAGAGTGTGAATCCGGGCGGCCTCTGCCCAGGCAGTGACTCGGCACCCAGAGTGTGAATACGGGCAGCCTCGGCCCAGGCAAAGACTCGGCGCCCAGAGCGTGAATCCGGGCGGCCTCCGCCCAGGCAAGAACTTGGCACCCAGAATGTGAATACGGGCGGCCTCCGCCCAGGCAAAGACTCGGCGCCCAGAGTGAGAGTCCAGGCGGCCTCCGCCCAGGCAAAGACTCGGCGCCCAGCGTGTTAAACTGGGCGGCCTCCGCCCAGGCAAAGATTCGGCGCCCAGAGTGAGTCCGGGCGGCCTCCGCCCAGGCAATGACTCGGCACCCAGAGTGTGAATACGGGCGGCCTCCACCCAGGCAAAGACTCGGCGCCCAGAGTGTGAATCCGGGCGGCCTCCGCCCAGGCAAGAACTCGGCGGACAGAGTGTGAATCCGGGCGGCCTCCGCTCAGGCAAAGACTCAGCGCCCAGAGTGTGAATCCGGGCGGTCTCCGCCCAGGCAAAGCTTCAGCGCCCAGAGTGTGAATCCGGGCGGTCTCCGCCCAGGCAAAGACTCGGCGCCCAGAGTGAGAGTCCGGGCCGCCTCCGCGCAGGGAAAGACTCAGCACCCAGAGTGAGAGTCCGAGCGGCCTCCGCCCAGGCAAAGGCTCGGCACCCAGAGTGAAGCCGGGCGGCTTCCGCCTAGGTAAAGACTCGGCACCCAGAGTGTGAATCCGGGCGGCCCCTGCCCAGGCAAAGACTCGGCGCCCAGATTGTTAATTTGGGCGGCCTCCGCCCAGGCAAAGACTCGGCACCCAGAGTGTGAATCCGGGCGGCCTCCGCCTAGGCAAAGACTCGGTGCCCAGAGTGAGAGTCCAGGCGGCCTCTGCCCAGGCAAAGACTCGGCGCCCAGAGTGTGAATCCGGGGGGCCTCAACCCAGGTAAAAACTCGGCGCCCAGAGTGTGAATCCGGGCGGCCTCCGCCCAGGCAAATACTCGGCGCCCAGAGTGTGAATCCGGGCGGCCTCCGCCCAGGCAAAGATTCGGCGCCCAGAGTGTGAATATGGGCGGCCTCCGCCCAGGCAAAGACTCGGCGCCCAGAGTGTGAGTCCAGGCGGCCTCCGCCCAGGCAAAGACTCGGCACCCAGAGTGTGAATACAGGCGGCCTCCGCCCAGCCAAAGACTCGGCGCCCAGAGTGAGAGTCCGGGCGGCCTCCGCCCAGGCAAAGACTCGGCGCCCAGAGCGTTAATCTGGGCGGCCTCCACCCAGGCAAAGACTCGGCGCCCAGAGTGTGAATCCGGCGGCCTCCGCCCAGGCAAGGACTCGGCGCCCAGAGTGTGAATCCGGGCAGCCTCCGCCCAGGCAAGGACTCGGCGCCCAGAGTGTGAATCTGGGCGGCCTCCGCCCAGGCACAGACTCGGCGCCCAGAGTGTGAATACGGGCGGCCTCCGCCCAGGCAAAGACTCAGCGCCCAGCGTGTGAATCTGGGCGGCCTCCGCCCAGGCAAAGACTCGGCACCCAGAGTGTGAATCCAGGCGGCCTCCGCCCAGGCAAAGACTCGCCGCCCAGAGCGAGAGTCCGGGCGGCCTCCGCCCAGGCAAAAACTCGGCGCCCAGAGCGTTAATCTGGGCAGCCTCCGCCCAGGCAAAGACTCGGCGCCCAGAGTGTGAATCCGGGCGGCCTACGCCCAGGCAAAGACTCGGCGCCCAGAGTGAGAGTCCGGGCGGACTTCGCCCAGGAAAAGACTCGGCGCCCAGAGCGTTAATCTGGGCGGCCTCCACCCAGGCAAAGACTCGGCGCCCAGAGTGTGAATCCAGGCAGCCTCCGCCCAGGCAAAGACTCGGCGCCCAGAGCGTTAATCTGGGTGGCCTTCGCCCAGGCAAAGACTCGGCGCCCAGAGTGAGAGTCCGGGCCGCCTCCGCGCAGGGAAAGACTCAGCGCCCAGCGTGATAAACTGGGAGGCCTCCGCCCAGTTAAAGATTCGGCAACCAGAATGAATCCGGGCGGCCTCCGCCCAGGCAAAGACTCGGCGCCCAGAGTGTGAATCCGGGCGGCCTCCGCCCAGGCAAAGACTAGTCGCCCAGACTGAGAGTCCAGGCGGCCTCCGCCCAGGCAAATACTCGCCGCCCAGAGTGTGAATCCGGGCGGCCTCCGCCCAGGCAAAGACTCTGAGCCCGGAGTGTGAATCCGGGCGGCCTCCGCCCAGGCAAACACTCGGCGCCCAGAGTGTGAATACGGGCGGCCTCCGCCCAGGCAAAGACTCAGCGCCCAGAGTGAGAGTCCAGGCGGCCTCCGCCCAGGCAAAGACTCGGCGCCCAGCGTGTTAAACTGGGCGGCCTCCGCCCAGGCAAACATTCGGCGCCCAGAGTGTGAATCCGGGCGGCCTCTGCCCAGGCAGTGACTCGGCACCCAGAGTGTGAATACGGGCGGCCTCCGCCCAGGCAAAGACTCGGCGCCCAGAGCGTGAATCCGGGCGGCCTCCGCCCAGGCAAGAACTTGGCACCCAGAATGTGAATACGGGCGGCCTCCGCCCAGGCAAAGACTCGGCGCCCAGAGTGAGAGTCCAGGCGGCCTCCGCCCAGGCAAAGACTCGGCGCCCAGCGTGTTAAACTGGGCGGCCTCCGCCCAGGAAAAGATTCGGCGCCCAGAGTGAGTCCGGGCGGCCTCCGCCCAGGCAATGACTCGGCACCCAGAGTGTGAATACGGGCGGCCTCCACCCAGGCAAAGACTCGGCGCCCAGAGTGTGAATCCGGGCGGCCTCCGCCCAGGCAAGAACTCGGCGGACAGAGTGTGAATCCGGGCGGCCTCCGCTCAGGCAAAGACTCAGCGCCCAGAGTGTGAATCCGGGCGGTCTCCGCCCAGGCAAAGCCTCAGCGCCCAGAGTGTAAATCCAGGCGGTCTCCGCCCAGGCAAAGACTCGGCGCCCAGAGTGAGAGTCCGGGCCGCCTCCGCGCAGGGAAAGACTCAGCACCCAGAGTGAGAGTCCGAGCGGCCTCCGCCCAGGCAAAGGCTCGGCACCCAGAGTGAATCCGGGCGGCTTCCGCCTAGGTAAAGACTCGGCACCCAGAGTGTGAATCCGGGCGGCCCCTGCCCAGGCAAAGACTCGGCGCCCAGATTGTTAATTTGGGCGGCCTCCGCCCAGGCAAAGACTCGGCACCCAGAGTGTGAATCCGGGCGGCCTCCGCCTAGGCAAAGACTCGGTGCCCAGAGTGAGAGTCCAGGCGGCCTCTGCCCAGGCAAAGACTCGGCGCCCAGAGTGTGAATCCGGGGGGCCTCAACCCAGGTAAAAACTCGGCGCCCAGAGTGTGAATCCGGGCGGCCTCCGCCCAGGCAAATACTCGGCGCCCAGAGTGTGAATCCGGGCGGCCTCCGCCCAGGCAAAGATTCGGCGCCCAGAGTGTGAATATGGGCGGCCTCCGCCCAGGCAAAGACTCGGCGCCCAGAGTGTGAGTCCAGGCGGCCTCCGCCCAGGCAAAGACTCGGCACCCAGAGTGTGAATACAGGCGGCCTCCGCCCAGCCAAAGACTCGGCGCCCAGAGTGAGAGTCCGGGCGGCCTCCGCCCAGGCAAAGACTCGGCGCCCAGAGCGTTAATCTGGGCGGCCTCCACCCAGGCAAAGACTCGGCGCCCAGAGTGTGAATCCGGCGGCCTCCGCCCAGGCAAGCACTCGGCGCCCAGAGTGTGAATCCGGGCAGCCTCCGCCCAGGCAAGGACTCGGCGCCCAGAGTGTGAATCCGGGCAGCCTCCGCCCAGGCACAGACTCGGCGCCCAGAGTGTGAATACGGGCGGCCTCCGCCCAGGCAAAGACTCAGCGCCCAGCGTGTGAATCTGGGCGGCCTCCGCCCAGGCAAAGACTCGGCACCCAGAGTGTGAATCCAGGCGGCCTCCGCCCAGGCAAAGACTCGCCGCCCAGAGCGAGAGTCCGGGCGGCCTCCGCCCAGGCAAAAACTCGGCGCCCAGAGCGTTAATCTGGGCAGCCTCCGCCCAGGCAAAGACTCGGCGCCCAGAGTGTGAATCCGGGCGGCCTACGCCCAGGCAAAGACTCGGCGCCCAGAGTGAGAGTCCGGGCGGACTTCGCCCAGGAAAAGACTCGGCACCCGGAGTGTGAATACGGGCGGCCTCCGCCCAGGCAAAGACTCGGCACCCAGAGTGTGAATACAGGCGGCCCCTGCCCAGGCAAAGACTCGGCGCCCAGAGTGTGAATACGGGCGGCCTCCGCCCAGGCAAAGACTCGGCGCCCAGAGTGTGAGTCCAGGCGGCCTCCGCCCAGGCAAAGACTCGGCACCCAGAGTGTGAATACAGGCGGCCTCCGCCCAGCCAAAGACTCGGCGCCCAGAGTGAGAGTCCGGGCGGCCTCCGCCCAGGCAAAGACTCGGCACCCAGAGTGTGAATACAGGCGGCCCCTGCCCAGGTAAAGACTCGGCACCCAGAGTGTGAATCCGGGCCGCCTCCGCCCAGGCAAAGACTTGGCACCCAGAGTGAATCCGGGCGGCCTCCGCCTAGGCAAAGACTCGGCGCCCAGAGTGAGAGTCCAGGCGGCCTCCGCCCAGGCAAAGACTCGGCGCCCAGAGTGTGAATCCGGGGGGCCTCAACCCAGGTAAAAACTCGGTGCCCAGAGTGTGAATCCGGGCGGCCTCCGCCCAGGCAAATACTCGGCGCCCAGAGTGTGAATCCGGGCGGCCTCCGCCCAGTCAAAGATTCGGCGCCCAGAGTGTGAATACGGGCGGCCTCCGCCCAGGCAAAGACTCGGCGCCCAGAGTGTGAGTCCAGGCGGCCTCCGCCCAGGCAAAGACTCGGCACCCAGAGTGTGAATACAGGCGGCCTCCGCCCAGCCAAAGACTCGGCGCCCAGAGTGAGAGTCCGGGCGGCCTCCGCCCAGGCAAAGACTCGGCGCCCAGAGCGTTAATCTGGGCGGCCTCCACCCAGGCAAAGACTCGGCGCCCAGAGTGTGAATCCGGGCGGCCTCCGCCCAGGCAAGGACTCGGCGCCCAGAGTGTGAATCCGGGCGGCCTCCGCCCAGGCAAAGACTCGGCGCCCAGAGTGTGAATCCGGGCAGCCTCCGCCCAGGCAAAGACTCGGCGCCCAGAGTATGAATCTGGGCGGCCTCCGCCCAGGCACAGACTCGGCGCCCAGAGTGTGAGTACGGGCGGCCTCCGCCCAGGCAAAGACTCGGCGCCCAGCGTGGGAATCTGGGCGGCCTCCGCCCAGGCAAAGACTCGGCGCCCAGAGTGTGAATCCAGGCGGCCTCCGCCCAGGCAAAGACTCGGCGCCCAGAGCGAGAGTCCGGGCGGCCTCCGCCCAGGCAAAAACTCGGCGCCCAGAGCGTTAATCTGGGCAGCCTCCGCCCAGGCAAAGACTCGGCGCCCAGAGTGTGAATCCGGACGGCCTCCGCCCCCAGGCAAAGACTCGGCGCACAGAGTGAGAGTCCGGGCGGACTTCGCCCAGGAAAAGACTCGGCGCCCAGAGTGTGAATCCGGGCGGCCTCCGCCCAGGCAAAGACTCGGCGCCCAGAGTGAGAGTCCGGGCGGCCTACGCCCAGGCAAAGACTCGGCACCCGGAGTGTGAATACGCGCGGCCTCCGCCCAGGCAAAGACTCGGCACCCAGAGTGTGAATACAGGCGGCCCCTGCCCAGGCAAAGACTCGGCGCCCAGAGTGTGAATCCGGGGGGCCTCAACCCAGGTAAAAACTCGGTGCCCAGAGTGTGAATCCGGGCGGCCTCCGCCCAGGCAAATACTCGGCGCCCAGAGTGTGAATCCGGGCGGCCTCCGCCCAGGCAAAGATTCGGCGCCCAGAGTGTGAATACGGGCGGCCTCCGCCCAGGCAAAGACTCGGCGCCCAGAGTGTGAGTCCAGGCGGCCTCCGCCCAGGCAAAGACTCGGCACCAAGAGTGTGAATACAGGCGGCCTCCGCCCAGCCAAAGACTCGGCGCCCAGAGTGAGAGTCCGGGCGGCCTCCGCCCAGGCAAAGACTCGGCGCCCAGAGCGTTAATCTGGGCGGCCTCCACCCAGGCAAAAACTCGGCGCCCAGAGTGTGAATCCGGGTGGCCTCCGCCCAGGCAAGGACTCGGCGCCCGGAGTGTGAATCCGGGCGGCCTCCGCCCAGGCAAAGACTCGGCGCCCAGAGTGTGAATCCGGGCGGCCTCCGCCCAGGCAAAAACTCGGCGACCAGAGTATGAATCTGGGCGGCCTCCGCCCAGGTACAGACTCGGCGCCCAGAGTGTGAATACGGGCGGCCTCCGCCCAGGCAAAGACTCGGCGCCCAGCGTGTGAATCTGGGCGGCCTCCGCCCAGGCAAAGACTCGGCGCCCAGAGTGTGAATCCAGGCGGCCTCCGCCCAGGCAAAGACTCGGCGCCCAGAGCGAGAGTCCGGGCGGCCTCTGCCCAGGCAAAAACTCGGCGCCCAGAGCGTTAATCTGGGCAGCCTCCGCCCAGGCAAAGACTCGGCGCCCAGAGTGTGAATCCGGACGGCCTCCGCCCAGGCAAAGACTCGGCGCCCAGAGTGAGAGTCCGGGCGGACTTCGCCCAGGAAAAGACTCGGCGCCCAGAGTGTGAATCCGGGCGGCCTCCGCCCAGGCAAAGACTCGTCGCCCAGAGTGAGAGTCCGGGCGGCCTACGCCCAGGCAAAGACTCGGCACCCGGACTGTGAATACGGGCGGCCTCCGCCCAGGCAAAGACTCGGCACCCAGAGTGTGAATACAGGCGGCCCCTGCCCAGACAAAGACTCGGCGCCTAGAGTGTGAGTCCAGGCGGCCTCCGCCCAGGCAAAGACTCGGCACCCAGAGTGTGAATACAGGCGGCCTCCGCCCAGCCAAAGACTCGGCGCCCAGAGTGAGAGTCCGGGCGGCCTCCGCCCAGGCAAAGACTCGGCGCCCAGAGCGTTAATCTGGGCGGCCTCCACCCAGGCAAAGACTCGGCGCCCAGAGTGTGAATCCGGCGGCCTCCGCCCAGGCAAGGACTCGGCGCCCAGAGTGTGAATCCGGGCGGCCTCCGCCCAGGCAAAGATTCGGCGCCCAGAGTGTGAATACGGGCGGCCTCCGCCCAGGCAAAGACTCGGCGCCCAGAGTGTGAGTCCAGGCGGCCTCCGCCCAGGCAAAGACTCGGCACCCAGAGTGAGATCCCGGGCGGCCTCCGCCCAGGCAAAGACTCGGCGCCCAGAGCGTTAATCTGGGCGGCCTCCACCCAGGCAAAGACTCGGCGCCCAGAGTGTGAATCCGGGTGGCCTCCGCCCAGGCAAGGACTCGGCGCCCAGAGTGTGAATCCGGGCGGCCTCCGCCCAGGCAAAGACTCGGCGCCCAGAGTGTGAATCCGGGCGGCCTTCGCCCAGGCAAAGACTCGGCGACCAGAGTATGAATCTGGGCGACCTCCGTCCAGGCACAGACTCGGCGCCCAGAGTGTGAATACGGGCGGCCTCCGCCCAGGCAAAGACTCGGCGCCCAGCGTGTGAATCTGGGCGGCCTCCGCCCAGGCAAAGACTCGGCGCCCAGAGTGTGAATCCAGGCGGCCTCCGCCCAGGCAAAGACTCGGCGCCCAGAGCGAGAGTCCGGGCGGCCTCCGCCCAGGCAAAAACTCGGCGCCCAGAGCGTTAATCTGGGCAGCCTCCGCCCAGGCAAAGACTCGGCGCCCAGAGTGTGAATCCGGACGGCCTCCGCCCAGGCAAAGACTCGGCGCCCAGAGTGAGAGTCCGGGCGGACTTCGCCCAGGAAAAGACTCGGCGCCCAGAGTGTGAACCGGGCGGCCTCCGCCCAGGCAAAGACTCGTCGCCCAGAGTGAGAGTCCGGGCGGCCTACGCCCAGGCAAAGACTCGGCACCCGGACTGTGAATACGGGCGGCCTCCGCCCAGGCAAAGACTCGGCACCCAGAGTGTGAATACAGGCGGCCCCTGCCCAGACAAAGACTCGGCGCCTAGAGTGTTAATTTGGGCAGCCTCCGCCCAGGCAAAGACTCGGCGCCCAGAGTGTGAATCCGGGCGGCCTCCGCCTAGGCAAAGACTCGGCGCCCAGAGTGTGAATCCGGGCGGCCTCCGCCCAGGCAAAGACTCGGCGCCCAGAGTGAGTCCAGGCGGTCTCCGCCCAGGCAAAGACTCGGCGCCCAGAGTGTGAATCCGGGTGGCCTCCACCCAGGTAAAAACTCGGCGCCCAGAGTGTGAATCCATGCGGCCTCCGCCCAGGCAAAGACTCGGCGCCCAGAGTGTGAATCCGGGCGGCCTCCGCCCAGGCAAATACTCGGCGCCCAGAGTGTGAATCCGGGCGGCCTCCGCCCTGGCAAAGACTCGGCGCCCAGAGTGTGAATACGGGCGGCCTCCGCCCAGGCAAAGACTCGGCGCCCAGAGTGTGAGTCCAGGCGGCTTCCGCCCAGGCAAAGACTCGGCACCCAGAGTGTGAATACAGGCGGCCTCCGCCCAGCCAAAGACTCGGCGCCCAGAGTGAGAGTCCGGGCGGCCTCCGCCCAGGCAAAGACTTGCCGCCCAGAGCGTTAATCTGGGCGGCCTCCACCCAGGCAAAGACTCAGCGCCCAGAGTGTGAATCCGGGCGGCCTCTGCCCAGGCAAAGACTCGGCGCCCAGAGTGTGAATCCGGGCAGCCTCCGCCCAGGCAAAGACTCGGCGCCCAGAGTGTGAATCTTGGCGGCCTCCGCCCAGGCACAGACACTGCGCCCAGAGTGTGAATACGGGCGGCCTCCGCCCAGGCAAAGACTCGGCGCCCAGCGTGTGAATCTGGGCGGCCTCCTCCCAGGCAAAGACTCGGCGCCCAGAGTGTGAATCCAGGCGGCCTCCGCCCAGGCAAAGACTCGGCGCCCAGAGCGAGAGTCCGGGCGGCCTCCGCCCAGGCAAAAACTCGGCGCCCAGAGCGTTAATCTGGGCAGCCTCCGCCCAGGCAAAGACTCGGCGCCCAGAGTCTGAATCCGGGCGGCCTCCGCCCAGGCAAAGACTCGGCTCCCAGAGTGAGAGTCCGGGCGGACTTCGCCCAGGAAAAGACTCGGCGCCCAGAGCGTTAATCTGGGCGGCCTCCACCCAGGCAAAGACTCGGCGCCCAGAGTGTGAATCCGGGCGGCCTCCGCCCAGGCAAGGACTCGGCGCCCAGAGTGTGAATCCGGGCAGCCTCCGCCCAGGCAAAGACTCGGCGCCCAGAGTGTGAATCCGGGCAGCCTCCGCCCAGGCAAAGACTCGGCGCCCAGAGTATGAATCCGGGCGGCCTCCGCCCAGGCACAGACTCGGCGCCCAGAGTGTGAATACGGGCGGCCTCCGCCCAGGCAAAGACTCGGCGCCCAGCGTGTGAATCTGGGCGTCCTCCGCCCAGGCAAAGACTCGGCGCCCAGAGTGTGAATCCAGGCGGCCTCCGCCCAGGCAAAGACTCGGCGCCCAGAGCGAGAGTCCGGGCGGCCTCCGCCCAGGCAAAAACTCGGCGCCCAGAGCGTTAATCTGGGCAGCCTCCGCCCAGGCAAAGACTCGGCGCCCAGAGTGTGAATCCGGACGGCCTCCGCCCAGGCAAAGACTCGGCGCCCAGAGTGAGAGTCCGGGCGGACTTCGCCCAGGAAAAGACTCGGCGCCCAGAGTGTGAACCGGGCGGCCTCCGCCCAGGCAAAGACTCGTCGCCCAGAGTGAGAGTCCGGGCGGCCTACGCCCAGGCAAAGACTCGGCACCCGGACTGTGAATACGGGCGGCCTCCGCCCAGGCAAAGACTCGGCACCCAAAGTGTGAATACAGGCGGCCCCTGCCCAGACAAAGACTCGGCGCCTAGAGTGTTAATTTGGGCGGCCTCCGCCCAGGCAAAGACTCGGCGCCCAGAGTGTGAATCCGGGCGGCCTCCGCCTAGGCAAAGACTCGGCGCCCAGAGTGAGTCCAGGTGGCCTCCGCCCAGGCAAAGACTCGGCGCCCAGAGTGTGAATCCGGGTGGCCTCCACCCAGGTAAAAACTCGGCGCCCAGAGTGTGAATCCATGCGGCCTCCGCCCAGGCAAAGACTCGGCGCCCAGAGTGTGAATACGGGCGGCCTCCGCCCAGGCAAAGACTCGGCGCCCAGAGTGTGAGTCCAGGCGGCCTCCGCCCAGGCAAAGACTCGGCACCCAGAGTGAGATCCCGGGCGGCCTCCGCCCAGGCAAAGACTCGGCGCCCAGAGCGTTAATCTGGGCGGCCTCCACCCAGGCAAAGACTCGGCGCCCAGAGTGTGAATCCGGGTGGCCTCCGCCCAGGCAAGGACTCGGCGCCCAGAGTGTGAATCCGGGCGGCCTCCGCCCAGGCAAAGACTCGGCGCCCAGAGTGTGAATCCGGGCGGCCTTCGCCCAGGCAAAGACTCGGCGACCAGAGTATGAATCTGGGCGACCTCCGTCCAGGCACAGACTCGGCGCCCAGAGTGTGAATACGGGCGGCCTCCGCCCAGGCAAAGACTCGGCGCCCAGCGTGTGAATCTGGGCGGCCTCCGCCCAGGCAAAGACTCGGCGCCCAGAGTGTGAATCCAGGCGGCCTCCGCCCAGGCAAAGACTCGGCGCCCAGAGCGAGAGTCCGGGCGGCCTCCGCCCAGGCAAAAAACTCGGCGCCCAGAGCGTTAATCTGGGCAGCCTCCGCCCAGGCAAAGACTCGGCGCCCAGAGTGTGAATCCGGACGGCCTCCGCCCAGGCAAAGACTCGGCGCCCAGAGTGAGAGTCCGGGCGGACTTCGCCCAGGAAAAGACTCGGCGCCCAGAGTGTGAACCGGGCGGCCTCCGCCCAGGCAAAGACTCGTCGCCCAGAGTGAGAGTCCGGGCGGCCTACGCCCAGGCAAAGACTCGGCACCCGGACTGTGAATACGGGCGGCCTCCGCCCAGGCAAAGACTCGGCACCCAGAGTGTGAATACAGGCGGCCCCTGCCCAGACAAAGACTCGGCGCCTAGAGTGTTAATTTGGGCGGCCTCCGCCCAGGCAAAGACTCGGCGCCCAGAGTGTGAATCCGGGCGGCCTCCGCCTAGGCAAAGACTCGGCGCCCAGAGTGTGAATCCGGGCGGCCTCCGCCCAGGCAAAGACTCGGCGCCCAGAGTGAGTCCAGGCGGCCTCCGCCCAGGCAAAGACTCGGCGCCCAGAGTGTGAATCCGGGTGGCCTCCACCCAGGTAAAAACTCGGCGCCCAGAGTGTGAATCCATGCGGCCTCCGCCCAGGCAAAGACTCGGCGCCCAGAGTGTGAATCCGGGCGGCCTCCGCCCAGGCAAATACTCGGCGCCCAGAGTGTGAATCCGGGCGGCCTCCGCCCTGGCAAAGACTCGGCGCCCAGAGTGTGAATACGGGCGGCCTCCGCCCAGGCAAAGACTCGGCGCCCAGAGTGTGAGTCCAGGCGGCTTCCGCCCAGGCAAAGACTCGGCACCCAGAGTGTGAATACAGGCGGCCTCCGCCCAGCCAAAGACTTGGCGCCCAGAGTGAGAGTCCGGGCGGCCTCCGCCCAGGCAAAGACTTGCCGCCCAGAGCGTTAATCTGGGCGGCCTCCACCCAGGCAAAGACTCAGCGCCCAGAGTGTGAATCCGGGCGGCCTCTGCCCAGGCAAAGACTCGGCGCCCAGAGTGTGAATCCGGGCAGCCTCCGCCCAGGCAAAGACTCGGCGCCCAGAGTGTGAATCTTGGCGGCCTCCGCCCAGGCACAGACACTGCGCCCAGAGTGTGAATACGGGCGGCCTCCGCCCAGGCAAAGACTCGGCGCCCAGCGTGTGAATCTGGGCGGCCTCCTCCCAGGCAAAGACTCGGCGCCCAGAGTGTGAATCCAGGCGGCCTCCGCCCAGGCAAAGACTCGGCGCCCAGAGCGAGAGTCCGGGCGGCCTCCGCCCAGGCAAAAACTCGGCGCCCAGAGCGTTAATCTGGGCAGCCTCCGCCCAGGCAAAGACTCGGCGCCCAGAGTCTGAATCCGGGCGGCCTCCGCCCAGGCAAAGACTCGGCTCCCAGAGTGAGAGTCCGGGCGGACTTCGCCCAGGAAAAGACTCGGCGCCCAGAGCGTTAATCTGGGCGGCCTCCACCCAGGCAAAGACTCGGCGCCCAGAGTGTGAATCCGGGCGGCCTCCGCCCAGGCAAGGACTCGGCGCCCAGAGTGTGAATCCGGGCAGCCTCCGCCCAGGCAAAGACTCGGCGCCCAGAGTGTGAATCCGGGCAGCCTCCGCCCAGGCAAAGACTCGGCGCCCAGAGTATGAATCCGGGCGGCCTCCGCCCAGGCACAGACTCGGCGCCCAGAGTGTGAATACGGGCGGCCTCCGCCCAGGCAAAGACTCGGCGCCCAGCGTGTGAATCTGGGCGTCCTCCGCCCAGGCAAAGACTCGGCGCCCAGAGTGTGAATCCAGGCGGCCTCCGCCCAGGCAAAGACTCGGCGCCCAGAGCGAGAGTCCGGGCGGCCTCCGCCCAGGCAAAAACTCGGCGCCCAGAGCGTTAATCTGGGCAGCCTCCGCCCAGGCAAAGACTCGGCGCCCAGAGTGTGAATCCGGACGGCCTCCGCCCAGGCAAAGACTCGGCGCCCAGAGTGAGAGTCCGGGCGGACTTCGCCCAGGAAAAGACTCGGCGCCCAGAGTGTGAACCGGGCGGCCTCCGCCCAGGCAAAGACTCGTCGCCCAGAGTGAGAGTCCGGGCGGCCTACGCCCAGGCAAAGACTCGGCACCCGGACTGTGAATACGGGCGGCCTCCGCCCAGGCAAAGACTCGGCACCCAAAGTGTGAATACAGGCGGCCCCTGCCCAGACAAAGACTCGGCGCCTAGAGTGTTAATTTGGGCGGCCTCCGCCCAGGCAAAGACTCGGCGCCCAGAGTGTGAATCCGGGCGGCCTCCGCCTAGGCAAAGACTCGGCGCCCAGAGTGTGAATCCGGGCGGCCTCCGCCCAGGCAAAGACTCGGCGCCCAGAGTGAGTCCAGGTGGCCTCCGCCCAGGCAAAGACTCGGCGCCCAGAGTGTGAATCCGGGTGGCCTCCACCCAGGTAAAAACTCGGCGCCCAGAGTGTGAATCCATGCGGCCTCCGCCCAGGCAAAGACTCGGCGCCCAGAGTGTGAATCCGGGCGGCCTCCGCCCAGGCAAATACTCGGCGCCCAGAGTGTGAATCCGGGCGGCCTCCGCCCTGGCAAAGACTCGGCGCCCAGAGTGTGAATACGGGCGGCCTCCGCCCAGGCAAAGACTTGCCGCCCAGAGCGTTAATCTGGGCGGCCTCCCCCCAGGCAAAGACTCGGCGCCCAGAGTGTGAATCCGGGCGGCCTCTGCCCAGGCAAAGACTCGGCGCCCAGAGTGTGAGTCCAGGCGGCTTCCGCCCAGGCAAAGACTCGGCACCCAGAGTGTGAATACAGGCGGCCTCCGCCCAGCCAAAGACTCGGCGCCCAGAGTGAGAGTCCGGGCGGCCTCCGCCCAGGCAAAGACTTGCCGCCCAGAGCGTTAATCTGGGCGGCCTCCCCCCAGGCAAAGACTCGGCGCCCAGAGTGTGAATCCGGGCGGCCTCTGCCCAGGCAAAGACTCGGCGCCCAGAGTGTGAATCCGGGCAGCCTCCGCCCAGGCAAAGACTCGGCGCCCAGAGTGTGAATCTTGGCGGCCTCCGCCCAGGCACAGACACTGCGCCCAGAGTGTGAATACGGGCGGCCTCCGGCCAGGCAAAGACTCGGCGCCCAGCGTGTGAATCTGGGCGGCCTCCTCCCAGGCAAAGACTCGGCGCCCAGAGTGTGAATCCAGGCGGCCTCCGCCCAGGCAAAGACTCGGCGCCCAGAGCGAGAGTCCGGGCGGCCTCCGCCCAGGCAAAAACTCGGCGCCCAGAGCGTTAATCTGGGCAGCCTTCGCCCAGGCAAAGACTCGGCGCCCAGAGTCTGAATCCGGGCGGCCTCCGCCCAGGCAAAGACTCGGCTCCCAGAGTGAGAGTCCGGGCGGACTTCGCCCAGGAAAAGACTCGGCGCCCAGAGCGTTAATCTGGGCGGCCTCCACCCAGGCAAAGACTCGGCGCCCAGAGTGTGAATCCGGGCGGCCTCCGCCCAGGCAAGGACTCGGCGCCCAGAGTGTGAATCCGGGCAGCCTCCGCCCAGGCAAGGACTCGGCGCCCAGAGTGTGAATCCGGGCAGCCTCCGCCCAGGCAAAGACTCGGCGCCCAGAGTATGAATCCGGGCGGCCTCCGCCCAGGCACAGACTCGGCGCCCAGAGTGTGAATACGGGCGGCCTCCGCCCAGGCAAAGACTCGGCGCCCAGCGTGTGAATCTGGGCGTCCTCCGCCCAGGCAAAGACTCGGCGCCCAGAGTGTGAATCCAGGCGGCCTCCGCCCAGGCAAAGACTCGCCGCCCAGAGCGAGAGTCCGGGCGGCCTCCGCCCAGGCAAAAACTCGGCGCCCAGAGCGTTAATCTGGGCAGCCTCCGCCCAGGCAAAGACTCGGCGCCCAGAGTGAGAGTCCGGGCGGCCTCCGCCCAGGCAAAGACTTGCCGCCCAGAGCGTTAATCTGGGCGGCCTCCACCCAGGCAAAGACTCGGCGCCCAGAGTGTGAATCCGGGCGGCCTCTGCCCAGGCAAAGACTCGGCGCCCAGAGTGTGAATCCGGGCAGCCTCCGCCCAGGCAAAGACTCGGCGCCCAGAGTGTGAATCTTGGCGGCCTCCGCCCAGGCACAGACACTGCGCCCAGAGTGTGAATACGGGCGGCCTCCGCCCAGGCAAAGACTCGGCGCCCAGCGTGTGAATCTGGGCGGCCTCCTCCCAGGCAAAGACTCGGCGCCCAGAGTGTGAATCCAGGCGGCCTCCGCCCAGGCAAAGACTCGGCGCCCAGAGCGAGAGTCCGGGCGGCCTCCGCCCAGGCAAAAACTCGGCGCCCAGAGCGTTAATCTGGGCAGCCTCCGCCCAGGCAAAGACTCGGCGCCCAGAGTCTGAATCCGGGCGGCCTCCGCCCAGGCAAAGACTCGGCTCCCAGAGTGAGAGTCCGGGCGGACTTCGCCCAGGAAAAGACTCGGCGCCCAGAGCGTTAATCTGGGCGGCCTCCACCCAGGCAAAGACTCGGCGCCCAGAGTGTGAATCCGGGCGGCCTCCGCCCAGGCAAGGACTCGGCGCCCAGAGTGTGAATCCGGGCAGCCTCCGCCCAGGCAAGGACTCGGCGCCCAGAGTGTGAATCCGGGCATCCTCCGCCCAGGCAAAGACTCGGCGCCCAGAGTATGAATCCGGGCGGCCTCCGCCCAGGCACAGACTCGGCGCCCAGAGTGTGAATACGGGCGGCCTCCGCCCAGGCAAAGACTCGGCGCCCAGCGTGTGAACCTGGGCGTCCTCCGCCCAGGCAAAGACTCGGCGCCCAGAGTGTGAATCCAGGCGGCCTCCGCCCAGGCAAAGACTCGCCGCCCAGAGCGAGAGTCCGGGCGGCCTCCGCCCAGGCAAAAACTCGGCGCCCAGAGCGTTAATCTGGGCAGCCTCCGCCCAGGCAAAGACTCGGCGCCCAGAGTGTGAATCCGGGCGGCCTCCGCCCAGGCAAAGACTCGGCGCCCAGAGTGAGAGTCCGGGCGGACTTCGCCCAGGAAAAGACTCGGCACCCGGAGTGTGAATACGGGCGGCCTCCGCCCAGGCAAAGACTCGGCACCCAGAGTGAGAATACAGGCGGCCCCTGCCCAGGCAAAGACTCGGCGCCCAGAGTGTTAATTTGGGCGGCCTCCGCCCAAAGACTCGGCGCCCAGAGTGTGAATCCGGGCGGCCTCCGCCTAGGCAAAGACTCGGCGCCCAGAGTGTGAATCCGGGCGGCCTCCACCCAGGTAAAAACTCGGCGCCCAGAGTGTGAATCCATGCGGCCTCCGCCCAGGCAAAGACTCGGCGCCCAGAGTGTGAATACGGGCGGCCTCCGCCCAGGCAAAGACTCGGCGCCCAGAGTGTGAGTCCAGGCGGCTTCCGCCCAGGCAAAGACTCGGCACCCAGAGTGTGAATACAGGCGGCCTCCGCCCAGCCAAAGACTCTGCGCCCAGAGTGAGAGTCCGGGCGGCCTCCGCCCAGGCAGAGACTCGGCGCCCAGAGCGTTAATCTGGGCGGCCTCCACCCAGGCAAAGACTCGGCGCCCAGAGTGTGAATCCGGGCGGCCTCCGCCCAGGCAAAGACTCGGCGCCCAGAGTGTGAATCCGGGCGGCCTCCGCCCAGGCAAAGACTCGGCGCCCAGAGTGTGAATCCGGGCAGCCTCCGCCCAGGCAAAGACTCGGCGCCCAGAGTGTGAATCTTGGCGGCCTCCGCCCAGGCACAGACTCTGCGCCCAGAGTGTGAATACGGGCGGCCTCCGCCCAGGCAAAGACTCGGCGCCCAGCGTGTGAATCTGGGCGGCCTCCTCCCAGGCAAAGACTCGGCGCCCAGAGTGTGAATCCAGGTGGCCTCCGCCCAGGCAAAGACTCGGCGCCCAGAGCGAGAGTCCGGGCGGCCTCCGCCCAGGCAAGAACTCGGCGCCCAGAGCGTTAATCTGGGCAGCCTCCGCCCAGGCAAAGACTCGCCGCCCAGAGCGAGAGTCCGGGCGGCCTCCGCCCAGGCAAAAACTCGGCGCCCAGAGCGTTAATCTGGGCAGCCTCCGCCCAGGCAAAGACTCAGCGCCCAGAGTGTGAATCCGGGCGGCCTCCGCCCAGGCAAAGACTCGGCGCCCAGAGTGAGAGTCCGGGCGGACTTCGCCCAGGAAAAGACTCGGCACCCGGAGTGTGAATACGGGCGGCCTCCGCCCAGGCAAGGACTCGGCACCCAGAGTGAGAATACAGGCGGCCCCTGCCCAGGCAAAGACTCGGCGCCCAGAGTGTTAATTTGGGCGGCCTCCGCCCAGGCAAAGACTCGGCGCCCAGAGTGTGAATCCGGGCGGCCTCCGCCCAGGCAAAGACTCGGCGACCAGAGTATGAATCTGGGCGGCCTCCGCCCAGGCACAGACTCGGCGCCCAGAGTGTGAATACGGGCGGCCTCCGCCCAGGCAAAGACTCGGCGCCCAGCGTGTGAATCTGGGCGGCCTCCGCCCAGGCAAAGACTCGGCGCCCAGAGTGTGAATCCAGGCGGCCTCCGCCCAGGCAAAGACTCGGCGCCCGGAGCGAGAGTCCGGGCGGCCTCCGCCCAGGCAAAAACTCGGCGCCCAGAGCGTTAATCTGGGCAGCCTCCGCCCAGGCAAAGACTCGGCGCCCAGAGTGTGAATCCGGACGGCCTCCGCCCAGGCAAAGACTCGGCGCCCAGAGTGAGAGTCCGGGCGGACTTCGCCCAGGAGAAGACTCGGCGCCCAGAGTGTGAATCCGGGCGGCCTCCGCCCAGGCAAAGACTCGTCGCCCAGAGTGAGAGTCCGGGCGGCCTACGCCCAGGCAAAGACTCGGCACCCGGACTGTGAATACGGGCGGCCTCCGCCCAGGCAAAGACTCTGCACCCAGAGTGTGAATACAGGCGGCCCCTGCCCAGACAAAGACTCGGCGCCTAGAGTGTTAATTTGGGCGGCCTCCGCCCAGGCAAAGACTCGGCGCCCAGAGTGTGAATCCGGGCGGCCTCCGCCTAGGCAAAGACTCGGCACCCAGAGTGTGAATCCGGGCGGCCTCCGCCCAGGCAAAGACTCGGCGCCCAGAGTGAGTCCAGGCGGCCTCCGCCCAGGCAAAGACTCGGCGCCCAGAGTGTGAATCCGGGCAGCCTCCGCCCAGGCAAAGACTCGGCGCCCAGAGTATGAATCTGGGCGGCCTCCGCCCAGGCACAGACTCGGCGCCCAGAGTGTGAGTACGGGCGGCCTCCGCCCAGGCAAAGACTCGGTGCCCAGCGTGGGAATCTGGGCGGCCTCCGCCCAGGCAAAGACTCGGCACCCAGAGTGTGAATACAGGCGGCCTCCGCCCAGCCAAAGACTCGGCGCCCAGAGTGAGAGTCCGGGCGGCCTCCGCCCAGGCAAAGACTCGGCGCCCAGAGCGTTAATCTGGGCGGCCTCCACCCAGGCAAAGACTCGGCGCCCAGAATGTGAATCCGGGCGGCCTCCGCCCAGGCAAGGACTCGGCGCCCAGAGTGTGAATCCGGGCGGCCTCCGCCCAGGCAAGGACTCGGCGCCCAGAGTGTGAATCCGGGCAGCCTCCGCCCAGGCAAAGACTCGGCGCCCAGAGTATGAATCTGGGCGGCCTCCGCCCAGGCACAGACTCGGCGCCCAGAGTGTGAATACGGGCGGCCTCCGCCCAGGCAAAGACTCGGCGCCCAGCGTGTGAATCTGGGCGGCCTCCGCCCAGGCAAACACTCGGCGCCCAGAGTGTGAATCCAGGCGGCCTCCGCCCAGGCAAAGACTCGGCGCCCAGAGCGAGAGTCCGGGCGGCCTCCGCCCAGGCAAAAACTCGGCGCCCAGAGCGTTAATCTGGGCAGCCTCCGCCCAGGCAAAGACTCGGCGCCCAGAGTGTGAATCCGGACGGCCTCCGCCCAGGCAAAGACTCGGCGCCCAGAGTGAGAGTCCGGGCGGACTTCGCCCAGGAAAAGACTCGGCGCCCAGAGTGTGAATCCGGGCGGCCTCCGCCCAGGCAAAGACTCGGCGCCCAGAGTGAGAGTCCGGGCGGCCTACGCCCAGGCAAAGACTCGGCACCCGGACTGTGAATACAGGCGGCCTCCGCCCAGGCAAAGACTCGGCACCCAGAGTGTGAATACAGGCGGCCCCTGCCCAGGCAAAGACTCGGCGCCCAGAGTGTTAATTTGGGCGGCCTCCGCCCAGGCAAAGACTCGGCGCCCAGAGTGTGAATCCGGGCGGCCTCCGCCTAGGCAAAGACTCGGCGCCCAGAGTGTGAATCCGGGCGGCCTCCGCCCAGGCAAGTACTCGGCGCCCAGAGTGTGAATCCGGGCGGCCTCCGCCCTGGCAAAGACTCGGCGCCCAGAGTGTGAATACGGGCGGCCTCCACCCAGGCACAGACTCGGCACCCAGAGTGAGAGTCCGGGCTGCCTCCGCGCAAGGAAAGACTCAGCACCCAGAGTGAGAGTCCGAGCGGCCTCCACCCAGGCAAAGACTCGGCGCCCAGAGTGTGAATCCAGGCGGCCTTCGCCCATTCAAAAACTTGGCGCCCAGAGTGAGAGTCCAGGCGGCCTTCGCCCAGGCAAAGACTCGGCGCCCAGCGTGTTAAACTGGGCGGCCTCCACCCAGGCAAAAATTCGGCGCCTAGAGTGCGAATCCGGGCGGCCTCCGCCCAGGCAAAAACTCGGCGCCCAGAGTTTGAATCGGGGCGGCCTCTGCCCAGGCAAAGATTCGGCGCCCAGAGTGTGAATCCGGGCGGCCTCCGCCCAGGCAAGCACTCGGCACCCAGAGTGTGAATCCGGGCGGCCTCCGCCCAGGCAAAGACTCGACGCCCAAAGTGTGAATCCGGGCGGCCTCCGCCCAGGCAAGGACTCGGCACCCAGAGTGTGAATCCGGGCGGCCTCCGCCCAGGCAAAGACTCGGTGCCCAGAGTGAGAATCTAGGCGGCCTCCGCTCAGGCAAAGACTCGGCGCCCAGTGTGAGAGTCCGGGCGGCCTCTGCCCAGGCAAAGACTCGGCACCCAGAGTGTGAATACGGGCGGCCTCCGCCAAGGCAAAGACTCGGTGCCCAGAGTGAGAGTCCGGGCCGCCTCCGCCCAGGCAAAGACTCGGCACCCAGAGTGTGAATACAGGCGGCCCCTGCCCAGGCAAAAACTTGGCGCCCAGAGTGTTAATTTGTGCGGCCTCCGCCCAGGCAAACACTCGGCGCCCAGAGTGTGGATCCGGGCGGCCTCCGCCAAGGCAAGGACTCTGCGCCCAGAGTGAGAGTCCGGGCCGCCTCTGCGCAAGGAAAGACTCAGCACCCAGAGTGAGAGTCCGAGCGGCCTCCACCCAGGCAAAGACTCGGCGCCCAGAGTGTGAATCCGGGCGGCCTTCGCCCATTCAAAAACTCGGCGCCCAGAGTGAGAGTCCGGGCGGCCTTCGCCCAGGCAAAGACTCGGCGCCCAGCGTGTTAAACTGGGCGGCCTCCACCCAGGCAAAAATTCGGCGCCCAGAGTGTGAATCCGGGCGGCCTCCGCCCAGGCAAAGACTCGGCGCCCAGAGTTTGAATCCGGGCGGCCTCCGCCCAGGCAAAGATTCGGCGCCCAGAGTGTGAATCCGGGCGGCCTCCGCCCGGGCAAGGACTCGGCGCCCAGAGTGTGAATCCGGGCGGCCTCCGCCCAGGCAAAGACTCGGCGCCCAGAGTGTGAATCCAGGTGGCCTCCACCCAGGCAAAGACTCGGCACCCAGAGTGTGAATATAGGCGGCCCCTGCCCAGGTAAAGACTCAGAGCCAAGAGTGTTAATTTGGGCGGCCTCCGCCCAGGCAAAGACTCGGCGCCCAGAGTGTGAATCCGGGCGGCCTCCGCCCAGGCAAAGACTCGGCGCCCAGAGTGTGAATCCGGGCGGCCTCCGCCCAGGCAAAGACTCGGCGCCCAGAGTAAGAGTCCGGGCCGCGTCCGCCCAGGCAAAGACTCGGCACCCAGAGTGTGAATACAGGCAGCCTCTGCCCTGGCAAAGACTCGGCGCCCAGAGTTTGAATCCGAGTGGCCTCCGCCCAGGCAAAGACTCGGCGTCCAGAGTGAGAGTCCGGGCCGCCTCCGCCCAGGCAAAGACTCGGCACCCAGAGTGTGAATCCGGGCGTCCTCCGCCCAGGCAAAGACTCGGCGCCCAGAGTGTGATTCCGGGCGGTCTCCGCCCAGACAAAGACTCGGCGCCCAGAGTGAGAGTCCGGGCCGCCTCCGCGCAAGGAAAGACTCAGCACCCAGAGTGAGAGTCCGAGCGGCCTCCACCCAGGCAAAGACTCGGCACCCAGAGTGAGAATCCGGGCGGCCTCCGCCCAGGCAAAGACTCGGCGCCCAGAGCGTTAATCTGGGCAGCCTCCGCCCAGGCAAAGACTCGGCGCCCAGAGTGTGAATCCGGACGGCCTTCGCCCATTCAAAAACTCGGCGCCCAGAATGAGAGTCCGGGCGGCCTTCGCCCAGGCAAAGACTCGGCGCCCAGCGTGTTAAACTGGGCGGCCTCCACCCAGGCAAAAATTTGTCGCCCAGAGTGTGAATCCGGGCGGCCTCCGCCCAGGCAAAGACTCGGCGCCCAGAGCGTTAATCTGGGCGGCCTCCACCCAGGCCAAGACTCTGCGCCCATTGTGAATACGGGCGGCCTCCGTCCAGGCAAAGACTCGGCGCCCAGAGTTTGAATCCGGGCGTCCTCCGCCCAGGCAAAGACTCGGCGCCCAGAGCGTTAATCTGGGCGGCCTCCACCCAGGCAAAGACTCGGCACCCAGTGTGAATCCGGGCGGCCTCCGCCCAGGCATAGACTCGGCGCCCAGAGCGTTAATCAGGGCGGCCTCCACCCAGGCAAAGACTCGGCGCCCAGAGCGTGAATCCGGGCGGCCTCCGCCCAGGCAAAGACTCGGCGCCCAGAGTGTGAATCCGGGCGGCCTCCACCCAGGCACAGACTCGGCACCCAGAGTGAGAGTCCGAGCGGCCTCCACCCAGGCACAGACTCGGCACCCAGAGTGAGAGTCCGGGCTGCCTCCGCGCAAGGAAAGACTCAGCACCCAGAGTGAGAGTCCGAGCAGCCTCCACCCAGGCAAAGACTCGGCGCCCAGAGTGTGAATCCAGGCGGCCTTCGCCCATTCAAAAACTCGGCGCCCAGAGTGAGAGTCCGGGCGGCCCTCGCCCAGGCAAAGACTCGGCGCCCAGCGTGTTAAACTGGGCGGCCTGCACCCAGGCAAAAATTCGGCGCCCAGAGTGTGAATCCGGGCGGCCTCCGCCCAGGCAAAGACTCGGCGCCCAGAGTTTGAATCCGGGCGGCCTCCGCCCAGGCAAAGATTCGCCGCCCAGAATGTGAATCCGGGCGGCCTCCGCCCAGGCAAAGATTCGCCGCCCAGAATGTGAATCCGGGCGGCCTCCGCCCAGGCAAGGACTCGGCGCCCAGAGTGTGAATCCGGGCGGCCTCCGCCCAGGCAAAGGCTCGACGCCCAAAGTGTGAATCCGGGCGGCCTCCGCCCAGGCAAGGACTCGGCGCCCAGAGTGTGAATCCGGGCGGCCTCCGCCCAGGCAAAGACTCGGTGCCCAGAGTGAGAGTCTAGGCGGCTTCCGCTCAGGCAAAGACTCGGCGCCCAGTGTGAGAGTCCGGGCGGCCTCCGCCCAGGCAAAGACTCGGCGCCCAGAGTGAGAGTCCGGGCCGCCTCCGCCCAGGCAAAGACTCGGCACCCAGAGTGTGAATCCGGGCGTCCTCCGCCCAGGCAAAGACTCGGCGCCCAGAGTGTGAATCCGGGCGGTCTCCGCCCAGACAAAGACTCGGCACCCAGAGTGAGAGTCCGAGCGGCCTCCACCCAGGCAAAGACTCGGCACCCAGAGTGAGAGTCCGGGCGGCCTCCGCCCAGGCACAGACTCGGCACCCAGAGCGTGAATACAGGCAGCCTCCGCCCAGGCAAAGACTCGGCGCCCAGAGTGTGAATCCGGGCGGCCTTCGCCCAGGCAAAAACTCGGCGCCCAGAGTGAGAGTCCGGGCGGCCTCCGCCCAGGCAAAAACTCGGCGCCCAGAGTGAGAGTCCGGGCGGCCTTCGCCCAGACAAAGACTCGGCACCCAGAGCGTTAATCTGGGCGGCCTCCGCCCAGGCAAGGACTCGGCGCCCAGAGTGTGAATCCGGGCGGCCTCTGCCCAGGCAAAGACTCGGCGCCCAGAGTGAGAGTCCGGGCGGCCTCCGCCCAGGCAAAGACTCGGCGCCCAGAGTGTGAATCCGGGCGGCCTCCGCCCAGGCAAAGCATCGGCGCCCAGAGCATTAATCTGGGCAACCTCCACCCAGGCAAAGACTCGTCGCCCAGAGTGTGAATCCGGGCGGCCTCCGCCCAGGCAAAGGCTCGGTGCCCAGAGTGTGAATCCGGGCGGCCTCCACCCAGGCACAGACTTGGCACACAGAGTGAATCCGCCCAGGCAAAGACTCGGCGCCCAGAGTGTGAATCCGGGCGGCCTCCGCCCAGGCAAAGACTCGGCGCCCAGAGTGTGAATCCGGGCGGCCTCCGCCCAGGCAAAGACTCAGCGCCCAGAGTGTGAATCCGGGCGGCCTCCGCCCAGGCAAAGACTCAGCGCCCACAGAGAGAGTCCGGGCGGCCTACGCCCAGGCAAAGACTCGGCACCCAGAGTGTGAATACGGGCGGCCTCCGCCCAGGCAAGGACTCGGCGCCCAGAGAGTGAGTCCGGGCGGCCTCCGCCCAGGCACAGACTCGGCACCCAGAGCGTGAATACAGGCAGCCTCCGCCCAGGCAAAGACTCGGCGCCCAGAGTGTGAATCCGGGCGGCCATCGCCCAGGCAAAAACTCGGCGCCCAGAGTGAGAGTCCGGGCGGCCTTCGCCCAGGCAAAGACTCGGCGCCCAGCGTGTTAAACTGGGCGGCCTCCGCCCAGGCAAAGACTCGGCGCCCAGAGTGTGAATCCGGGCGGCCTCCGCCCAGGCAAAGAATCGGCGCCCAGAGCATTAATCTGGGCAGCCTCCACCCAGGCAAAGACTCGTTGCCCAGAGTGTGAATCCGGGCGGCCTCCGCCCAGGCAAAGACTCGGTGCCCAGAGTGTGAATCCGGGCGGCCTCCGCCCAGGCAAAGACTCGGCGCCCAGAGCGTTAATCTGGGCGGCCTACACCCAGGCAAAGACTCGGCGCCCAGAGAGAGAGTCCGGGCGGCCTCCGCCCAGGCAAAGACTCGGCACCCAGAGTGTGAATACGGGCGGCCTCCGCCCAGGCAAGGATTCGGCGCCCAGAGAGTGAGTCTGGGCGGCCTCCGCCCAGGCACAGACTCGGCACCCAGAGCGTGAATACAGGCAGCCTCCGCCCAGGCTAAGACTCGGCGCCCAGAGTGTGAATCCGGGCGGCCTTCGCCCAGGCAAAAACTCGGCGCCCAGAGTGAGAGTCTGGGCGGCCTTCGCCCAGACAAAGAATCGGCGCCCAGAGCAATAATCTGGGCAGCCTCCACCCAGGCAAAGACTCGTCGCCCAGAGTGTGAATCCGGGCGGCCTCCGCCCAGGCAAAGACTTGGTGCCCAGAGTGTGAATCCGGGCGGCCTCCGCCCAGGCAAAGACTCGGCGCCCAGAGTGAGAGTCCGGGCGGCCTCCGCCCAGGCAAAGACTCGGTGCCCAGAGTGTGAATCCGGGCGGCCTCCGCCCAGGCAAAGACTCGGCGCCCAGAGAGAGAGTCCGGGCGGCCTCCGCCCAGGCAAAGACTCGGCACCCAGAGTGTGAATACGGATGGCCTCCGCCCAGGCAAGGACTCGGCGCCCAGAGAGTGAGTCCGGGCGGCCTCCGCCCAGGCACAGACTCGCCGCCCAGAGTGTGAATCCGGGCGGCCTTCGCCCAGGCAAAAACTCGGCGCCCAGAGTGAGAGTCCGGGCGGCCTTCGCCCAGGCAAAGACTCGGCGCCCAGAGTGTGAATCCGGGCGGCCTCCGCCCAGGCAAAGACTCGGCACCCAGAGTGTGAATACGGGCGGCCTCCGCCGAGGCAAAGAATCGGCGCCCAGAGCATTAATCTAGGCAGCCTCCACCCAGGCAAAGACTCGTCGCCCAGAGTGTGAATCCGGGCGGCCTCCGCCCAGGCAAAGACTCGGTGCCCAGAGTGTGAATCCGGGCGGCCTCCGCCCAGGCAAAGACTCGGTGCCCAGAGTGTGAATCCGGGCGGCCTCCGCCCAGGCAAAGACTCGGCGCCCAGAACGTTAATCTGGGCGGCCTACACCCAGGCAAAGACTCGGCGCCCAGAGTGTGAATCTGGGGCGGCCTCCGCCCAGGCAAAGACTCGGCGCCCAGAGTGTGAATCCGGGCGGCCTCCGCCCAGGCAAAGACTCGGCGCCCAGAGTGTGAATCCGGGTGGCCTCCGCCCAGGCAAAGACTCGGCGCCCACAGTGTTAATCTGGGCGGCCTCCACCCAGGCAAAGACTCGGCGCCCAGAGTGTGAATCCGGGCGTCCTCCGCCCAGGCAAAGTCTCGGCGCCCAGAGTGAGAGTCCGGGCGGCCTCCGCCCAGGCAAAGACTCGGTGCCCAGAGTGTGAATCCGGGCGGCCTCCGCCCAGGCAAAGACTCGGCGCCCAGAGAGAGAGTCCGGGCGGCCTCCGTCCCAGGCAAAGACTCGGCATCCAGAGTGTGAATACGGGCGGCCTCTGCCCAGGCAAGGACTCGGCGCCCAGAGAGTGAGTCCGGGCGGCCTCCGTCCCAGGCAAAGACTCAGCACCCAGAGTGTGAATACAGGCAGCCTCTGCCCTGGCAAAGACTCGGCGGCCGGAGTGAGAGTCCGGGCAGCCTCCGCCCAGGCAAAGACTCGGCGCCCAGAGTGTGAATACGGGCGCCAAAACTTATACATTAAAATAATAACATTGTGACATGTTAGATGCTAGTATTAAATACTAGACCATGTGTACTAACAAAAATTGTGAAAAAATCAACAATGTTAAAACACATAAAAAGTCCAAAAGGAGGGGAGCCCAGAGATATGAGTTTAGTCCATTGAAGTGAACCAAAACAGATACTCTTCAGATGTATAACAGGTGCGCCCAACAAGACAGTTATATCCACCCCCTATTTCAATGAGGCTTACCAGCTGCCAAGATCTCTTTTTAGGGAGATCATACACGCATGAAGAAACAACGATCGTTCCTGGTCTCTCCAGTGGGTTCTGCTGGCGTCTCCACCTCTTACGTCTCTTTCCTACAGCGTCTCACATTCCACCATATTTGTTAAGTAAGAAGAGAGAAAGAAAGGCTCCCATAGCGTAATTCTGCATAAAAGTTTTCATCCGAACGAAATACAAGTAAAACAAACTCACAAATTCCAGTTGAGTACAAGCATAAGTACGATCGCGAGCCGGCCTGTTCTCTCCTATTAGCACTGCCCATCCTTCCTGGTCAACGGGGAATGGCGGTAATGTCAGTACGCCGCTCACCCTACGTCGTTTCGTCAAAAGTGACTTCTTCCTGGGGTACTTTTGAGTACCTCCGCCCAGGCAAAGACTCGGCGCCCAGAGTGTGAATCCGGGCGGCCTCCGCCCAGGCAAAGACTCGGCGCCCAGAGTGTGAATCCGGGCGGCCTCCGCCCAGGCAAAGACTCGGCGCCCAGAGTGTGAATCCGGGCGGCCTCCGCCCAGGCAAAGCCTCGGCGCCCACAGAGTGTTAATCTGGGCGGCCTCCACCCAGGCAAAGACTCGGCGCCCAGAGTGAGAGTCCGGGCGGCCTCCGCCCAGGCAAAGACTCGGCGCCCAGAGTGTGAATCCGGGCGTCCTCCGCCCAGGCAAAGACTCGGCGCCCAGAGTGTGAATCCGGGCGGTCTCCACCCAGACAAAGATTCGGCGCCCAGAGTGAGAGTCCGGGCCGCCTCCGCGCAAGGAAAGACTCAGCACCCAGAGTGAGAGTCCGAGCGGCCTCCACCCAGGCACAGACTTGGCACACAGAGTGAATCCGCCCAGGCAAAGATTCGGCGCCCAGAGTGTGAATCCGGGCGGCCTCCGCCCAGGCAAAGACTCGGCACCCATAGTGTGAATACGGGCGGCCTCCGCCCAGGCAAAGAATCGGCGCCCAGAGCATTAATCTAGGCAGCCTCCACCCAGGCAAAGACTCATCGCCCAGAGTGTGAATCCGGGCAGCCTCCACCCAAGCAAAGACTCAGTGCCCAGAGTGTGAATCCGGGCGGCCTCTGCCCAGGCAAAGACTCGGCGCCCAGAGTGTGAATCCGGGCGGCCTCCGCCCAGGCAAAGACTCGGCGCCCAGAGTGTGAATCCGGGCGGCCTCCGCCCAGGCAAAGACTCGGCGCCCAGAGTGTGAATCCGGGCGGCCTCCGCCCAGGCAAAGACTCGGCGCCCAGAGAGAGAGTCCGGGCGGCCTCCGCCCAGGCAAAGACTCGGCACCCAGAGTGTGAATACGGGCGGCCTCCGCCCAGGCAGGGACTCGGCGCCCAGAGAGTGAGTCCGGGCGGCCTCCGCCCAGGCACAGACTCGGCGCCCAGAGTGTGAATCCGGGCGGCCTTCGCCCAGGCAAAAACTCGGCGCCCAGAGTGAGAGTCCGGGCGGCCTTCGCCCAGGCAAAGACTCGGCGCCCAGCGTGTTAAACTGGGCGGCCTCCGCCCAGGCAAAGATTCGGCGCCCAGAGTGTGAATCCGGGCGGCCTCCGCCCAGGCAAAGACTCGGCACCCAGAGTGTGAATCCGGGCGGCCTCCGCCCAGGCAAAGACTCGGCGCCCAGAGTGTGAATCCGGGCGGCCTCCGCCCAGGCAAAGACTCGGCACCCAGAGAGAGAGTCCGGGCGGCCTCCGCCCAGGCAAAAACTCGGCACCCAGAGTGTGAATACGGGCGGCCTCCGCCCAGGCAAGGACTCGGCACCCAGAGAGTGAGTCGGGGCGGCCTCCGCCCAGGCACCGACTCGGCGCCCAGAGTGTGAATCCGGGCGGCCTCCGCCCAGGCAGAGACTCGGCGCCCAGAGTGTGAATCCGGGCGGTCTCCGCCCAGACAAAGACTCGGCGCCCAGAGTGAGAGTCCGGGCCTCATCCGCGCAAGGAAAGACTCAGCACCCAGAGTGAGAGTCCGAGCGGCCTCCCCCCAGGCACAGACTTGGCACACAGAGTGAATCCGCCCAGGCAAAGACTCGGCGCCCAGAGTGTGAATCCGGGCGGCCTCCGCCCAGGCAAAAACTCGGCGCCCAGAGTGTGAATCCAGGCGGCCTTCGCCCAGGCAAAGACTCGGCGCCCAGAGTGTTATTCTGGGCGGCCTCCGCCCAGGCAAAGACTTAGCGCCCAGAGAGAGAGTCCGGGCGGCCTCCGCCCAGGCAAAGACTCGGCACCCAGAGTGTGAATACGGGCGGCCTCCGCCCAGGCAAGGACTCGGCGCCCAGAGAGTGAGTCCGGGCGGCCTCCGCCCAGGCAAGGACTCGGCGCCCAGAGAGTGAGTCCGGGCGGCCTCCGCCCAGGCACAGACTCGGCGCCCAGAGTGTGAATCCGGGCGGCCTTCGCCCAGGCAAAAACTCGGCGCCCAGAGTGAGAGTCCGGGCGGCCTTCGCCCAGGCAAAGACTCGGCGCCCAGCGTGTTAAACTGGGCGGCCTCCGCCCAGGCAAAGATTCGGCGCCCAGAGTGTGAATCCGGGCGGCCTCCGCCCAGGCAAAGACTCGGCACCCAGAGTGTGAATACGGGCGGCCTCCGCCCAGGCAAAGAATCGGCGCCCAGAGCATTAATATAGGCAGCCTCCACCCAGGCAAAGACTCGTCGCCCAGAGTGTGAATCCGGGCGGCCTCCGCCCAGGCAAAGACTCGGTGCCCAGAGTGTGAATCCAGGCGGCCTTCGCCCAGGCAAAGACTCGGCGCCCAGAGTGTTATTCTGGGCGGCCTCCGCCCAGGCAAAGACTCAGCGCCCAGAGAGAGAGTCCGGGCGGCCTCCGCCCAGGCACAGACTTGGCACACAGAGTGAATCCGCCCAGGCAAAGACTCGGCGCCCAGAGTGTGAATCCGGGCGGCCTCCGCCCAGGCAAAAACTCGGCGCCCAGAGTGTGAATCCAGGCGGCCTTCGCCCAGGCAAAGACTCGGCGCCCAGAGTGTTATTCTGGGCGGCCTCCGCCCAGGCAAAGACTCAGCGCCCAGAGAGAGAGTCCGGGCGGCCTCCGCCCAGGCAAAGACTCGGCACCCAGAGTGTGAATACGGGCGGCCTCCGCCCAGGCAAGGACTCGGCGCCCAGAGAGTGAGTCCGGGCGGCCTCCGCCCAGGCAAGGACTCGGCGCCCAGAGAGTGAGTCCGGGCGGCCTCCGCCCAGGCACAGACTCGGCGCCCAGAGTGTGAATCCGGGCGGCCTTCGCCCAGGCAAAAACTCGGCGCCCAGAGTGAGAGTCCGGGCGGCCTTCGCCCAGGCAAAGACTCGGCGCCCAGCGTGTTAAACTGGGCGGCCTCCGCCCAGGCAAAGATTCGGCGCCCAGAGTGTGAATCCGGGCGGCCTCCGCCCAGGCAAAGACTCGGCACCCAGAGTGTGAATACGGGCGGCCTCCGCCCAGGCAAAGAATCGGCGCCCAGAGCATTAATATAGGCAGCCTCCACCCAGGCAAAGACTCGTCGCCCAGAGTGTGAATCCGGGCGGCCTCCGCCCAGGCAAAGACTCGGTGCCCAGAGTGTGAATCCGGGCGGCCTCCGCCCAGGCAAAGACTCGGCGCCCAGAGCGTTAATCTGGGCGGCCTACACCCAGGCAAAGACTCGGCGCCCAGAGTGTGAATCCGGGCGGCCTCCGCCCAGGCAAAGACTCGGCGCCCAGAGTGTGAATCCGGGCGGCCTCCGCCCAGGCAAAGACTCGGCGCCCAGAGTGTGAATCCGGGCGGTCTCCGCCCAGACAAAGACTCGGCGCCCAGAGTGAGAGTCCGGGCCGCCTCCGCGCAAGGAAAGACTCAGCACCCAGAGTGAGAGTCCGAGCGGCCTCCACCCAGGCACAGACTTGGCACACAGAGTGAATCCGCCCAGGCAAAGACTCGGCGCCCAGAGTTTGAATCCAGGAGGCCTCCGCCCAGGCAAAGACTCGGCGCCCAGAGTGTGAATCCAGGCGGCCTCCGCCCAGGCAAAGACTCGGCGCCCAGAGTGAGAATCCGGGCGGTCCCCGCCCAGACAAAGACTCGGCGCCCAGAGTGAGAGTCCGGGCCGCCTCCGCGCAAGGAAAAACTCAGCACCCAGAGTGAGAGTCCGAGCGGCCTCCCCCAGGCACAGACTTGGCACACAGAGTGAATCCGCCCAGGCAAAGACTCGGCGCCCAGAGTTTGAATCCGGGCGGCCTCCACCCAGGCAAAGACTCGGCGCCCAGAGTGTGAATCCGGGCGGCCTCCGCCCAGGCAAAGACTCGGCGCCCAGAGTGTGAATCCGGGCGGTCTCCGCCCAGACAAAGACTCGGCGCCCAGAGTGAGAGTCCGGGCCGCCTCCGCGCAAGGAAAGACTCAGCACCCAGAGTGAGAGTCCGAGCGGCCTCCCCCCAGGCACAGACTTGGCACACAGAGTGAATCCGCCCAGGCAAAGACTCGGCGCCCAGAGTTTGAATCCGGGCGGCCTCCACCCAGGCAAAGACTCGGCGCCCAGAGTGTGAATCCGGGCGGCCTCCGCCCAGGCAAAGACTCGGCGCCCAGAGTGTGAATCCGGGCGGTCTCCGCCCAGACAAAGACTCGGCGCCCAGAGTGAGAGTCCGGGCCGCCTCCGCGCAAGGAAAGACTCAGCACCCAGAGTGAGAGTCCGAGCCGCCTCCCCCCAGGCACAGACTTGGCACACAGAGTGAATCCGCCCAGGCAAAGACTCGGCACCCAGAGTTTGAATCCGGGCGGCCTCCGCCCAGGCAAAGACTCGGCGCCCAGAGTGTGAATCCGGGCGGCCTCCGCCCAGGCAAAGACTCGGCGCCCGGAGTGTGAATCCGTGCGGTCTCCGCCCAGACAAAGACTCGGCGCCCAGAGTGAGAGTCCGGGCCGCCTCCGCGCAAGGAAAGACTCAGCACCCAGAGTGAGAGTCCGAGCGGCCTCCACCCAGGCACAGACTTGGCACACAGAGTGAATCCGCCCAGGCAAAGACTCGGCGCCCAGAGTGTGAATCCGGGCGGCCTCCGCCCAGGCAAAGACTCGGCGCCCAGAGTGTGAATCCAGGCGGCCTTCGCCCAGGCAAAGACTCGGCGCCCAGAGTGTGAATCCGGGCGGCCTCCGCCCAGGCAAAGACTCGGCGCCCAGAGAGAGAGTCCAAGCGGCCTCCGCCCAGGCAAAGACTCGGCACCCAGAGTGTGAATACGGGCGGCCTCCGCCCAGGCAAGGACTCGGCACCCAGAGAGTGAGTCCGGGCGGCCTCCGCCCAGGCACAGACTCGGCACCCAGAGCGTGAATACAGGCAGCCTCCGCCCAGGCAAAGACTTGGCACCCAGAGTGTGAATCCGGGCGGCCTTCGCCCAGGCAAACACTCGGCGCCCAGAGTGAGAGTCCGGGCGGCCTTCGCCCAGACAAAGACTCGGCACCCAGAGCGTTAATCTGTGCGGCCTCCGCCCAGGCAAAGACTCGGCGCCCAGAGTGTGAATCCGGGCGGCCTCCGCCCAGGCAAAGACTCGGCGCCCAGAGTGAGAGTCCGGGCGGCCTCCGCCCAGACAAAGACTCGGCGCCCAGAGTGAGAGTCCGGGCCGCGTCCGCGCAAGGAAAGACTCAGCACCCAGAGTGAGAGTCCGAGCGGCCTCCACCCAGGCACAGACTTGGCACACAGAGTGAATTCGCCCAGGCAAAGACTCGGCGCCCAGAGTGTGAATCCGGGCGGCCTCCGCCCAGGCAAAGACTCGGCGCCCAGAGTGTGAATCCAGGCGGCCTCCGCCCAGGCAAAGACTCGGCGCCCAGAGTGTAAATCCGAGCGGCATCCGCCCAGGCAAAGACTCGGCGCCCAGAGAGAGAGTCCGGGCGGCCTCCGCCCAGGCAAAGACTCGGCACCCAGAGTGTGAATACGGGCGGCCTCCGCCCAGGCAAAGACTCGGCGCCAAGAGTGAGAGTCCGGGCGGCCTCCGCCCAGACAAAGTCTCGGCGCCCAGAGTGAGAGTCCGGGCCGCCTCCGCGCAAGAAAAGACTCAGCACCCAGAGTGAGAGTCCGAGCGGCCTCCACCCAGGCACAGACTTGGCACACAGAGTGAATCCGCCCAGGCAAAGACTCGGCGCCCAGAGTGTGAATCCGGGCGGCCTCCGCCCAGGCAAAGACTCGGCGCCCAGAGTGTGAATCCAGGTGGCCTCCGCCCAGGCAAAGACTCGGCGCCCAGAGTGTGAATCCGGGCGGCCTCCGCCCAGGCAAAGATTCGGCGCCCAGAGAGAGAGTCCGGACGGCCTCCGCCCAGGCAAAGACTCGGCACCCAGAGTGTGAATACGGGCGGCCTCCGCCCAGGCAAGGACTCGGCACCCAGAGAGTGAGTCCGGGCGGCCTCCGCCCAGGCACAGACTCGGCACCCAGAGCGTGAATACAGGCAGCCTCCGCCCAGGCAAAGACTCGGCACCCAGAGTGTGAATCCGGGCGGCCTTCGCCCAGGCAAAAACTCGGCGCCCAGAGTGAGAGTCCGGGCGGCCTTCGCCCAGACAAAGACTCGGCACCCAGAGCGTTAATCTGGGCGGCCTCCGCCCAGGCAAAGACTCGGCGCCCAGAGTGTGAATCCGGGCGGCCTCCGCCCAGGCATAGACTCAGCGCCCAGAGTGAATGTCCGGGCGGCCTCCGCCCAGGCAAAGACTCGGCGCCCAGAGTGTGAATCCGGGCGGCCTCCGCCCAGGCAAAGAAACGGCACCCAGAGCATTAATCTGGGCAGCCTCCACCCAGGCAAAGACTCGTCGCCCAGAGTGTGACTCCGGGCGGCCTCCGCCCAGGCAAAGACTCGGTGCCCAGAGTGTGAATCCGGGCGGCCTCCGCCCAGGCAAAGACTCGGCGCCCAGAGTGAGAGTCCGGGCGGCCTCCGCCCAGGCAAAGACTCGGCACCCAGAGTGTGAATCCGGGCGGCCTCCGCCCAGGCAAAGACTCGGCGCCCAGAGTGAGAGTCCGGGCGGCCTCCGCCCAGGCAAAGACTCGGCACCCAGAGTGTGAATCCGGGCGGCCTCCGCCCAGGCAAAGACTCGGCGCCCAGAGTGAGAGTCCGGGCGGCCTCTGCCCAGGCAAAGACTTGGCGCCCAGAGTGTGAATCCAGGCGGCCTCCGCCCAGGCAAAGACTCGGCGCCCAGAGTGTGAATCCGGGCGGTCTCCGCCCAGACAAAGACTCGGCGCCCAGAGTGAGAGTCCGGGCCGCCTCCGCGCAAGGAAAGACTCAGCACCCAGAGTGAGAGTCCGAGCGGCCTCCCCCCAGGCACAGACTTGGCACACAGAGTGAATCCGCCCAGGCAAAGACTCAGCGCCCAGAGTTTGAATCCAGGCGGCCTCCGCCCAGGCAAAGACTCGGCGCCCAGAGTGTGAATCCGGGCGGCCTCCGCCCAGGCAAAGACTCGGCGCCCAGAGTGTGAATCCGGGCGGCCTCCGCCCAGGCAAAGACTCGGCGCCCAGAGTGTGAATCCGGGCGGTCTCCGCCCAGACAAAGACTCGGCGCCCAGAGTGAGAGTCCGGGCCTCATCCGCGCAAGGAAAGACTCAGCACCCAGAGTGAGAGTCCGAGCGGCCTCCCCCCAGGCACAGACTTGGCACACAGAGTGAATCCGCCCAGGCAAAGACTCGGCGCCCAGAGTTTGAATCCGGGCGGCCTCCACCCAGGCAAAGACTCGGCGCCCAGAGTGTGAATCCGGGCGGCCTCCGCCCAGGCAAAGACTCGGCGCCCAGAGTGTGAATCCGGGCGGTCTCCGCCCAGACAAAGACTCGGCGCCCAGAGTGAGAGTCCGGGCCGCCTCCGCGCAAGGAAAGACTCAGCACCCAGAGTGAGAGTCCGAGCGGCCTCCCCCCAGGCACAGACTTGGCACACAGAGTGAATCCGCCCAGGCAAAGACTCGGCGCCCAGAGTTTGAATCCGGGCGGCCTCCGCCCAGGCAAAGACTCGGCGCCCAGAGTGTGAATCCGGGCGGCCTCCGCCCAGGCAAAGACTCGGCGCCCAGAGTGTGAATCCGTGCGGTCTCCGCCCAGACAAAGACTCGGCGCCCAGAGTGAGAGTCCGGGCCGCCTCCGCGCAAGGAAAGACTCAGCACCCAGAGTGAGAGTCCGAGCGGCCTCCACCCAGGCACAGACTTGGCACACAGAGTGAATCCGCCCAGGCAAAGACTCGGCGCCCAGAGTGTGAATCCGGGCGGCCTCTGCCCAGGCAAAGACTCGGCGCCCAGAGTGTGAATCCAGGCGGCCTTCGCCCAGGCAAAGACTCGGCGCCCAGAGTGTGAATCCGGGCGGCCTCCGCCCAGGCAAAGACTCGGCGCCCAGAGAGAGAGTCCAAGCGGCCTCCGCCCAGGCAAAGACTCGGCACCCAGAGTGTGAATACGGGCGGCCTCCGCCCAGGCAAGGACTCGGCACCCAGAGAGTGAGTCCGGGCGGCCTCCGCCCAGGCAAGGACTCGGCACCCAGAGAGTGAGTCCGGGCGGCCTCCGCCCAGGCACAGACTCGGCACCCAGAGCGTGAATACAGGCAGCCTCCGCCCAGGCAAAGACTCGGCACCCAGAGTGTGAATCCGGGCGGCCTTCGCCCAGGCAAACACTCGGCGCCCAGAGTGAGAGTCCGGGCGGCCTTCGCCCAGACAAAGACTCGGCACCCAGAGCGTTAATCTGGGCGGCCTCTGCCCAGGCAAAGACTCGGAGCCCAGAGTGTGAATCCGGGCGGCCTCCGCCCAGGCAAAGACTCGGCGCCCAGAGTGAGAGTCTGGGCGGCCTCCGCCCAGACAAAGACTCGGCGCCCAGAGTGAGAGTCCGGGCCGCGTCCGCGCAAGGAAAGACTCAGCACCCAGAGTGAGAGTCCGAGCGGCCTCCACCCAGGCACAGACTTGGCACACAGAGTGAATCCGCCCAGGCAAAGACTCGGCGCCCAGAGTGTGAATCCGGGCGGCCTCCGCCCAGGCAAAGACTCGGCGCCCAGAGTGTGAATCCAGGCGGCCTCCGCCCAGGCAAAGACTCGGCGCCCAGAGTGTAAATCCGGGCGGCCTCCGCCCAGGCAAAGACTCGGCGCCCAGAGAGAGAGTCCGGGCGGCCTCCGCCCAGGCAAAGACTCGGCACCCAGAGTGTGAATACGGGCGGCCTCCGCCCAGGCAAAGACTCGGCGCCAAGAGTGAGAGTCCGGGCGGCCTCCGCCCAGACAAAGACTCGGCGCCCAGAGTGAGAGTCCGGGCCGCCTCCGCGCAAGAAAAGACTCAGCACCCAGAGTGAGAGTCCGAGCGGCCTCCACCCAGGCACAGACTTGGCACACAGAGTGAATCCGCCCAGGCAAAGACTCGGCGCCCAGAGTGTGAATCCGGGCGGCCTCCGCCCAGGCAAAGACTCGGCGCCCAGAGTGTGAATCCAGGTGGCCTCCGCCCAGGCAAAGACTCGGCGCCCAGAGTGTGAATCCGGGCGGCCTCCGCCCAGGCAAAGATTCGGCGCCCAGAGAGAGAGTCCGGACGGCCTCCGCCCAGGCAAAGACTCGGCACCCAGAGTGTGAATACGGGCGGCCTCCGCCCAGGCAAGGACTCGGCACCCAGAGAGTGAGTCCGGGCGGCCTCCGCCCAGGCACAGACTCGGCACCCAGAGCGTGAATACAGGCAGCCTCCGCCCAGGCAAAGACTCGGCACCCAGAGTGTGAATCCGGGCGGCCTTCGCCCAGGCAAAAACTCGGCGCCCAGAGTGAGAGTCCGGGCGGCCTTCGCCCAGACAAAGACTCGGCACCCAGAGCGTTAATCTGGGCGGCCTCGGCCCAGGCAAAGACTCGGCGCCCAGAGTGTGAATCCGGGCGGCCTCCGCCCAGGCATAGACTCAGCGCCCAGAGTGAGAGTCCGTGCGGCCTCCGCCCAGGCAAAGACTCGGCGCCCAGAGTGTGAATCCGGGCGGCCTCCGCCCAGGCAAAGAAACGGCGCCCAGAGCATTAATCTGGGCAGCCTCCACCCAGGCAAAGACTCGTCGCCCAGAGTGTGACTCCGGGCGGCCTCCGCCCAGGCAAAGACTCGGTGCCCAGAGTGTGAATCCGGGCGGCCTCCGCCCAGGCAAAGACTCGGCGCCCAGAGTGAGAGTCCGGGCGGCCTCTGCCCAGGCAAAGACTCGGCGCCCAGAGTGTGAATCCAGGCGGCCTCCGCCCAGGCAAAGACTCGGCGCCCAGAGTGTGAATCCGGGCGGTCTCCGCCCAGACAAAGACTCGGCGCCCAGAGTGAGAGTCCGGGCCTCATCCGCGCAAGGAAAGACTCAGCACCCAGAGTGAGAGTCCGAGCGGCCTCCCCCCAGGCAGAGACTTGGCACACAGAGTGAATCCGCCCAGGCAAAGACTCGGCGCCCAGAGTTTGAATCCGGGCGGCCTCCGCCCAGGCAAAGACTCGGCGCCCAGAGTGTGAATCCGGGCGGCCTCCGCCCAGGCAAAGACTCAGCCCCCAGAGTGTGAATCCGGGCGGCCTCCACCCAGGCAAAGACTCGGCGCCCAGAGTGTGAATCCGGGCGGTCTCCGCCCAGACAAAGACTCAGCACCCAGAGTGAGAGTCCGAGCGGCCTCCACCCAGGCACAGACTTGGCACACAGAGTGAATCCGCCCAGGCAAAGACTCGGCGCCCAGAGTGTGAATCCGGGCGGCCTCCGCCCAGGCAAAGACTCGGCACCCAGAGAGAGAGTCCGGGCGGCCTCCGCCCAGGCAAAAACTCGGCACCCAGAGTGTGAATACGGGCGGCCTCCGCCCAGGCAAGGACTCGGCACCCAGAGAGTGAGTCCGGGCGGCCTCCGCCCAGGCAAAGACTCGGCGCCCAGAGTGTGAATCCGGGCGGCCTTCGCCCAGGCAAAAACTCGGCGCCCAGAGTGAGAGTCCGGGCGGCCTTCGCCCAGACAAAGACTCGGCACCCGGAGCGTTAATCTGGGCGGCCTCCGCCCAGGCAAAGACTCGGCGCCCAGAGTGTGAATCCGGGCGGCCTCCGCCCAGGCAAAGACTCGTCGCCCAGAGTGAGAGTCCGGGCGGCCTTCGCCCAGACAAAGACTCGGCACCCAGAGCGTTAATCTGGGCGGCCTCCGCCCAGGCAAAGACTCGGCGCCCAGAGTGTGAATCCGGGCGGCCTCCGCCCAGGCAAAGACTCGGCGCCCAGAGTGTGAATCCGGGCGGCCTCCGCCCAGGCAAAGAAACGGCGCCCAGAGCATTAATCTGGGCAGCCTCCACCCAGGCAAAGACTCGTCGCCCAGAGTGTGAATCCGGGCGGCCTCCACCCAGGCAAAGACTCGGTGCCCAGAGTGTGAATCCGGGCGGCCTCCGCCCAGGCAAAGACTCGGCGCCCAGAGTGAGAGTCCGGGCGGCCTCCTCCCAGGCAAAGACTCGGTGCCCAGAGTGTGAATCCGGGCGGCCTTCGCCCAGGCAAAGACTAGGCGCCCAGAGTGTGAATCCGGGCGGCCTCCACCCAGGCAAAGACTAGGCGCCCAGAGTGTGAATCCAGGCGGTCTCCGCCCAGGCAAAGACTCGGCGCCCAGAGTGTGAATCCGGGCGGCCTCCGCCCAGGCAAAGACTCAGCGCCCAGAGAGAGAGTCCGGGCGGCCTCCGCCCAGGCAAAGACTCGGCACCCAGAGTGTGAATACGGGCGGCCTCCGCCCAGGCAAGGACTCGGCGCCCAGAGCATTAATCCGGGCGGCCTCCGCCCAGGCAAAGACTCGGCGACCAGAGTATGAATCTGGGCGGCCTCCGCCCAGGTACAGACTCGGCGCCCAGAGTATGAATCTGGGCGGCCTCCGCCCAGGCAAAGACTCGGCGCCCAGCGTGTGAATCTGGGCGGCCTCCGCCCAGGCAAAGACTCGGTGCCCAGAGTGTGAATCCAGGCGGCCTCCGCCCAGGCAAAGACTCGGCGCCCAGAGCGAGAGTCCGGGCGGCCTCTGCCCAGGCAAAAACTCGGCGCCCAGAGCGTTAATCTGGGCAGCCTCCGCCCAGCAAAGACTCGGCGCCCAGAGTGTGAATCCGGACGGCCTCCGCCCAGGCAAAGGCTCGGCGCCCAGAGTGAGAGTCCGGGCGGCCTCCACCCAGGCAAAGACTCGGCACCCAGAGTGTGAATACGGGCGGCCTCCGCCCAGGCAAGGACTCGGCGCCCAGAGAGTGAGTCCGGGCGGCCTCCGCCCAGGCAAAGACTCGGCACCCAGAGTGTGAATACAGGCAGCCTCTGCCCTGGCAAAGACTCGGCGCCCAGAGTGTGAATCCGGGCGGCCTTCGCCCAGGCAAAAACTCGGCGCCCAGAGTGTGAATCCAGGCGGCCTCCGCCCAGGCAAAGGCTCCGCGCCCAGAGTGTGAATCCGGGCGGCCTCCGCCCAGGCAAAGACTCGGCGCCCAGAGTGAGAGTCCGGGCGGCCTCCGCCCAGGCAAAGACTCGGCACCCAGAGCATCAATCTGGGCAGCCTCCACCCAGGCAAAGACTCGTCGCCCAGAGTGTGAATCCGGGCGGCCTCCGCCCAGGCAAAGACTCGGCGCCCAGAGTGTGAATCCGGGCGGCCTCCGCCCAGGCAAAGACTCGGCGCCCAGAGTGTGAATCCGGGCGGCCTCCGCCCAGGCAAAGAAACGGCGCCCAGAGCATTAATCTGGGCAGCCTCCACCCAGGCAAAGACTCGTCGCCCAGAGTGTGAATCCGGGCGGCCTCCACCCAGGCAAAGACTCGGTGCCCAGAGTGTGAATCCGGGCGGCCTCCGCCCAGGCAAAGACTCGGCGCCCAGAGTGAGAGTCCGGGCGGCCTCCTCCCAGGCAAAGACTCGGTGCCCAGAGTGTGAATCCGGGCGGCCTTCGCCCAGGCAAGGACTCGGCGCCCAGAGAGAGAGTCCGGGCGGCCTCCGCCCAGGCAAAGACTCAGCATCCAGAGTGTGAATACGGGCGGCCTCCGTCCAGGCAAGGACTCGGCGCCCAGAGAGTGAGTCCGGGCGGCCTCCGCCCAGGCAAAGACTCGACACCCAGAGTGTGAATACAGGCAGCCTCTACCCTGGCAAAGACTCGGCGACCGGAGTGAGAGTCTGGGCAGGCTCCGCCCAGGCAAAGACTCGGCACCCAGAGTGTTAATCCGGGCAGCCTCCGCCCAGGCAAAGACTCGGCGCCAAGAGTGAGAGTCCGGGCGGCCTCCGCCCAGACAAAGACTCGGCGCCCAGAGTGAGAGTCCGGGCCGCCTCCGCGCAAGAAAAGACTCAGCACCCAGAGTGAGAGTCCGAGCGGCCTCCACCCAGGCACAGACTTGGCACACAGAGTGAATCCGCCCAGGCAAAGACTAGGCGCCCAGAGTGTGAATCCGGGCGGCCTCCGCCCAGGCAAAGACTAGGTGCCCAGAGTGTGAATCCAGGCGGTCTCCGCCCAGGCAAAGACTCGGCGCCCAGAGTGTGAATCCGGGCGGCCTCCGCCCAGGCAAAGACTCAGCGCCCAGAGAGAGAGTCCGGGCGGCCTCCGCCCAGGCAAAGACTCGGCACCCAGAGTGTGAATACGGGCGGCCTCCGCCCAGGCAAGGACTCGGCGCCCAGAGAGTGAGTCCGGGCGGCCTCCGCCCAGGCACAGACTCGACACCCAGAGCGTGAATACAGGCAGCCTCCGCCCAGGCAAAGACTCGGCGCCCAGAGTGTGAATCCGGGCGGCCTTCGCCCAGGCAAAGACTCGGCGCCCAGAGTGTGAATCCGGGCGGTCTCCGCCCAGACAAAGACTCGGCGCCCAGAGTGAGAGTCCGGGCCGCCTCCGCGCAAGGAAAGACTCAGCACCCAGAGTGAGAGTCCGAGCGGCCTCCACCCAGGCACAGACTTGGCACACAGAGTGAATCCGCCCAGGCAAAGACTCGGCGCCCAGAGTGTGAATCCGGGCGGCCTCCGCCCAGGCAAAGACTAGGCGCCCAGAGTGTGAATCCGGGCGGCCTCCACCCAGGCAAAGACTAGGCGCCCAGAGTGTGAATCCAGGCGGTCTCCGCCCAGGCAAAGACTCGGCGCCCAGAGTGTGAATCCGGGCGGCCTCCGCCCAGGCAAAGACTCAGCGCCCAGAGAGAGAGTCCGGGCGGCCTCCGCCCAGGCAAAGACTCGGCACCCAGAGTGTGAATACGGGCGGCCTCCGCCCAGGCAAGGACTCGGCGCCCAGAGCATTAATCCGGGCGGCCTCCGCCCAGGCAAAGACTCGGCGACCAGAGTATGAATCTGGGCGGCCTCCGCCCAGGTACAGACTCGGCGCCCAGAGTATGAATCTGGGCGGCCTCCGCCCAGGCAAAGACTCGGCGCCCAGCGTGTGAATCTGGGCGGCCTCCGCCCAGGCAAAGACTCGGTGCCCAGAGTGTGAATCCAGGCGGCCTCCGCCCAGGCAAAGACTCGGCGCCCAGAGCGAGAGTCCGGGCGGCCTCTGCCCAGGCAAAAACTCGGCGCCCAGAGCGTTAATCTGGGCAGCCTCCGCCCAGCAAAGACTCGGCGCCCAGAGTGTGAATCCGGACGGCCTCCGCCCAGGCAAAGGCTCGGCGCCCAGAGTGAGAGTCCGGGCGGCCTCCACCCAGGCAAAGACTCGGCACCCAGAGTGTGAATACGGGCGGCCTCCGCCCAGGCAAGGACTCGGCGCCCAGAGAGTGAGTCCGGGCGGCCTCCGCCCAGGCAAAGACTCGGCACCCAGAGTGTGAATACAGGCAGCCTCTGCCCTGGCAAAGACTCGGCGCCCAGAGTGTGAATCCGGGCGGCCTTCGCCCAGGCAAAAACTCGGCGCCCAGAGTGTGAATCCAGGCGGCCTCCGCCCAGGCAAAGGCTCCGCGCCCAGAGTGTGAATCCGGGCGGCCTCCGCCCAGGCAAAGACTCGGCGCCCAGAGTGAGAGTCCGGGCGGCCTCCGCCCAGGCAAAGACTCGGCACCCAGAGCATCAATCTGGGCAGCCTCCACCCAGGCAAAGACTCGTCGCCCAGAGTGTGAATCCGGGCGGCCTCCGCCCAGGCAAAGACTCGGTGCCCAGAGTGTGAATCCGGGTGGCCTCCGCCCAGGCAAAGACTCGGCGCCCAGAGCGTTAATCTGGGCGGCCTACACCCAGGCAAAGACTCGGCGCCCAGAGTGTGAATCCGGGCGGCCTCCGCCCAGGCAAAGACTCGGCGCCCAGAGTGTGAATCCGGGCGGCCTCTGCCCAGGCAAAGACTCGGCGCCCAGAGTGTTAATCTGGGCGGCCTCCACCCAGGCAAAGACTCGGCGCCCAGAGCGTGAATCCGGGCGGCCTCCGCCCAGGCAAGAACTTGGCACCCAGAATGTGAATACGGGCGGCCTCCGCCCAGGCAAAGACTCGGCGCCCAGAGTGAGAGTCCAGGCGGCCTCCGCCCAGGCAAAGACTCGGCGCCCAGCGTGTTAAACTGGGCGGCCTCCACCCAGGCAAAGATTCGGCGCCCAGAGTGAGTCCGGGCGGCCTCCGCCCAGGCAATGACTCGGCACCCAGAGTGTGAATACGGGCGGCCTCCACCCAGGCAAAGACTCGGCGCCCAGAGTGTGAATATGGGCGGCCTCCGCCCAGGCAAGAACTCGGCGGACAGAGTGTGAATCCGGGCGGCCTCCGCTCAGGCAAAGACTCAGCGCCCAGAGTGTGAATCCGGGCGGTCTCCGCCCAGGCAAAGCCTCAGCGCCCAGAGTGTGAATCCGGGCGGTCTCCGCCCAGGCAAAGACTCGGCGCCCAGAGTGAGAGTCCGGGCCGCCTCCGCGCAGGGAAAGACTCAGCACCCAGAGTGAGAGTCCGAGCGGCCTCCGCCCAGGCAAAGGCTCGGCACCCAGAGTGAATCCGGGCGGCCTCCGCCTAGGTAAAGACTCGGCGCCCAGAGTGAGAGTCCGGGCGGCCTCCGCCCAGGCAAAGACTCGGCACCCAGAGCATCAATCTGGGCAGCCTCCACCCAGGCAAAGACTCGTCGCCCAGAGTGTGAATCCGGGCGGCCTCCGCCCAGGCAAAGACTCGGTGCCCAGAGTGTGAATCCGGGTGGCCTCCGCCCAGGCAAAGACTCGGCGCCCAGAGCGTTAATCTGGGCGGCCTACACCCAGGCAAAGACTCGGCGCCCAGAGTGTGAATCCGGGCGGCCTCCGCCCAGGCAAAGACTCGGCGCCCAGAGTGTGAATCCGGGCGGCCTCTGCCCAGGCAAAGACTCGGCGCCCAGAGTGTTAATCTGGGCGGCCTCCACCCAGGCAAAGACTCGGCGCCCAGAGCGTGAATCCGGGCGGCCTCCGCCCAGGCAAGAACTTGGCACCCAGAATGTGAATACGGGCGGCCTCCGCCCAGGCAAAGACTCGGCGCCCAGAGTGAGAGTCCAGGCGGCCTCCGCCCAGGCAAAGACTCGGCGCCCAGCGTGTTAAACTGGGCGGCCTCCACCCAGGCAAAGATTCGGCGCCCAGAGTGAGTCCGGGCGGCCTCCGCCCAGGCAATGACTCGGCACCCAGAGTGTGAATACGGGCGGCCTCCACCCAGGCAAAGACTCGGCGCCCAGAGTGTGAATATGGGCGGCCTCCGCCCAGGCAAGAACTCGGCGGACAGAGTGTGAATCCGGGCGGCCTCCGCTCAGGCAAAGACTCAGCGCCCAGAGTGTGAATCCGGGCGGTCTCCGCCCAGGCAAAGCCTCAGCGCCCAGAGTGTGAATCCGGGCGGTCTCCGCCCAGGCAAAGACTCGGCGCCCAGAGTGAGAGTCCGGGCCGCCTCCGCGCAGGGAAAGACTCAGCACCCAGAGTGAGAGTCCGAGCGGCCTCCGCCCAGGCAAAGGCTCGGCACCCAGAGTGAATCCGGGCGGCCTCCGCCTAGGTAAAGACTCGGCGCCCAGAGTGTGAGTCCAGGCGGCCTCCGCCCAGGCAAAGACTCGGCACCCAGAGTGTGAATACAGGCGGCCTCCGCCCAGCCAAAGACTCGGCGCCCAGAGTGTGAGTCCAGGCGGCCTCCGCCCAGGCAAAGACTCGGCACCCAGAGTGTGAATACAGGCGGCCTCCGCCCAGCCAAAGACTCGGCGCCCAGAGTGAGAGTCCGGGCGGCCTCCGCCCAGGCAAAGACTCGGCACCCAGAGTGTGAATACAGGCGGCCCCTGCCCAGGCAAAGATTCGGCGCCCAGAGTGTGAATACGGACGGCCTCCGCCCAGGCAAAGACTCGGCGCCCAGAGTGTGAATCTGGGCGGCCTCCTCCCAGGCAAAGACTCGGCGCCCAGAGTGTGAATCCAGGTGGCCTCCGCCCAGGCAAAGACTCGGCGCCCAGAGCGAGAGTCCGGGCGGCCTCCGCCCAGGCAAGAACTCGGCGCCCAGAGCGTTAATCTGGGCAGCCTCCGCCCAGGCAAAGACTCGGCGCCCAGAGTCTGAATCCGGGCGGCCTCCGCCCAGGCAAAGACTCGGCGCCCAGAGTGAGAGTCCGGGCGGACTTCGCCCAGGAAAAGACACGGCGCCCAGAGTGTGAATCCGGGCGGCCTCCGCCTAGGCAAAGACTCGGCGCCCAGAGTGTGAATCCGGGCGGCCTCCGCCCAGGCAAAGACTCGGCGCCCAGAGTGAGTCCAGGCGGCCTCCGCCCAGGCTAAGACTCGGCGCCCAGAGTGTGAATCTGGGTGGCCTCCACCCAGGTAAAAACTCTGCGCCCAGAGTGTGAATCCGTGCGGCCTCCGCCCAGGCAAAGACTCGGCGCCCAGAGTGTGAATCCGGGCGGCCTCCGCCCAGGCAAAGGCTCGGCGCCCAGAGTGTGAATCCGGGCGGCCTCCGCCCAGGCAAAGGCTCGGCACCCAGAGTGTGAATCCGGGCCGCCTCCGCCCAGGCAAAGACTCGGCGCCCAGAGTGAGAGTCCGGGCCGCCTCCGCGCAGGGAAAGACTCAGCACCCAGAGTGAGAGTCCGAGCGGCCTCCGCCCAGGCAAAGGCTCGGCACCCAGAGTGAATCCGGGCGGCCTCCGCCTAGGTAAAGACTCGGCGCCCAGAGTGTGAGTCCAGGCGGCCTCCGCCCAGGCAAAGACTCGGCACCCAGAGTGTGAATACAGGCGGCCTCCGCCCAGCCAAAGACTCGGCGCCCAGAGTGTGAGTCCAGGCGGCCTCCGCCCAGGCAAAGACTCGGCACCCAGAGTGTGAATACAGGCGGCCTCCGCCCAGCCAAAGACTCGGCGCCCAGAGTGAGAGTCCGGGCGGCCTCCGCCCAGGCAAAGACTCGGCGCCCAGAGCGTTAATCTGGGCGGCCTCCACCCAGGCAAAGACTCGGCGCCCAGAGTGTGAATCCGGGCGGCCTCCGCCCAGGCAAGGACTCGGCGCCCAGAGTGTGAATCCGGGCAGCCTCCGCCCAGGCAAAGACTCGGCGCCCAGAGTGTGAATCCGGGCGGCCTCCGCCCAGGCAAGGATTCGGCGCCCAGAGTGTGAATCCGGGCAGCCTCCGCCCAGGCAAGGACTCGGCGCCCAGAGTGTGAATCCGGGCAGCCTCCGCCCAGGCAAAGACTCGGCGCCCAGAGTATGAATCTGGGCGGCCTCCGCCCAGGCACAGACTCGGCGCCCAGAGTGTGAATACGGGCGGCCTCCGCCCAGGCAAAGACTCGGCGCCCAGCGTGTGAATCTGGGCGGCCTCCGCCCAGGCAAAGACTCGGCACCCAGAGTGTGAATCCAGGCGGCCTCCGCCCAGGCAAAGACTCGCCGCCCAGAGCGAGAGTCCGGGCGGCCTCCGCCCAGGCAAAAACTCGGCGCCCAGAGCGTTAATCTGGGCAGCCTCCGCCCAGGCAAAGACTCGGCGCCCAGAGTGTGAATCCGGGCGGCCTACGCCCAGGCAAAGACTCGGCGCCCAGAGTGAGAGTCCGGGCGGACTTCGCCCAGGAAAAGACTCGGCACCCGGAGTGTGAATACGGGCGGCCTCCGCCCAGGCAAAGACTCGGCACCCAGAGTGTGAATACAGGCGGCCCCTGCCCAGGCAAAGACTCGGCGCCCAGAGTGTGAATACGGGCGGCCTCCGCCCAGGCAAAGGCTCGGCGCCCAGAGTGTGAGTCCAGGCGGCCTCCGCCCAGGCAAAGACTCGGCACCCAGAGTGTGAATACAGGCGGCCTCCGCCCAGCCAAAGACTCGGCGCCCAGAGTGAGAGTCCGGGCGGCCTCCGCCCAGGCAAAGACTCTGCACCCAGAGTGTGAATACAGGCGGCCCCTGCCCAGGTAAAGACTCGGCACCCAGAGTGTGAATCCGGGCCGCCTCCGCGCAGGGAAAGACTCAGCACCCAGAGTGAGAGTCCGGGCCGCCTCCGCCCAGGCAAAGACTTGGCACCCAGAGTGAATCCGGGCGGCCTCCGCCTAGGTAAAGACTCGGCGCCCAGAGTGTGAGTCCAGGCGGCCTCCGCCCAGGCAAAGACTCGGCACCCAGAGTGTGAATACAGGCGGCCTCCGCCCAGCCAAAGACTCGGCGCCCAGAGTGAGAGTCCGGGCGGCCTCCGCCCAGGCAAAGACTCGGCACCCAGAGTGTGAATACAGGCGGCCCCTGCCCAGGCAAAGATTCGGCGCCCAGAGTGTGAATACGGACGGCCTCCGCCCAGGCAAAGACTCGGCGCCCAGAGTGTGAGTCCAGGCGGCCTCCGCCCAGGCAAAGACTCGGTACCCAGAGAGTGAATACAGGCGGCCTCCGCCCAGCCAAAGACTCTGCGCCCAGAGTGAGAGTCCGGGCGGCCTCCGCCCAGGCAGAGACTCGGCGCCCAGAGCGTTAATCTGGGCGGCCTCCACCCAGGCAAAGACTCGGCGCCCAGAGTGTGAATCCGGGCGGCCTCCGCCCAGGCAAAGACTCGGCGCCCAGAGTGTGAATCCGGGCGGCCTCCGCCCAGGCAAAGACTCGGCGCCCAGAGTGTGAATCCGGGCAGCCTCCGCCCAGGCAAAGACTCGGCGCCCAGAGTGTGAATCTTGGCGGCCTCCGCCCAGGCACAGACTCTGCGCCCAGAGTGTGAATACGGGCGGCCTCCGCCCAGGCAAAGACTCGGCGCCCAGCGTGTGAATCTGGGCGGCCTCCTCCCAGGCAAAGACTCGGCGCCCAGAGTGTGAATCCAGGTGGCCTCCGCCCAGGCAAAGACTCGGCGCCCAGAGCGAGAGTCCGGGCGGCCTCCGCCCAGGCAAGAACTCGGCGCCCAGAGCGTTAATCTGGGCAGCCTCCGCCCAGGCAAAGACTCGGCGCCCAGAGTCTGAATCCGGGCGGCCTCCGCCCAGGCAAAGACTCGGCGCCCAGAGTGAGAGTCCGGGTGGACTTCGCCCAGGAAAAGACACGGCGCCCAGAGTGTGAATCCGGGCGGCCTCCGCCTAGGCAAAGACTCGGCGCCCAGAGTGTGAATCCGGGCGGCCTCCGCCCAGGCAAAGACTCGGCGCCCAGAGTGAGTCCAGGCGGCCTCCGCCCAGGCTAAGACTCGGCGCCCAGAGTGTGAATCTGGGTGGCCTCCACCCAGGTAAAAACTCTGCGCCCAGAGTGTGAATCCGTGCGGCCTCCGCCCAGGCAAAGACTCGGCGCCCAGAGTGTGAATCCGGGCGGCCTCCGCCCAGGCAAAGGCTCGGCGCCCAGAGTGTGAATCCGGGCGGCCTCCGCCCAGGCAAAGGCTCGGCACCCAGAGTGTGAATCCGGGCCGCCTCCGCGCAGGGAAAGACTCAGCACCCAGAGTGAGAGTCCGGGCCGCCTCCGCCCAGGCAAAGACTTGGCACCCAGAGTGAATCCGGGCGGCCTCCGCCCAGGCAAAGACTCGGCACCCAGAGTGTGAATCCGGGCGGCCTCCGCCCAGGCAAAGACTCGGCGCCCAGAGTGAGAGTCCTGGCGGCCTCCGCCCAGGCAAAGACTCGGCGCCCAGAGTGTTAATTTGGGCGGCCTCCGCCCAGGCAAAGACTCGGCGCCCAGAGTGTGAATCCAGGTGGCCTCCACCCAGGCAAAGACTCGACACCCAGAGTGTGAATACAGGCGGCCCCTGCCCAGGTAAAGACTCAGCACCCAGAGTGTGAATCCGGGCCGCCTCCGCGCAGGGAAAGACTCAGCACCCAGAGTGAGAGTCCGGGCGGTCTCCGCCCAGGCAAAGCCTCAGCGCCCAGAGTGTGAATCCGGGCGGTCTCCGCCCAGCCAAAGACTCGGCGCCCAGAGTGTGAGTCCAGGCGGCCTCCGCCCAGGCAAAGACTCGGCACCCAGAGTGTGAATACAGGCGGCCTCCGCCCAGCCAAAGACTCGGCGCCCAGAGTGAGAGTCCGGGCGGCCTCCGCCCAGGCAAAGACTCGGCGCCCAGAGCGTTAATCTGGGCGGCCTCCACCCAGGCAAAGACTCGGCGCCCAGAGTGTGAATCCGGGCGGCCTCCGCCCAGGCAAGGACTCGGCGCCCAGAGTGTGAATCCGGGCAGCCTCCGCCCAGGCAAAGACTCGGCGCCCAGAGTGTGAATCCGGGCGGCCTCCGCCCAGGCAAGGACTCGGCGCCCAGAGTGTGAATCCGGGCAGCCTCCGCCCAGGCAAGGACTCGGCGCCCAGAGTGTGAATCCGGGCAGCCTCCGCCCAGGCAAAGACTCGGCGCCCAGAGTATGAATCTGGGCGGCCTCCGCCCAGGCACAGACTCGGCGCCCAGAGTGTGAATACGGGCGGCCTCCGCCCAGGCAAAGACTCGGCGCCCAGCGTGTGAATCTGGGCGGCCTCCGCCCAGGCAAAGACTCGGCACCCAGAGTGTGAATCCAGGCGGCCTCCGCCCAGGCAAAGACTCGCCGCCCAGAGCGAGAGTCCGGGCGGCCTCCGCCCAGGCAAAAACTCGGCGCCCAGAGCGAGAGTCCGGGCGGCCTCCGCCCAGGCAAAAACTCGGCGCCCAGAGCGTTAATCTGGGCAGCCTCCGCCCAGGCAAAGACTCGGCGCCCAGAGTGTGAATCCGGGCGGCCTACGCCCAGGCAAAGACTCGGCGCCCAGAGTGAGAGTCCGGGCGGACTTCGCCCAGGAAAAGACTCGGCACCCGGAGTGTGAATACGGGCGGCCTCCGCCCAGGCAAAGACTCGGCACCCAGAGTGTGAATACAGGCGGCCCCTGCCCAGGCAAAGACTTGGCGCCCAGAGTGTGAATACGGGCGGCCTCCGCCCAGGCAAAGGCTCGGCGCCCAGAGTGTGAGTCCAGGCGGCCTCCGCCCAGGCAAAGACTCGGCACCCAGAGTGTGAATACAGGCGGCCTCCGCCCAGCCAAAGACTCGGCGCCCAGAGTGAGAGTCCGGGCGGCCTCCGCCCAGGCAAAGACTCTGCACCCAGAGTGTGAATACAGGCGGCCCCTGCCCAGGTAAAGACTCGGCACCCAGAGTGTGAATCCGGGCCGCCTCCGCGCAGGGAAAGACTCAGCACCCAGAGTGAGAGTCCGGGCCGCCTCCGCCCAGGCAAAGACTTGGCACCCAGAGTGAATCCGGGCGGCCTCCGCCTAGGTAAAGACTCGGCGCCCAGAGTGTGAGTCCAGGCGGCCTCCGCCCAGGCAAAGACTCGGCACCCAGAGTGTGAATACAGGCGGCCTCCGCCCAGCCAAAGACTCGGCGCCCAGAGTGAGAGTCCGGGCGGCCTCCGCCCAGGCAAAGACTCGGCACCCAGAGTGTGAATACAGGCGGCCCCTGCCCAGGCAAAGATTCGGCGCCCAGAGTGTGAATACGGACGGCCTCCGCCCAGGCAAAGACTCGGCGCCCAGAGTGTGAATCTGGGCGGCCTCCTCCCAGGCAAAGACTCGGCGCCCAGAGTGTGAATCCAGGTGGCCTCCGCCCAGGCAAAGACTCGGCGCCCAGAGCGAGAGTCCGGGCGGCCTCCGCCCAGGCAAGAACTCGGCGCCCAGAGCGTTAATCTGGGCAGCCTCCGCCCAGGCAAAGACTCGGCGCCCAGAGTCTGAATCCGGGCGGCCTCCGCCCAGGCAAAGACTCGGCGCCCAGAGTGAGAGTCCGGGCGGACTTCGCCCAGGAAAAGACACGGCGCCCAGAGTGTGAATCCGGGCGGCCTCCGCCTAGGCAAAGACTCGGCGCCCAGAGTGTGAATCCGGGCGGCCTCCGCCCAGGCAAAGACTCGGCGCCCAGAGTGAGTCCAGGCGGCCTCCGCCCAGGCTAAGACTCGGCGCCCAGAGTGTGAATCTGGGTGGCCTCCACCCAGGTAAAAACTCTGCGCCCAGAGTGTGAATCCGTGCGGCCTCCGCCCAGGCAAAGACTCGGCGCCCAGAGTGTGAATCCGGGCGGCCTCCGCCCAGGCAAAGGCTCGGCGCCCAGAGTGTGAATCCGGGCGGCCTCCGCCCAGGCAAAGGCTCGGCACCCAGAGTGTGAATCCGGGCCGCCTCCGCCCAGGCAAAGACTCGGCGCCCAGAGTGAGAGTCCGGGCCGCCTCCGCGCAGGGAAAGACTCAGCACCCAGAGTGAGAGTCCGAGCGGCCTCCGCCCAGGCAAAGGCTCGGCACCCAGAGTGAATCCGGGCGGCCTCCGCCTAGGTAAAGACTCGGCGCCCAGAGTGTGAGTCCAGGCGGCCTCCGCCCAGGCAAAGACTCGGCACCCAGAGTGTGAATACAGGCGGCCTCCGCCCAGCCAAAGACTCGGCGCCCAGAGTGTGAGTCCAGGCGGCCTCCGCCCAGGCAAAGACTCGGCACCCAGAGTGTGAATACAGGCGGCCTCCGCCCAGCCAAAGACTCGGCGCCCAGAGTGAGAGTCCGGGCGGCCTCCGCCCAGGCAAAGACTCGGCGCCCAGAGCGTTAATCTGGGCGGCCTCCACCCAGGCAAAGACTCGGCGCCCAGAGTGTGAATCCGGGCGGCCTCCGCCCAGGCAAGGACTCGGCGCCCAGAGTGTGAATCCGGGCAGCCTCCGCCCAGGCAAAGACTCGGCGCCCAGAGTGTGAATCCGGGCGGCCTCCGCCCAGGCAAGGATTCGGCGCCCAGAGTGTGAATCCGGGCAGCCTCCGCCCAGGCAAGGACTCGGCGCCCAGAGTGTGAATCCGGGCAGCCTCCGCCCAGGCAAAGACTCGGCGCCCAGAGTATGAATCTGGGCGGCCTCCGCCCAGGCACAGACTCGGCGCCCAGAGTGTGAATACGGGCGGCCTCCGCCCAGGCAAAGACTCGGCGCCCAGCGTGTGAATCTGGGCGGCCTCCGCCCAGGCAAAGACTCGGCACCCAGAGTGTGAATCCAGGCGGCCTCCGCCCAGGCAAAGACTCGCCGCCCAGAGCGAGAGTCCGGGCGGCCTCCGCCCAGGCAAAAACTCGGCGCCCAGAGCGTTAATCTGGGCAGCCTCCGCCCAGGCAAAGACTCGGCGCCCAGAGTGTGAATCCGGGCGGCCTACGCCCAGGCAAAGACTCGGCGCCCAGAGTGAGAGTCCGGGCGGACTTCGCCCAGGAAAAGACTCGGCACCCGGAGTGTGAATACGGGCGGCCTCCGCCCAGGCAAAGACTCGGCACCCAGAGTGTGAATACAGGCGGCCCCTGCCCAGGCAAAGACTCGGCGCCCAGAGTGTGAATACGGGCGGCCTCCGCCCAGGCAAAGGCTCGGCGCCCAGAGTGTGAGTCCAGGCGGCCTCCGCCCAGGCAAAGACTCGGCACCCAGAGTGTGAATACAGGCGGCCTCCGCCCAGCCAAAGACTCGGCGCCCAGAGTGAGAGTCCGGGCGGCCTCCGCCCAGGCAAAGACTCTGCACCCAGAGTGTGAATACAGGCGGCCCCTGCCCAGGTAAAGACTCGGCACCCAGAGTGTGAATCCGGGCCGCCTCCGCGCAGGGAAAGACTCAGCACCCAGAGTGAGAGTCCGGGCCGCCTCCGCCCAGGCAAAGACTTGGCACCCAGAGTGAATCCGGGCGGCCTCCGCCTAGGTAAAGACTCGGCGCCCAGAGTGTGAGTCCAGGCGGCCTCCGCCCAGGCAAAGACTCGGCACCCAGAGTGTGAATACAGGCGGCCTCCGCCCAGCCAAAGACTCGGCGCCCAGAGTGAGAGTCCGGGCGGCCTCCGCCCAGGCAAAGACTCGGCACCCAGAGTGTGAATACAGGCGGCCCCTGCCCAGGCAAAGATTCGGCGCCCAGAGTGTGAATACGGACGGCCTCCGCCCAGGCAAAGACTCGGCGCCCAGAGTGTGAGTCCAGGCGGCCTCCGCCCAGGCAAAGACTCGGTACCCAGAGAGTGAATACAGGCGGCCTCCGCCCAGCCAAAGACTCTGCGCCCAGAGTGAGAGTCCGGGCGGCCTCCGCCCAGGCAGAGACTCGGCGCCCAGAGCGTTAATCTGGGCGGCCTCCACCCAGGCAAAGACTCGGCGCCCAGAGTGTGAATCCGGGCGGCCTCCGCCCAGGCAAAGACTCGGCGCCCAGAGTGTGAATCCGGGCGGCCTCCGCCCAGGCAAAGACTCGGCGCCCAGAGTGTGAATCCGGGCAGCCTCCGCCCAGGCAAAGACTCGGCGCCCAGAGTGTGAATCTTGGCGGCCTCCGCCCAGGCACAGACTCTGCGCCCAGAGTGTGAATACGGGCGGCCTCCGCCCAGGCAAAGACTCGGCGCCCAGCGTGTGAATCTGGGCGGCCTCCTCCCAGGCAAAGACTCGGCGCCCAGAGTGTGAATCCAGGTGGCCTCCGCCCAGGCAAAGACTCGGCGCCCAGAGCGAGAGTCCGGGCGGCCTCCGCCCAGGCAAGAACTCGGCGCCCAGAGCGTTAATCTGGGCAGCCTCCGCCCAGGCAAAGACTCGGCGCCCAGAGTCTGAATCCGGGCGGCCTTCGCCCAGGCAAAGACTCGGCGCCCAGAGTGAGAGTCCGGGTGGACTTCGCCCAGGAAAAGACACGGCGCCCAGAGTGTGAATCCGGGCGGCCTCCGCCTAGGCAAAGACTCGGCGCCCAGAGTGTGAATCCGGGCGGCCTCCGCCCAGGCAAAGACTCGGCGCCCAGAGTGAGTCCAGGCGGCCTCCGCCCAGGCTAAGACTCGGCGCCCAGAGTGTGAATCTGGGTGGCCTCCACCCAGGTAAAAACTCTGCGCCCAGAGTGTGAATCCGTGCGGCCTCCGCCCAGGCAAAGACTCGGCGCCCAGAGTGTGAATCCGGGCGGCCTCCGCCCAGGCAAAGGCTCGGCGCCCAGAGTGTGAATCCGGGCGGCCTCCGCCCAGGCAAAGGCTCGGCACCCAGAGTGTGAATCCGGGCCGCCTCCGCGCAGGGAAAGACTCAGCACCCAGAGTGAGAGTCCGGGCCGCCTCCGCCCAGGCAAAGACTTGGCACCCAGAGTGAATCCGGGCGGCCTCCGCCCAGGCAAAGACTCGGCACCCAGAGTGTGAATCCGGGCGGCCTCCGCCCAGGCAAAGACTCGGCGCCCAGAGTGAGAGTCCTGGCGGCCTCCGCCCAGGCAAAGACTCGGCGCCCAGAGTGTTAATTTGGGCGGCCTCCGCCCAGGCAAAGACTCGGCGCCCAGAGTGTGAATCCAGGTGGCCTCCACCCAGGCAAAGACTCGACACCCAGAGTGTGAATACAGGCGGCCCCTGCCCAGGTAAAGACTCAGCACCCAGAGTGTGAATCCGGGCCGCCTCCGCGCAGGGAAAGACTCAGCACCCAGAGTGAGAGTCCGGGCGGTCTCCGCCCAGGCAAAGCCTCAGCGCCCAGAGTGTGAATCCGGGCGGTCTCCGCCCAGCCAAAGACTCGGCGCCCAGAGTGTGAGTCCAGGCGGCCTCCGCCCAGGCAAAGACTCGGCACCCAGAGTGTGAATACAGGCGGCCTCCGCCCAGCCAAAGACTCGGCGCCCAGAGTGAGAGTCCGGGCGGCCTCCGCCCAGGCAAAGACTCGGCGCCCAGAGCGTTAATCTGGGCGGCCTCCACCCAGGCAAAGACTCGGCGCCCAGAGTGTGAATCCGGGCGGCCTCCGCCCAGGCAAGGACTCGGCGCCCAGAGTGTGAATCCGGGCAGCCTCCGCCCAGGCAAAGACTCGGCGCCCAGAGTGTGAATCCGGGCGGCCTCCGCCCAGGCAAGGACTCGGCGCCCAGAGTGTGAATCCGGGCAGCCTCCGCCCAGGCAAGGACTCGGCGCCCAGAGTGTGAATCCGGGCAGCCTCCGCCCAGGCAAAGACTCGGCGCCCAGAGTATGAATCTGGGCGGCCTCCGCCCAGGCACAGACTCGGCGCCCAGAGTGTGAATACGGGCGGCCTCCGCCCAGGCAAAGACTCGGCGCCCAGCGTGTGAATCTGGGCGGCCTCCGCCCAGGCAAAGACTCGGCACCCAGAGTGTGAATCCAGGCGGCCTCCGCCCAGGCAAAGACTCGCCGCCCAGAGCGAGAGTCCGGGCGGCCTCCGCCCAGGCAAAAACTCGGCGCCCAGAGCGTTAATCTGGGCAGCCTCCGCCCAGGCAAAGACTCGGCGCCCAGAGTGTGAATCCGGGCGGCCTACGCCCAGGCAAAGACTCGGCGCCCAGAGTGAGAGTCCGGGCGGACTTCGCCCAGGAAAAGACTCGGCACCCGGAGTGTGAATACGGGCGGCCTCCGCCCAGGCAAAGACTCGGCACCCAGAGTGTGAATACAGGCGGCCCCTGCCCAGGCAAAGACTTGGCGCCCAGAGTGTGAATACGGGCGGCCTCCGCCCAGGCAAAGGCTCGGCGCCCAGAGTGTGAGTCCAGGCGGCCTCCGCCCAGGCAAAGACTCGGCACCCAGAGTGTGAATACAGGCGGCCTCCGCCCAGCCAAAGACTCGGCGCCCAGAGTGAGAGTCCGGGCGGCCTCCGCCCAGGCAAAGACTCTGCACCCAGAGTGTGAATACAGGCGGCCCCTGCCCAGGTAAAGACTCGGCACCCAGAGTGTGAATCCGGGCCGCCTCCGCGCAGGGAAAGACTCAGCACCCAGAGTGAGAGTCCGGGCCGCCTCCGCCCAGGCAAAGACTTGGCACCCAGAGTGAATCCGGGCGGCCTCCGCCTAGGTAAAGACTCGGCGCCCAGAGTGTGAGTCCAGGCGGCCTCCGCCCAGGCAAAGACTCGGCACCCAGAGTGTGAATACAGGCGGCCTCCGCCCAGCCAAAGACTCGGCGCCCAGAGTGAGAGTCCGGGCGGCCTCCGCCCAGGCAAAGACTCGGCACCCAGAGTGTGAATACAGGCGGCCCCTGCCCAGGCAAAGATTCGGCGCCCAGAGTGTGAATACGGACGGCCTCCGCCCAGGCAAAGACTCGGCGCCCAGAGTGTGAATCTGGGCGGCCTCCTCCCAGGCAAAGACTCGGCGCCCAGAGTGTGAATCCAGGTGGCCTCCGCCCAGGCAAAGACTCGGCGCCCAGAGCGAGAGTCCGGGCGGCCTCCGCCCAGGCAAGAACTCGGCGCCCAGAGCGTTAATCTGGGCAGCCTCCGCCCAGGCAAAGACTCGGCGCCCAGAGTCTGAATCCGGGCGGCCTCCGCCCAGGCAAAGACTCGGCGCCCAGAGTGAGAGTCCGGGCGGACTTCGCCCAGGAAAAGACACGGCGCCCAGAGTGTGAATCCGGGCGGCCTCCGCCTAGGCAAAGACTCGGCGCCCAGAGTGTGAATCCGGGCGGCCTCCGCCCAGGCAAAGACTCGGCGCCCAGAGTGAGTCCAGGCGGCCTCCGCCCAGGCTAAGACTCGGCGCCCAGAGTGTGAATCTGGGTGGCCTCCACCCAGGTAAAAACTCTGCGCCCAGAGTGTGAATCCGTGCGGCCTCCGCCCAGGCAAAGACTCGGCGCCCAGAGTGTGAATCCGGGCGGCCTCCGCCCAGGCAAAGGCTCGGCGCCCAGAGTGTGAATCCGGGCGGCCTCCGCCCAGGCAAAGGCTCGGCACCCAGAGTGTGAATCCGGGCCGCCTCCGCGCAGGGAAAGACTCAGCACCCAGAGTGAGAGTCCGGGCCGCCTCCGCCCAGGCAAAGACTTGGCACCCAGAGTGAATCCGGGCGGCCTCCGCCCAGGCAAAGACTCGGCACCCAGAGTGTGAATCCGGGCGGCCTCCGCCCAGGCAAAGACTCGGCGCCCAGAGTGAGAGTCCTGGCGGCCTCCGCCCAGGCAAAGACTCGGCGCCCAGAGTGTTAATTTGGGCGGCCTCCGCCCAGGCAAAGACTCGGCGCCCAGAGTGTGAATCCAGGTGGCCTCCACCCAGGCAAAGACTCGACACCCAGAGTGTGAATACAGGCGGCCCCTGCCCAGGTAAAGACTCAGCACCCAGAGTGTGAATCCGGGCCGCCTCCGCGCAGGGAAAGACTCAGCACCCAGAGTGAGAGTCCGGGCCGCCTCCGCCCAGGCAAAGACTTGGCACCCAGAGTGAATCCGGGCGGCCTCCGCCTAGGCAAAGGCTCGGCGCCCAGAGTGAGAGTCCAGACGGCCTCCGCCCAGGCAAAGACTCGGCGCCCAGAGTGTGAATCCGGGGGGCCTCAACCCAGGTAAAAACTCGGCGCCCAGAGTGTGAATCCGGGCGGCCTCCGCCCAGGCAAATACTCTGCGCCCAGAGTGTGAATCCGGGCGGCCTCCGCCCAGGCAAAGATTCGGCGCCCAGAGTGTGAATACGGGCGGCCTCCGCCCAGGCAAAGACTCGGCGCCCAGAGTGTGAGTCCAGGCGGCCTCCGCCCAGGCAAAGACTCGGCACCCAGAGTGTGAATACAGGCGGCCTCCGCCCAGCCAAAGACTCGGCGCCCAGAGTGAGAGTCCGGGCGGCCTCCGCCCAGGCAAAGACTCGGCGCCCAGAGCGTTAATCTGGGCGGCCTCCACCCAGGCAAAGACTCGGCGCCCAGAGTGTGAATCCGGGCGGCCTCCGCCCAGGCAAGGACTCGGCGCCCAGAGTGTGAATCCGGGCGGCCTCCGCCCAGGCAAGGACTCGGCGCCCAGAGTGTGAATCCGGGCAGCCTCCGCCCAGGCAAAGACTCGGCGCCCAGAGTATGAATCTGGGCGGCCTCCGCCCAGGCACAGACTCGGCGCCCAGAGTGTGAATACGGGCGGCCTCCGCCCAGGCAAAGACTCGGCGCCCAGCGTGTGAATCTGGGCGGCCTCCGCCCAGGCAAACACTCGGCGCCCAGAGTGTGAATCCAGGCGGCCTCCGCCCAGGCAAAGACTCGGCGCCCAGAGCGAGAGTCCGGGCGGCCTCCGCCCAGGCAAAAACTCGGCGCCCAGAGCGTTAATCTGGGCAGCCTCCGCCCAGGCAAAGACTCGGCGCCCAGAGTGTGAATCCGGACGGCCTCCGCCCAGGCAAAGACTCGGCGCCCAGAGTGAGAGTCCGGGCGGACTTCGCCCAGGAAAAGACTCGGCGCCCAGAGTGTGAATCCGGGCGGCCTCCGCCCAGGCAAAGACTCGGCGCCCAGAGTGAGAGTCCGGGCGGCCTACGCCCAGGCAAAGACTCGGCACCCGGACTGTGAATACAGGCGGCCTCCGCCCAGGCAAAGACTCGGCACCCAGAGTGTGAATACAGGCGGCCCCTGCCCAGGCAAAGACTCGGCGCCCAGAGTGTTAATTTGGGCGGCCTCCGCCCAGGCAAAGACTCGGCGCCCAGAGTGTGAATCCGGGCGGCCTCCGCCTAGGCAAAGACTCGGCGCCCAGAGTGTGAATCCGGGCGGCCTCCGCCCAGGCAAAGACTCGGCGCCCAGAGTGAGTCCAGGCGGCCTCCGCCCAGGCAAAGACTCGGCGCCCAGAGTGTGAATCCGGGTGGCCTCCACCCAGGTAAAAACTTGGCGCCCAGAGTGTGAATCCATGCGGCCTCCGCCCAGGCAAAGACTCGGCGCCCAGAGTGTGAATCCGGGCGGCCTCCGCCCAGGCAAGTACTCGGCGCCCAGAGTGTGAATCCGGGCGGCCTCCGCCCTGGCAAAGACTCGGCGCCCAGAGTGTGAATACGGGCGGCCTCCACCCAGGCACAGACTCGGCACCCAGAGTGAGAGTCCGGGCTGCCTCCGCGCAAGGAAAGACTCAGCACCCAGAGTGAGAGTCCGAGCGGCCTCCACCCAGGCAAAGACTCGGCGCCCAGAGTGTGAATCCAGGCGGCCTTCGCCCATTCAAAAACTTGGCGCCCAGAGTGAGAGTCCAGGCGGCCTTCGCCCAGGCAAAGACTCGGCGCCCAGCGTGTTAAACTGGGCGGCCTCCACCCAGGCAAAAATTCGGCGCCTAGAGTGCGAATCCGGGCGGCCTCCGCCCAGGCAAAAACTCGGCGCCCAGAGTTTGAATCCGGGCGGCCTCTGCCCAGGCAAAGATTCGGCGCCCAGAGTGTGAATCCGGGCGGCCTCCGCCCAGGCAAGCACTCGGCACCCAAAGTGTGAATCCGGGCGGCCTCCGCCCAGGCAAAGACTCGACGCCCAAAGTGTGAATCCGGGCGGCCTCCGCCCAGGCAAGGACTCGGCGCCCAGAGTGTGAATCCGGGCGGCCTCCGCCCAGGCAAAGACTTGGTGCCCAGAGTGAGAATCTAGGCGGCCTCCGCTCAGGCAAAGACTCGGCGCCCAGTGTGAGAGTCCGGGCGGCCTCCGCCCAGGCAAAGACTCGGCACCCAGAGTGTGAATACGGGCGGCCTCCGCCAAGGCAAAGACTCGGTGCCCAGAGTGAGAGTCCGGGCCGCCTCCGCCCAGGCAAAGACTCGGCACCCAGAGTGTGAATACAGGCGGCCCCTGCCCAGGCAAAAACTCGGCGCCCAGAGTGTTAATTTGTGCGGCCTCCGCCCAGGCAAACACTCGGCGCCCAGAGTGTGGATCCGGGCGGCCTCCGCCCAGGCAAGGACTCTGCGCCCAGAGTGAGAGTCCGGGCCGCCTCTGCGCAAGGAAAGACTCAGCACCCAGAGTGAGAGTCCGAGCGGCCTCCACCCAGGCAAAGACTCGGCGCCCAGAGTGTGAATCCGGGCGGCCTTCGCCCATTCAAAAACTCGGCGCCCAGAGTGAGAGTCCGGGCGGCCTTCGCCCAGGCAAAGACTCGGCGCCCAGCGTGTTAAACTGGGCGGCCTCCACCCAGGCAAAAATTCGGCGCCCAGAGTGTGAATCCGGGCGGCCTCCGCCCAGGCAAAGACTCGGCGCCCAGAGTTTGAATCCGGGCGGCCTCCGCCCAGGCAAAGATTCGGCGCCCAGAGTGTGAATCCGGGCGGCCTCCGCCCGGGCAAGGACTCGGCGCCCAGAGTGTGAATCCGGGCGGCCTCCGCCCAGGCAAAGACTCGGCGCCCAGAGTGTGAATCCAGGTGGCCTCCACCCAGGCAAAGACTCGGCACCCAGAGTGTGAATATAGGCGGCCCCTGCCCAGGTAAAGACTCAGAGCCGAGAGTGTTAATTTGGGCGGCCTCCGCCCAGGCAAAGACTCGGCGCCCAGAGTGTGAATCCGGGCGGCCTCCGCCCAGGCAAACACTCGGCGCCCAGAGTGTGAATCCGGGCGGCCTCCGCCCAGGCAAAGACTCGGCGCCCAGAGTAAGAGTCCGGGCCGCGTCCGCCCAGGCAAAGACTCGGCACCCAGAGTGTGAATACAGGCAGCCTCTGCCCTGGCAAAGACTCGGCGCCCAGAGTGTGAATCCGAGTGGCCTCCGCCCAGGCAAAGACTCGGCGTCCAGAGTGAGAGTCCGGGCCGCCTCCGCCCAGGCAAAGACTCGGCACCCAGAGTGTGAATCCGGGCGTCCTCCGCCCAGGCAAAGACTCGGCGCCCAGAGTGTGATTCCGGGCGGTCTCCGCCCAGACAAAGACTCGGCGCCCAGAGTGAGAGTCCGGGCCGCCTCCGCGCAAGGAAAGACTCAGCACCCAGAGTGAGAGTCCGAGCGGCCTCCACCCAGGCAAAGACTCGGCACCCAGAGTGAGAATCCGGGCGGCCTCCGCCCAGGCAAAGACTCGGCGCCCAGAGCGTTAATCTGGGCAGCCTCCGCCCAGGCAAAGACTCGGCGCCCAGAGTGTGAATCCGGACGGCCTTCGCCCATTCAAAAACTCGGCGCCCAGAATGAGAGTCCGGGCGGCCTTCGCCCAGGCAAAGACTCGGCGCCCAGCGTGTTAAACTGGGCGGCCTCCACCCAGGCAAAAATTTGTCGCCCAGAGTGTGAATCCGGGCGGCCTCCGCCCAGGCAAAGACTCGGCGCCCAGAGCGTTAATCTGGGCGGCCTCCACCCAGGCCAAGACTCTGCGCCCATTGTGAATACGGGCGGCCTCCGTCCAGGCAAAGACTCGGCGCCCAGAGTTTGAATCCGGGCGTCCTCCACCCAGGCAAAGACTCGGCGCCCAGAGCGTTAATCTGGGCGGCCTCCACCCAGGCAAAGACTCGGCACCCAGTGTGAATCCGGGCGGCCTCCGCCCAGGCATAGACTCGGCGCCCAGAGCGTTAATCAGGGCGGCCTCCACCCAGGCAAAGACTCGGCGCCCAGAGCGTGAATCCGGGCGGCCTCCGCCCAGGCAAAGACTCGGCGCCCAGAGTGTGAATCCGGGCGGCCTCCACCCAGGCACAGACTCGGCACCCAGAGTGAGAGTCCGAGCGGCCTCCACCCAGGCACAGACTCGGCACCCAGAGTGAGAGTCCGGGCTGCCTCCGCGCAAGGAAAGACTCAGCACCCAGAGTGAGAGTCCGAGCAGCCTCCACCCAGGCAAAGACTCGGCGCCCAGAGTGTGAATCCAGGCGGCCTTCGCCCATTCAAAAACTCGGCGCCCAGAGTGAGAGTCCGGGCGGCCTTCGCCCAGGCAAAGACTCGGCGCCCAGCGTGTTAAACTGGGCGGCCTGCACCCAGGCAAAAATTCGGCGCCCAGAGTGTGAATCCGGGCGGCCTCCGCCCAGGCAAAGACTCGGCGCCCAGAGTTTGAATCCGGGCGGCCTCCGCCCAGGCAAAGATTCGCCGCCCAGAATGTGAATCCGGGCGGCCTCCGCCCAGGCAAAGATTCTCCGCCCAGAATGTGAATCCGGGCGGCCTCCGCCCAGGCAAGGACTCGACGCCCAGAGTGTGAATCCGGGCGGCCTCCGCCCAGGCAAAGGCTCGACGCCCAAAGTGTGAATCCGGGCGGCCTCCGCCCAGGCAAGGACTCGGCGCCCAGAGTGTGAATCCGGGCGGCCTCCGCCCAGGCAAAGACTCGGTGCCCAGAGTGAGAGTCTAGGCGGCTTCCGCTCAGGCAAAGACTCGGCGCCCAGTGTGAGAGTCCGGGCGGCCTCCGCCCAGGCAAAGACTCGGCGCCCAGAGTGAGAGTCCGGGCCGCCTCCGCCCAGGCAAAGACTCGGCACCCAGAGTGTGAATCCGGGCGTCCTCCGCCCAGGCAAAGACTCGGCGCCCAGAGTGTGAATCCGGGCGGTCTCCGCCCAGACAAAGACTCGGCACCCAGAGTGAGAGTCCGGGCCGCCTCCGCGCAAGGAAAGACTCGGCACCCAGAGTGAGAGTCCGAGCTGCCTCCACCCAGGCAAAGACTCGGCACCCAGAGTGAGAGTCCGGGCGGCCTCCGCCCAGGCACAGACTCGGCACCCAGAGCGTGAATACAGGCAGCCTCCGCCCAGGCAAAGACTCGGCGCCCAGAGTGTGAATCCGGGCGGCCTTCGCCCAGGCAAAAACTCGGCGCCCAGAGTGAGAGTCCGGGCGGCCTCCGCCCAGGCAAAAACTCGGCGCCCAGAGTGAGAGTCCGGGCGGCCTTCGCCCAGACAAAGACTCGGCACCCAGAGCGTTAATCTGGGTGGCCTCCGCCCAGGCAAGGACTCGGCGCCCAGAGTGTGAATCCGGGCGGCCTCCGCCCAGGCAAAGACTCGGCGCCCAGAGTGAGAGTCCGGGCGGCCTCCGCCCAGGCAAAGACTCGGCGCCCAGAGTGTGAATCCGGGCGGCCTCCGCCCAGGCAAAGCATCGGCGCCCAGAGCATTAATCTGGGCAACCTCCACCCAGGCAAAGACTCGTCGCCCAGAGTGTGAATCCGGGCGGCCTCCGCCCAGGCAAAGGCTCGGTGCCCAGAGTGTGAATCCGGGCGGCCTCCACCCAGGCACAGACTTGGCACACAGAGTGAATCCGCCCAGGCAAAGACTCGGCGCCCAGAGTGTGAATCCGGGCGGCCTCCGCCCAGGCAAAGACTCGGCGCCCAGAGTGTGAATCCGGGCGGCCTCCGCCCAGGCAAAGACTCAGCGCCCAGAGTGTGAATCCGGGCGGCCTCCGCCCAGGCAAAGACTCAGCGCCCACAGAGAGAGTCCGGGCGGCCTACGCCCAGGCAAAGACTCGGCACCCAGAGTGTGAATACGGGCGGCCTCCGCCCAGGCAAGGACTCGGCGCCCAGAGAGTGAGTCCGGGCGGCCTCCGCCCAGGCACAGACTCGGCACCCAGAGCGTGAATACAGGCAGCCTCCGCCCAGGCAAAGACTCGGCGCCCAGAGTGTGAATCCGGGCGGCCATCGCCCAGGCAAAAACTCGGCGCCCAGAGTGAGAGTCCGGGCGGCCTTCGCCCAGGCAAAGACTCGGCGCCCAGCGTGTTAAACTGGGCGGCCTCCGCCCAGGCAAAGACTCGGCGCCCAGAGTGTGAATCCGGGCGGCCTCCGCCCAGGCAAAGACTCGGCACCCAGAGTGTGAATACGGGCGGCCTCCGCCCAGGCAAAGAATCGGCGCCCAGAGCATTAATCTGGGCAGCCTCCACCCAGGCAAAGACTCGTTGCCCAGAGTGTGAATCCGGGCGGCCTCCGCCCAGGCAAAGACTCGGTGCCCAGAGTGTGAATCCGGGCGGCCTCCGCCCAGGCAAAGACTCGGCGCCCAGAGCGTTAATCTGGGCGGCCTACACCCAGGCAAAGACTCGGCGCCCAGAGAGAGAGTCCGGGCGGCCTCCGCCCAGGCAAAGACTCGGCACCCAGAGTGTGAATACGGGCGGCCTCCGCCCAGGCAAGGATTCGGCGCCCAGAGAGTGAGTCTGGGCGGCCTCCGCCCAGGCACAGACTCGGCACCCAGAGCGTGAATACAGGCAGCCTCCGCCCAGGCTAAGACTCGGCGCCCAGAGTGTGAATCCGGGCGGCCTTCGCCCAGGCAAAAACTCGGCGCCCAGAGTGAGAGTCCGGGCGGCCTTCGCCCAGACAAAGAATCGGCGCCCAGAGCAATAATCTGGGCAGCCTCCACCCAGGCAAAGACTCGTCGCCCAGAGTGTGAATCCGGGCGGCCTCCGCCCAGGCAAAGACTTGGTGCCCAGAGTGTGAATCCGGGCGGCCTCCGCCCAGGCAAAGACTCGGCGCCCAGAGTGAGAGTCCGGGCGGCCTCCGCCCAGGCAAAGACTCGGTGCCCAGAGTGTGAATCCGGGCGGCCTCCGCCCAGGCAAAGACTCGGCGCCCAGAGAGAGAGTCCGGGCGGCCTCCGCCCAGGCAAAGACTCGGCACCCAGAGTGTGAATACGGACGGCCTCCGCCCAGGCAAGGACTCGGCGCCCAGAGAGTGAGTCCGGGCGGCCTCCGCCCAGGCACAGACTCGCCGCCCAGAGTGTGAATCCGGGCGGCCTTCGCCCAGGCAAAAACTCGGCGCCCAGAGTGAGAGTCCGGGCGGCCTTCGCCCAGGCAAAGACTCGGCGCCCAGAGTGTGAATCCGGGCGGCCTCCGCCCAGGCAAAGACTCGGCACCCAGAGTGTGAATACGGGCGGCCTCCGCCGAGGCAAAGAATCGGCGCCCAGAGCATTAATCTAGGCAGCCTCCACCCAGGCAAAGACTCGTCGCCCAGAGTGTGAATCCGGGTGGCCTCCGCCCAGGCAAAGACTCGGTGCCCAGAGTGTGAATCCGGGCGGCCTCCGCCCAGGCAAAGACTCGGCGCCCAGAACGTTAATCTGGGCGGCCTACACCCAGGCAAAGACTCGGCGCCCAGAGTGTGAATCTGGGGCGGCCTCCGCCCAGGCAAAGACTCGGCGCCCAGAGTGTGAATCCGGGCGGCCTCCGCCCAGGCAAAGACTCGGCGCCCAGAGTGTGAATCCGGGTGGCCTCCGCCCAGGCAAAGACTCGGCGCCCACAGTGTTAATCTGGGCGGCCTCCACCCAGGCAAAGACTCGGCGCCCAGAGTGAGAGTCCGGGCGGCCTCCGCCCAGGCAAAGACTCGGCGCCCAGAGTGTGAATCCGGGCGTCCTCCGCCTAGGCAAAGACTCGGCGCCCAGAGTGTGAATCCGGGCGGTCTCCGCCCAGACAAAGACTCGGCGCCCAGAGTGAGAGTCCGGGCCACCTCCGCGCAAGGAAAGACTCAGCAACCAGAGTGAGAGTCCGAGCGGCCTCCACCCAGGCACAGACTTGGCACACAGAGTGAATCCGCCCAGGCAAAGACTCGGCGCCCAGAGTTTGAATCCGGGCGGCCTCCGCCCAGGCAAAGACGCGGCACCCAGAGTGTGAATACGGGCGGCCTCCGCCCAGGCAAAGAATTGGCGCCCAGAGCATTAATCTGGGCAGCCTCCACCCAGGCAAAGACTCGTCGCCCAGAGTGTGAATCCGGGCGGCCTCCGCCCAGGCAAAGACTCGGTGCCCAGAGTGTGAATCCGGGCGGCCTCCGCCCAGGCAAAGACTCGGCGCCCAGAGCGTTAATCTGGGCGGCCTACACCCAGGCAAAGACTCGGCGCCCAGAGAGAGAGTCCGGGCGGCCTCCGCCCAGGCAAAGACTCGGCACCCAGAGCGTGAATACAGGCAGCCTCCGCCCAGGCAAAGACTCTGCGCCCAGAGTGTGAATCCGGGCGGCCTTCGCCCAGGCAAAAACTCGGCGCCCAGAGTGAGAGTCCGGGCGGCCTTCGCCCAGACAAAGACTCGGCACCCAGAGCGTTAATCTGGGTGGCCTCCGCCCAGGCAAAGACTCGGTGCCCAGAGTGTGAATCCGGGCGGCCTCCGCCCAGGCAAAGAATCGGCGCCCAGAGCATTAATCTGGGCAGCCTCCACCCAGGCAAAGACTCGTCGCCCAGAGTGTGAATCCGGGCGGCCTCCGCCCAGGCAAAGACTCGGTGCCCAGAGTGTGAATCCGGGCGGCCTCCGCCCAGGCAAAGTCTCGGCGCCCAGAGTGAGAGTCCGGGCGGCCTCCGCCCAGGCAAAGACTCGGTGCCCAGAGTGTGAATCCGGGCGGCCTCCGCCCAGGCAAAGACTCGGCGCCCAGAGAGAGAGTCCGGGCGGCCTCCGTCCCAGGCAAAGACTCGGCATCCAGAGTGTGAATACGGGCGGCCTCTGCCCAGGCAAGGACTTGGCGCCCAGAGAGTGAGTCTGGGCGGCCTCCGCCCAGGCAAAGACTCAGTACCCAGAGTGTGAATACAGGCAGCCTCTGCCCTGGCAAAGACTCGGCGGCCGGAGTGAGAGTCCGGGCGGGCTCCGCCCAGGCAAAGACTCGGCACCCAGAGTGTTAATCCGGGCAGCCTCCGCCCAGGCAAAGACTCGGCGCCCAGAGTGTGAATACGGGCGCCAAAACTTATACATTAAAATAATAATATTGTGACATGTTAGATGCTAGTATTAAATACTAGACCATGTGTACTAACAAAAATTGTGAAAAAATCAACAATCTTAAAACACATAAAAAGTCCAAAAGGAGGGGAGCCCAGAGATATGAGTTTAGTCCATTGAAGTGAACCAAAACAGATACTCTTCAGATGTATAACAGGTGCGCCCAACAAGACAGTTATATCCACCCCCTATTTCAATGAGGCTTACCAGCTGCCAAGATCTCTTTTTAGGGAGATCATACACGCATGAAGAAACAACGATCGTTCCTGGTCTCTCCAGTGGGTTCTGCTGGCGTCTCCACCTCTTACGTCTCTTTCCTACAGCGTCTCACATTCCACCATATTTGTTAAGTAAGAAGAGAGAAAGAAAGGCTCCCATAGCGTAATTCTGCATAAAAGTTTTCATCCGAACGAAATACAAGTAAAACAAACTCACAAATTCCAGTTGAGTACAAGCATAAGTACGATCGCGAGCCGGCCTGTTCTCTCCTATTAGCACTGCCCATCCTTCCTGGTCAACGGGGAATGGCGGTAACGTCAGTACGCCGCTCACCCTACGTCGTTTCGTCAAAAGTGACTTCTTCCTGGGGTACTTTTGAGTACCTCCGCCCAGGCAAAGACTCGGCGCCCAGAGTGTGAATCCGGGCGGCCTCCGCCCAGGCAAAGACTCGGCGCCCAGAGTGTGAATCCGGGCGGCCTCCGCCCAGGCAAAGCCTCGGCGCCCACAGAGTGTTAATCTGGGCGGCCTCCACCCAGGCAAAGACTCGGCGCCCAGAGTGAGAGTCCGGGCGGCCTCCGCCCAGGCAAAGACTCGGCGCCCAGAGTGTGAATCCGGGCGTCCTCCGCCCAGGCAAAGACTCGGCGCCCAGAGTGTGAATCCGGGCGGTCTCCACCCAGACAAAGATTCGGCGCCCAGAGTGAGAGTCCGGGCCGCCTCCGCGCAAGGAAAGACTCAGCACCCAGAGTGAGAGTCCGAGCGGCCTCCACCCAGGCACAGACTTGGCACACAGAGTGAATCCGCCCAGGCAAAGATTCGGCGCCCAGAGTGTGAATCCGGGCGGCCTCCGCCCAGGCAAAGACTCGGCACCCATAGTGTGAATACGGGCGGCCTCCGCCCAGGCAAAGAATCGGCGCCCAGAGCATTAATCTAGGCAGCCTCCACCCAGGCAAAGACTCATCGCCCAGAGTGTGAATCCGGGCAGCCTCCGCCCAGGCAAAGACTCGGTGCCCAGAGTGTGAATCCGGGCGGCCTCCGCCCAGGCAAAGACTCGGCGCCCAGAGTGTGAATCCGGGCGGCCTCCGCCCAGGCAAAGACTCGGCGCCCAGAGTGTGAATCCGGGCGGCCTCCGCCCAGGCAAAGACTCGGCGCCCAGAGTGTGAATCCGGGCGGCCTCCGCCCAGGCAAAGACTCGGCGCCCAGAGAGAGAGTCCAGGCGGCCTCCGCCCAGGCAAAGACTCGGCACCCAGAGTGTGAATACGGGCGGCCTCCGCCCAGGCAAGGACTCGGCGCCCAGAGAGTGAGTCCGGGCGGCCTCCGCCCAGGCACAGACTCGGCGCCCAGAGTGTGAATCCGGGCGGCCTTCGCCCAGGCAAAAACTCGGCGCCCAGAGTGAGAGTCCGGGCGGCCTTCGCCCAGGCAAAGACTCGGCGCCCAGCGTGTTAAACTGGGCGGCCTCCGCCCAGGCAAAGATTCGGCGCCCAGAGTGTGAATCCGGGCGGCCTCCGCCCAGGCAAAGACTCGGCACCCAGAGTGTGAATCCAGGCGGCCTCCGCCCAGGCAAAGACTCGGCGCCCAGAGTGTGAATCCGGGCGGCCTCCGCCCAGGCAAAGACTCGGCACCCAGAGAGAGAGTCCGGGCGGCCTCCGCCCAGGCAAAAACTCGGCACCCAGAGTGTGAATACGGGCGGCCTCCGCCCAGGCAAGGACTCGGCACCCAGAGAGTGAGTCGGGGCGGCCTCCGCCCAGGCACAGACTCGGCGCCCAGAGTGTGAATCCGGGCGGCCTCCGCCCAGGCAAAGACTCGGCGCCCAGAGTGTGAATCCGGGCGGTCTCCGCCCAGACAAAGACTCGGCGCCCAGAGTGAGAGTCCGGGCCTCATCCGCGCAAGGAAAGACTCAGCACCCAGAGTGAGAGTCCGAGCGGCCTCCCCCCAGGCACAGACTTGGCACACAGAGTGAATCCGCCCAGGCAAAGACTCGGCGCCCAGAGTGTGAATCCGGGCGGCCTCCGCCCAGGCAAAAACTCGGCGCCCAGAGTGTGAATCCAGGCGGCCTTCGCCCAGGCAAAGACTCGGCGCCCAGAGTGTTATTCTGGGCGGCCTCCGCCCAGGCAAAGACTCAGCGCCCAGAGAGAGAGTCCGGGCGGCCTCCGCCCAGGCAAAGACTCGGCACCCAGAGTGTGAATACGGGCGGCCTCCGCCCAGGCAAGGACTCGGCGCCCAGAGAGTGAGTCCGGGCGGCCTCCGCCCAGGCAAGGACTCGGCGCCCAGAGAGTGAGTCCGGGCGGCCTCCGCCCAGGCACAGACTCGGCGCCCAGAGTGTGAATCCGGGCGGCCTTCGCCCAGGCAAAAACTCGGCGCCCAGAGTGAGAGTCCGGGCGGCCTTCGCCCAGGCAAAGACTCGGCGCCCAGCGTGTTAAACTGGGCGGCCTCCGCCCAGGCAAAGATTCGGCGCCCAGAGTTTGAATCCGGGCGGCCTCCGCCCAGGCAAAGACTCGGCACCCAGAGTGTGAATACGGGCGGCCTCCGCCCAGGCAAAGAATCGGCGCCCAGAGCATTAATATAGGCAGCCTCCACCCAGGCAAAGACTCGTCGCCCAGAGTGTGAATCCGGGCGGCCTCCGCCCAGGCAAAGACTCGGTGCCCAGAGTGTGAATCCGGGCGGCCTCCGCCCAGCCAAAGACTCGGCGCCCAGAACGTTAATCTGGGCGGCCTACACCCAGGCAAAGACTCGGCGCCCAGAGTGTGAATCCGGGCGGCCTCCGCCCAGGCAAAGACTCGGCGCCCAGAGTGTGAATCCGGGCGGCCTCCGCCCAGGCAAAGACTCGCCGCCCAGAGTGTGAATCCGGGCGGTCTCCGCCCAGACAAAGACTCGGCGCCCAGAGTGAGAGTCCGGGCCGCCTCCGCGCAAGGAAAGACTCAGCACCCAGAGTGAGAGTCCGAGCGGCCTCCACCCAGGCACAGACTTGGCACACAGAGTGAATCCGCCCAGGCAAAGACTCGGCGCCCAGAGTTTGAATCCAGGCGGCCTCCGCCCAGGCAAAGACTCGGCGCCCAGAGTGTGAATCCGGGCGGCCTCCGCCCAGGCAAAGACTCGGCGCCCAGAGTGTGAATCCAGGCGGCCTCCGCCCAGGCAAAGACTCGGCGCCCAGAGTGAGAATCCGGGCGGTCCCCGCCCAGACAAAGACTCGGCGCCCAGAGTGAGAGTCCGGGCCGCCTCCGCGCAAGGAAAAACTCAGCACCCAGAGTGAGAGTCCGAGCGGCCTCCCCCAGGCACAGACTTGGCACACAGAGTGAATCCGCCCAGGCAAAGACTCGGCGCCCAGAGTTTGAATCCGGGCGGCCTCCACCCAGGCAAAGACTCGGCGCCCAGAGTGTGAATCCGGGCGGCCTCCGCCCAGGCAAAGACTCGGCGCCCAGAGTGTGAATCCGGGCGGTCTCCGCCCAGACAAAGACTCGGCGCCCAGAGTGAGAGTCCGGGCCGCCTCCGCGCAAGGAAAGACTCAGCACCCAGAGTGAGAGTCCGAGCGGCCTCCCCCCAGGCACAGACTTGGCACACAGAGTGAATCCGCCCAGGCAAAGACTCGGCGCCCAGAGTTTGAATCCGGGCGGCCTCCGCCCAGGCAAAGACTCGGCGCCCAGAGTGTGAATCCGGGCGGCCTCCGCCCAGGCAAAGACTCGGCGCCCGGAGTGTGAATCCGTGCGGTCTCCGCCCAGACAAAGACTCGGCGCCCAGAGTGAGAGTCCGGGCCGCCTCCGCGCAAGGAAAGACTCAGCACCCAGAGTGAGAGTCCGAGCGGCCTCCACCCAGGCACAGACTTGGCACACAGAGTGAATCTGCCCAGGCAAAGACTCGGCGCCCAGAGTGTGAATCCGGGCGGCCTCCGCCCAGGCAAAGACTCGGCGCCCAGAGTGTGAATCCAGGCGGCCTTCGCCCAGGCAAAGACTCGGCGCCCAGAGTGTGAATCCGGGCGGCCTCCGCCCAGGCAAAGACTCGGCGCCCAGAGAGAGAGTCCAAGCGGCCTCCGCCCAGGCAAAGACTCGGCACCCAGAGTGTGAATACGGGCGGCCTCCGCCCAGGCAAGGACTCGGCACCCAGAGAGTGAGTCCGGGCGGCCTCCGCCCAGGCACAGACTCGGCACCCAGAGCGTGAATACAGGCAGCCTCCGCCCAGGCAAAGACTTGGCACCCAGAGTGTGAATCCGGGCGGCCTTCGCCCAGGCAAACACTCGGCGCCCAGAGTGAGAGTCCGGGCGGCCTTCGCCCAAAGACTCGGCACCCAGAGCGTTAATCTGGGCGGCCTCCGCCCAGGCAAAGACTCGGCGCCCAGAGTGTGAATCCGGGCGGCCTCCGCCCAGGCAAAGACTCGGCGCCCAGAGTGTGAATCCGGGCGGTCTCCTCCCAGACAAAGACTCGGCGCCCAGAGTGAGAGTCCGGGCCGCCTCCGCGCAAGGAAAGACTCAGCACCCAGAGTGAGAGTCCGAGCGGCCTCCCCCCAGGCACAGACTTGGCACACAGAGTGAATCCGCCCAGGCAAAGACTCGGCGCCCAGAGTTTGAATCCGGGCGGCCTCCGCCCAGGCAAAGACTCGGCGCCCAGAGTGTGAATCCGGGCGGCCTCCGCCCAGGCAAAGACTCGGCGCCCAGAGTGTGAATCCGTGCGGTCTCCGCCCAGACAAAGACTCGGCGCCCAGAGTGAGAGTCCGGGCCGCCTCCGCGCAAGGAAAGACTCAGCACCCAGAGTGAGAGTCCGAGCGGCCTCCACCCAGGCACAGACTTGGCACACAGAGTGAATCCGCCCAGGCAAAGACTCGGCGCCCAGAGTGTGAATCCGGGCGGCCTCCGCCCAGGCAAAGACTCGGCGCCCAGAGTGTGAATCCAGGCGGCCTTCGCCCAGGCAAAGACTCGGCGCCCAGAGTGTGAATCCGGGCGGCCTCCGCCCAGGCAAAGACTCGGCGCCCAGAGAGAGAGTCCAAGCGGCCTCCGCCCAGGCAAAGACTCGGCACCCAGAGTGTGAATACGGGCGGCCTCCGCCCAGGCAAGGACTCGGCACCCAGAGAGTGAGTCCGGGCGGCCTCCGCCCAGGCAAGGACTCGGCACCCAGAGAGTGAGTCCGGGCGGCCTCCGCCCAGGCACAGACTCGGCACCCAGAGCGTGAATACAGGCAGCCTCCGCCCAGGCAAAGACTCGGCACCCAGAGTGTGAATCCGGGCGGCCTTCGCCCAGGCAAACACTCGGCGCCCAGAGTGAGAGTCCGGGCGGCCTTCGCCCAGACAAAGACTCGGCACCCAGAGCGTTAATCTGGGCGGCCTCCGCCCAGGCAAAGACTCGGCGCCCAGAGTGTGAATCCGGGCGGCCTCCGCCCAGGCAAAGACTCGGCGCCCAGAGTGAGAGTCCGGGCGGCCTCCGCCCAGACAAAGACTCGGCGCCCAGAGTGAGAGTCCGGGCCGCGTCCGCGCAAGGAAAGACTCAGCACCCAGAGTGAGAGTCCGAGCGGCCTCCACCCAGGCACAGACTTGGCACACAGAGTGAATCCGCCCAGGCAAAGACTCGGCGCCCAGAGTGTGAATCCGGGCGGCCTCCGCCCAGGCAAAGACTCGGCGCCCAGAGTGTGAATCCAGGCGGCCTCCGCCCAGGCAAAGACTCGGCGCCCAGAGTGTAAATCCGGGCGGCCTCCGCCCAGGCAAAGACTCGGCGCCTAGAGAGAGAGTCCGGGCGGCCTCCGCCCAGGCAAAGACTCGGCACCCAGAGTGTGAATACGGGCGGCCTCCGCCCAGGCAAAGACTCGGCGCCAAGAGTGAGAGTCCGGGCGGCCTCCGCCCAGACAAAGACTCGGCGCCCAGAGTGAGAGTCCGGGCCGCCTCCGCGCAAGAAAAGACTCAGCACCCAGAGTGAGAGTCCGAACGGCCTCCACCCAGGCACAGACTTGGCACACAGAGTGAATCCGCCCAGGCAAAGACTCGGCGCCCAGAGTGTGAATCCGGGCGGCCTCCGCCCAGGCAAAGACTCGGCGCCCAGAGTGTGAATCCAGGTGGCCTCCGCCCAGGCAAAGACTCGGCGCCCAGAGTGTGAATCCGGGCGGCCTCCGCCCAGGCAAAGATTCGGCGCCCAGAGAGAGAGTCCGGACGGCCTCCGCCCAGGCAAAGACTCGGCACCCAGAGTGTGAATACGGGCGGCCTCCGCCCAGGCAAGGACTCGGCACCCAGAGAGTGAGTCCGGGCGGCCTCCGCCCAGGCACAGACTCGGCACCCAGAGCGTGAATACAGGCAGCCTCCGCCCAGGCAAAGACTCGGCACCCAGAGTGTGAATCCGGGTGGCCTTCGCCCAGGCAAAAACTCGGCGCCCAGAGTGAGAGTCCGGGCGGCCTTCGCCCAGACAAAGACTCGGCACCCAGAGCGTTAATCTGGGCGGCCTCGGCCCTGGCAAAGACTCGGCGCCCAGAGTGTGAATCCGGGCGGCCTCCGCCCAGGCATAGACTCAGCGCCCAGAGTGAGAGTCCGGGCGGCCTCCGCCCAGGCAAAGACTCGGCGCCCAGAGTGTGAATCCGGGCGGCCTCCGCCCAGGCAAAGAAACGGCGCCCAGAGCATTAATCTGGGCAGCCTCCACCCAGGCAAAGACTCGTCGCCCAGAGTGTGACTCCGGGCGGCCTCCGCCCAGGCAAAGACTCGGTGCCCAGAGTGTGAATCCGGGCGGCCTCCGCCCAGGCAAAGACTCGGCGCCCAGAGTGAGAGTCCGGGCGGCCTCTGCCCAGGCAAAGACTCGGCGCCCAGAGTGTGAATCCAGGCGGCCTTCGCCCAGGCAAAGACTCGGCGCCAAAAGTGTGAATCCGGGCGGTCTCCGCCCAGACAAAGACTCGGCGCCCAGAGTGAGAGTCCGGGCCGCCTCCGCGCAAGGAAAGACTCAGCACCCAGAGTGAGAGTCCGAGCGGCCTCCCCCCAGGCACAGACTTGGCACACAGAGTGAATCCGCCCAGGCAAAGACTCGGCGCCCAGAGTTTGAATCCGGGCGGCCTCCGCCCAGGCAAAGACTCGGCGCCCAGAGTGTGAATCCGGGCGGCCTCCGCCCAGGCAAAGACTCGGCGCCCAGAGTGTGAATCCGGGCGGCCTCCGCCCAGGCAAAGACTCGGCGCCCAGAGTGTGAATCCGGGCGGTCTCCGCCCAGACAAAGACTCGGCGCCCAGAGTGAGAGTCCGGGCCTCATCCGCGCAAGGAAAGACTCAGCACCCAGAGTGAGAGTCCGAGCGGCCTCCCCCCAGGCACAGACTTGGCACACAGAGTGAATCCGCCCAGGCAAAGACTCGGCGCCCAGAGTTTGAATCCGGGCGGCCTCCGCCCAGGCAAAGACTCGGCGCCCAGAGTGTGAATCCGGGCGGCCTCCGCCCAGGCAAAGACTCAGCCCCCAGAGTGTGAATCCGGGCGGCCTCCACCCAGGCAAAGACTCGGCGCCCAGAGTGTGAATCCGGGCGGTCTCCGCCCAGACAAAGACTCAGCACCCAGAGTGAGAGTCCGAGCGGCCTCCACCCAGGCACAGACTTGGCACACAGAGTGAATCCGCCCAGGCAAAGACTCGGCGCCCAGAGTGTGAATCCGGGCGGCCTCCGCCCAGGCAAAGACTCGGCACCCAGAGAGAGAGTCCGGGCGGCCTCCGCCCAGGCAAAGACTCGGCACCCAGAGTGTGAATACGGGCGGCCTCCGCCCAGGCAAGGACTCGGCACCCAGAGAGTGAGTCCGGGCGGCCTCCGCCCAGGCAAAGACTCGGCGCCCAGAGTGTGAATCCGGGCGGCCTTCGCCCAGGCAAAAACTCGGCGCCCAGAGTGAGAGTCCGGGCGGCCTTCGCCCAGACAAAGACTCGGCACCCGGAGCGTTAATCTGGGCGGCCTCCGCCCAGGCAAAGACTCGGCGCCCAGAGTGTGAATCCGGGCGGCCTCCGCCCAGGCAAAGACTCGTCGCCCAGACTGTGACTCCGGGCGGCCTCCACCCAGGCAAAGACTCGGTGCCCAGAGTGTGAATCCAGGCGGCCTCCGCCCAGGCAAAGACTCGGCGCCCAGAGTGAGAGTCCGGGCGGCCTCCTCCCAGGCAAAGACTCGGTGCCCAGAGTGTGAATACGGGCGGCCTTCGCCCAGGCAAGGACTCGGCACCCAGAGAGTGAGTCCGGGTGGCCTCCGCCCAGGCACAGACTCGGCACCCAGAGCGTGAATACAGGCAGCCTCCGCCCAGGCAAAGACTCGGCACCCAGAGTGTGAATCCGGGCGGCCTTCGCCCAGGCAAAAACTCGGCGCCCAGAGTGAGAGTCCGGGCGGCCTTCGCCCAGACAAAGACTCGGCACCCAGAGCGTTAATCTGGGCGGCCTCCGCCCAGGCAAAGACTCGGCGCCCAGAGTGTGAATCCGGGCGGCCTCCGCCCAGGCAAAGACTCGGCGCCCAGAGTGAGAGTCCGGGCGGGCTCCGCCCAGGCAAAGACTCGGCGCCCAGAGTGTGAATCCGGGCGGCCTCCGCCCAGGCAAAGAAACGGCGCCCAGAGCATTAATCTGGGCAGCCTCCACCCAGGCAAAGACTCGTCGCCCAGAGTGTGAATCCGGGCGGCCTCCACCCAGGCAAAGACTCGGTGCCCAGAGTGAGAGTCCGGGCGGCCTCCTCCCAGGCAAAGACTCGGTGCCCAGAGTGTGAATCCGGGCGGCCTTCGCCCAGGCAAGGACTCGGCGCCCAGAGAGAGAGTCCGGGCGGCCTCCGCCCAGGCAAAGACTCGGCATCCAGAGTGTGAATACGGGCGGCCTCCGTCCAGGCAAGGACTCGGCGCCCAGAGAGTGAGTCCGGGCGGCCTCCGCCCAGGCAAAGACTCGACACCCAGAGTGTGAATACAGGCAGCCTCTACCCTGGCAAAGACTCGGCGACCGGAGTGAGAGTCTGGGCAGGCTCCGCCCAGGCAAAGACTCGGCACCCAGAGTGTTAATCCGGGCAGCCTCCGCCCAGGCAAAGACTCGGCGCCAAGAGTGAGAGTCCGGGCGGCCTCCGCCCAGACAAAGACTCGGCGCCCAGAGTGAGAGTCCGGGCCGCCTCCGCGCAAGAAAAGACTCAGCACCCAGAGTGAGAGTCCGAGCGGCCTCCACCCAGGCACAGACTTGGCACACAGAGTGAATCCGCCCAGGCAAAGACTAGGCGCCCAGAGTGTGAATCCGGGCGGCCTCCGCCCAGGCAAAGACTAGGCGCCCAGAGTGTGAATCCAGGCGGTCTCCGCCCAGGCAAAGACTCGGCGCCCAGAGTGTGAATCCGGGCGGCCTCCGCCCAGGCAAAGACTCAGCGCCCAGAGAGAGAGTCCGGGCGGCCTCCGCCCAGGCAAAGACTCGGCACCCAGAGTGTGAATACGGGCGGCCTCCGCCCAGGCAAGGACTCGGCGCCCAGAGAGTGAGTCCGGGCGGCCTCCGCCCAGGCACAGACTCGACACCCAGAGCGTGAATACAGGCAGCCTCCGCCCAGGCAAAGACTCGGCGCCCAGAGTGTGAATCCGGGCGGCCTTCGCCCAGGCAAAGACTCGGCGCCCAGAGTGTGAATCCGGGCGGTCTCCGCCCAGACAAAGACTCGGCGCCCAGAGTGAGAGTCCGGGCCGCCTCCGCGCAAGGAAAGACTCAGCACCCAGAGTGAGAGTCCGAGCGGCCTCCACCCAGGCACAGACTTGGCACACAGAGTGAATCCGCCCAGGCAAAGACTCGGCGCCCAGAGTGTGAATCCGGGCGGCCTCCACCCAGGCAAAGACTAGGCGCCCAGAGTGTGAATCCAGGCGGTCTCCGCCCAGGCAAAGACTCGGCGCCCAGAGTGTGAATCCGGGCGGCCTCCGCCCAGGCAAAGACTCAGCGCCCAGAGAGAGAGTCCGGGCGGCCTCCGCCCAGGCAAAGACTCGGCACCCAGAGTGTGAATACGGGCGGCCTCCGCCCAGGCAAGGACTCGGCGCCCAGAGCATTAATCCGGGCGGCCTCCGCCCAGGCAAAGACTCGGCGACCAGAGTATGAATCTGGGCGGCCTCCGCCCAGGTACAGACTCGGCGCCCAGAGTGTGAATACGGGCGGCCTCCGCCCAGGCAAAGACTCGGCGCCCAGCGTGTGAATCTGGGCGGCCTCCGCCCAGGCAAAGACTCGGCGCCCAGAGTGTGAATCCAGGCGGCCTCCGCCCAGGCAAAGACTCGGCGCCCAGAGCGAGAGTCCGGGCGGCCTCTGCCCAGGCAAAAACTCGGCGCCCAGAGCGTTAATCTGGGCAGCCTCCGCCCAGCAAAGACTCGGCGCCCAGAGTGTGAATCCGGACGGCCTCCGCCCAGGCAAAGACTCGGCGCCCAGAGTGAGAGTCCGGGCGGCCTCCACCCAGGCAAAGACTCGGCACCCAGAGTGTGAATACGGGCGGCCTCCGCCCAGGCAAGGACTCGGCGCCCAGAGAGTGAGTCCGGGCGGCCTCCGCCCAGGCAAAGACTCGGCACCCAGAGTGTGAATACAGGCAGCCTCTGCCCTGGCAAAGACTCGGCGCCCAGAGTGTGAATCCGGGCGGCCTCCGCCCAGGCAAAAACTCGGCCTTCAGAGTGTGAATCCAGGCGGTCTCCGCCCAGACAAAGACTCGGCGCCCAGAGTGAGAGTCCGGGCCTCATCCGCGCAAGGAAAGACTCAGCACCCAGAGTGAGAGTCCGAGCGGCCTCCCCCCAGGCACAGACTTGGCACACAGAGTGAATCCGCCCAGGCAAAGACTCGGCGCCCAGAGTTTGAATCCGGGCGGCCTCCGCCCAGGCAAAGACTCGGCGCCCAGAGTGTGAATCCGGGCGGCCTCCGCCCAGGCAAAGACTCAGCCCCCAGAGTGTGAATCCGGGCGGCCTCCACCCAGGCAAAGACTCGGCGCCCAGAGTGTGAATCCGGGCGGTCTCCGCCCAGACAAAGACTCAGCACCCAGAGTGAGAGTCCGAGCGGCCTCCACCCAGGCACAGACTTGGCACACAGAGTGAATCCGCCCAGGCAAAGACTCGGCGCCCAGAGTGTGAATCCGGGCGGCCTCCGCCCAGGCAAAGACTCGGCACCCAGAGAGAGAGTCCGGGCGGCCTCCGCCCAGGCAAAGACTCGGCACCCAGAGTGTGAATACGGGCGGCCTCCGCCCAGGCAAGGACTCGGCACCCAGAGAGTGAGTCCGGGCGGCCTCCGCCCAGGCAAAGACTCGGCGCCCAGAGTGTGAATCCGGGCGGCCTTCGCCCAGGCAAAAACTCGGCGCCCAGAGTGAGAGTCCGGGCGGCCTTCGCCCAGACAAAGACTCGGCACCCGGAGCGTTAATCTGGGCGGCCTCCGCCCAGGCAAAGACTCGGCGCCCAGAGTGTGAATCCGGGCGGCCTCCGCCCAGGCAAAGACTCGTCGCCCAGACTGTGACTCCGGGCGGCCTCCACCCAGGCAAAGACTCGGTGCCCAGAGTGTGAATCCGGGCGGCCTCCGCCCAGGCAAAGACTCGGCGCCCAGAGTGAGAGTCCGGGCGGCCTCCTCCCAGGCAAAGACTCGGTGCCCAGAGTGTGAATACGGGCGGCCTTCGCCCAGGCAAGGACTCGGCACCCAGAGAGTGAGTCCGGGTGGCCTCCGCCCAGGCACAGACTCGGCACCCAGAGCGTGAATACAGGCAGCCTCCGCCCAGGCAAAGACTCGGCACCCAGAGTGTGAATCCGGGCGGCCTTCGCCCAGGCAAAAACTCGGCGCCCAGAGTGAGAGTCCGGGCGGCCTTCGCCCAGACAAAGACTCGGCACCCAGAGCGTTAATCTGGGCGGCCTCCGCCCAGGCAAAGACTCGGCGCCCAGAGTGTGAATCCGGGCGGCCTCCGCCCAGGCAAAGACTCGGCGCCCAGAGTGAGAGTCCGGGCGGGCTCCGCCCAGGCAAAGACTCGGCGCCCAGAGTGTGAATCCGGGCGGCCTCCGCCCAGGCAAAGAAACGGCGCCCAGAGCATTAATCTGGGCAGCCTCCACCCAGGCAAAGACTCGTCGCCCAGAGTGTGAATCCGGGCGGCCTCCACCCAGGCAAAGACTCGGTGCCCAGAGTGAGAGTCCGGGCGGCCTCCTCCCAGGCAAAGACTCGGTGCCCAGAGTGTGAATCCGGGCGGCCTTCGCCCAGGCAAGGACTCGGCGCCCAGAGAGAGAGTCCGGGCGGCCTCCGCCCAGGCAAAGACTCGGCATCCAGAGTGTGAATACGGGCGGCCTCCGTCCAGGCAAGGACTCGGCGCCCAGAGAGTGAGTCCGGGCGGCCTCCGCCCAGGCAAAGACTCGACACCCAGAGTGTGAATACAGGCAGCCTCTACCCTGGCAAAGACTCGGCGACCGGAGTGAGAGTCTGGGCAGGCTCCGCCCAGGCAAAGACTCGGCACCCAGAGTGTTAATCCGGGCAGCCTCCGCCCAGGCAAAGACTCGGCGCCAAGAGTGAGAGTCCGGGCGGCCTCCGCCCAGACAAAGACTCGGCGCCCAGAGTGAGAGTCCGGGCCGCCTCCGCGCAAGAAAAGACTCAGCACCCAGAGTGAGAGTCCGAGCGGCCTCCACCCAGGCACAGACTTGGCACACAGAGTGAATCCGCCCAGGCAAAGACTAGGCGCCCAGAGTGTGAATCCGGGCGGCCTCCGCCCAGGCAAAGACTAGGCGCCCAGAGTGTGAATCCAGGCGGTCTCCGCCCAGGCAAAGACTCGGCGCCCAGAGTGTGAATCCGGGCGGCCTCCGCCCAGGCAAAGACTCAGCGCCCAGAGAGAGAGTCCGGGCGGCCTCCGCCCAGGCAAAGACTCGGCACCCAGAGTGTGAATACGGGCGGCCTCCGCCCAGGCAAGGACTCGGCGCCCAGAGAGTGAGTCCGGGCGGCCTCCGCCCAGGCACAGACTCGACACCCAGAGCGTGAATACAGGCAGCCTCCGCCCAGGCAAAGACTCGGCGCCCAGAGTGTGAATCCGGGCGGCCTTCGCCCAGGCAAAGACTCGGCGCCCAGAGTGTGAATCCGGGCGGTCTCCGCCCAGACAAAGACTCGGCGCCCAGAGTGAGAGTCCGGGCCGCCTCCGCGCAAGGAAAGACTCAGCACCCAGAGTGAGAGTCCGAGCGGCCTCCACCCAGGCACAGACTTGGCACACAGAGTGAATCCGCCCAGGCAAAGACTCGGCGCCCAGAGTGTGAATCCGGGCGGCCTCCACCCAGGCAAAGACTAGGCGCCCAGAGTGTGAATCCGGGCGGCCTCCACCCAGGCAAAGACTAGGCGCCCAGAGTGTGAATCCAGGCGGTCTCCGCCCAGGCAAAGACTCGGCGCCCAGAGTGTGAATCCGGGCGGCCTCCGCCCAGGCAAAGACTCAGCGCCCAGAGAGAGAGTCCGGGCGGCCTCCGCCCAGGCAAAGACTCGGCACCCAGAGTGTGAATACGGGCGGCCTCCGCCCAGGCAAGGACTCGGCGCCCAGAGCATTAATCCGGGCGGCCTCCGCCCAGGCAAAGACTCGGCGACCAGAGTATGAATCTGGGCGGCCTCCGCCCAGGTACAGACTCGGCGCCCAGAGTGTGAATACGGGCGGCCTCCGCCCAGGCAAAGACTCGGCGCCCAGCGTGTGAATCTGGGCGGCCTCCGCCCAGGCAAAGACTCGGCGCCCAGAGTGTGAATCCAGGCGGCCTCCGCCCAGGCAAAGACTCGGCGCCCAGAGCGAGAGTCCGGGCGGCCTCTGCCCAGGCAAAAACTCGGCGCCCAGAGCGTTAATCTGGGCAGCCTCCGCCCAGCAAAGACTCGGCGCCCAGAGTGTGAATCCGGACGGCCTCCGCCCAGGCAAAGACTCGGCGCCCAGAGTGAGAGTCCGGGCGGCCTCCACCCAGGCAAAGACTCGGCACCCAGAGTGTGAATACGGGCGGCCTCCGCCCAGGCAAGGACTCGGCGCCCAGAGAGTGAGTCCGGGCGGCCTCCGCCCAGGCAAAGACTCGGCACCCAGAGTGTGAATACAGGCAGCCTCTGCCCTGGCAAAGACTCGGCGCCCAGAGTGTGAATCCGGGCGGCCTTCGCCCAGGCAAAAACTCGGCGCCCAGAGTGTGAATCCAGGCGGCCTCCGCCCAGGCAAAGGCTCCGCGCCCAGAGTGTGAATCCGGGCGGCCTCCGCCCAGGCAAAGACTCGGCGCCCAGAGTGAGAGTCCGGGCGGCCTCCGCCCAGGCAAAGACTCGGCACCCAGAGCATCAATCTGGGCAGCCTCCGCCCAGGCAAAGACTCGGCGCCCAGAGTGTGAATCCAGGCGGCCTCCGCCCAGGCAAAGACTCGGCGCCCAGAGTGTAAATCCGGGCGGCCTCCGCCCAGGCAAAGACTCGGCGCCCAGAGAGAGAGTCCGGGCGGCCTCCGCCCAGGCAAAGACTCGGCACCCAGAGTGTGAATACGGGCGGCCTCCGCCCAGGCAAAGACTCGGCGCCAAGAGTGAGAGTCCGGGCGGCCTCCGCCCAGACAAAGACTCGGCGCCCAGAGTGAGAGTCCGGGCCGCCTCCGCGCAAGAAAAGACTCAGCACCCAGAGTGAGAGTCCGAGCGGCCTCCACCCAGGCACAGACTTGGCACACAGAGTGAATCCGCCCAGGCAAAGACTCGGCGCCCAGAGTGTGAATCCGGGCGGCCTCCGCCCAGGCAAAGACTCGGCGCCCAGAGTGTGAATCCAGGTGGCCTCCGCCCAGGCAAAGACTCGGCGCCCAGAGTGTGAATCCGGGCGGCCTCCGCCCAGGCAAAGATTCGGCGCCCAGAGAGAGAGTCCGGACGGCCTCCGCCCAGGCAAAGACTCGGCACCCAGAGTGTGAATACGGGCGGCCTCCGCCCAGGCAAGGACTCGGCACCCAGAGAGTGAGTCCGGGCGGCCTCCGCCCAGGCACAGACTCGGCACCCAGAGAGTGAGTCCGGGCGGCCTCCGCCCAGGCACAGACTCGGCACCCAGAGCGTGAATACAGGCAGCCTCCGCCCAGGCAAAGACTCGGCACCCAGAGTGTGAATCCGGGCGGCCTTCGCCCAGGCAAAAACTCGGCGCCCAGAGCGTTAATCTGGGCGGCCTCCGCCCAGGCAAAGACTCGGCGCCCAGAGTGTGAATCCGGGCGGCCTCCGCCCAGGCATAGACTCAGCGCCCAGAGTGAGAGTCCGGGCGGCCTCCGCCCAGGCAAAGACTCGGCGCCCAGAGTGTGAATCCGGGCGGCCTCCGCCCAGGCAAAGAAACGGCGCCCAGAGCATTAATCTGGGCAGCCTCCACCCAGGCAAAGACTCGTCGCCCAGAGTGTGACTCCGGGCGGCCTCCGCCCAGGCAAAGACTCGGTGCCCAGAGTGTGAATCCGGGCGGCCTCCGCCCAGGCAAAGACTCGGCGCCCAGAGTGAGAGTCCGGGCGGCCTCTGCCCAGGCAAAGACTCGGCGCCCAGAGTGTGAATCCAGGCGGCCTCCGCCCAGGCAAAGACTCGGCGCCCAGAGTGTGAATCCGGGCGGTCTCCGCCCAGACAAAGACTCGGCGCCCAGAGTGAGAGTCCGGGCCGCCTCCGCGCAAGGAAAGACTCAGCACCCAGAGTGAGAGTCCGAGCGGCCTCCCCCCAGGCACAGACTTGGCACACAGAGTGAATCCGCCCAGGCAAAGACTCGGCGCCCAGAGTTTGAATCCGGGCGGCCTCCGCCCAGGCAAAGACTCGGCGCCCAGAGTGTGAATCCGGGCGGCCTCCGCCCAGGCAAAGACTCTGCGCCCAGAGTGTGAATCCGGGCGGCCTCCGCCCAGGCAAAGACTCGGCGCCCAGAGTGTGAATCCGGGCGGTCTCCGCCCAGACAAAGACTCGGCGCCCAGAGTGAGAGTCCGGGCCTCATCCGCGCAAGGAAAGACTCAGCACCCAGAGTGAGAGTCCGAGCGGCCTCCCCCCAGGCACAGACTTGGCACACAGAGTGAATCCGCCCAGGCAAAGACTCGGCGCCCAGAGTTTGAATCCGGGCGGCCTCCACCCAGGCAAAGACTCGGCGCCCAGAGTGTGAATCCGGGCGGCCTCCGCCCAGGCAAAGACTCGGCGCCCAGAGTGTGAATCCGGGCGGTCTCCGCCCAGACAAAGACTCGGCGCCCAGAGTGAGAGTCCGGGCCGCCTCCGCGCAAGGAAAGACTCAGCACCCAGAGTGAGAGTCCGAGCGGCCTCCCCCCAGGCACAGACTTGGCACACAGAGTGAATCCGCCCAGGCAAAGACTCGGCGCCCAGAGTTTGAATCCGGGCGGCCTCCGCCCAGGCAAAGACTCGGCGCCCAGAGTGTGAATCCGGGCGGCCTCCGCCCAGGCAAAGACTCGGCGCCCAGAGTGTGAATCCGTGCGGTCTCCGCCCAGACAAAGACTCGGCGCCCAGAGTGAGAGTCCGGGCCGCCTCCGCGCAAGGAAAGACTCAGCACCCAGAGTGAGAGTCCGAGCGGCCTCCACCCAGGCACAGACTTGGCACACAGAGTGAATCCGCCCAGGCAAAGACTCGGCGCCCAGAGTGTGAATCCGGGCGGCCTCCGCCCAGGCAAAGACTCGGCGCCCAGAGTGTGAATCCAGGCGGCCTTCGCCCAGGCAAAGACTCGGCGCCCAGAGTGTGAATCCGGGCGGCCTCCGCCCAGGCAAAGACTCGGCGCCCAGAGAGAGAGTCCAAGCGGCCTCCGCCCAGGCAAAGACTCGGCACCCAGAGTGTGAATACGGGCGGCCTCCGCCCAGGCAAGGACTCGGCACCCAGAGAGTGAGTCCGGGCGGCCTCCGCCCAAGCAAGGACTCGGCACCCAGAGAGTGAGTCCGGGCGGCCTCCGCCCCGGCACAGACTCGGCACCCAGAGCGTGAATACAGGCAGCCTCCGCCCAGGCAAAGACTCGGCACCCAGAGTGTGAATCCGGGCGGCCTTCGCCCAGGCAAACACTCGGCGCCCAGAGTGAGAGTCCGGGCGGCCTTCGCCCAGACAAAGACTCGGCACCCAGAGCGTTAATCTGGGCGGCCTCCGCCCAGGCAAAGACTCGGCGCCCAGAGTGTGAATCCGGGCGGCCTCCGCCCAGGCAAAGACTCGGCGCCCAGAGTGAGAGTCCGGGCGGCCTCCGCCCAGACAAAGACTCGGCGCCCAGAGTGAGAGTCCGGGCCGCGTCCGCGCAAGGAAAGACTCAGCACCCAGAGTGAGAGTCCGAGCGGCCTCCACCCAGGCACAGACTTGGCACACAGAGTGAATCCGCCCAGGCAAAGACTCGGCTCCCAGAGTGTGAATCCGGGCGGCCTCCGCCCAGGCAAAGACTCGGCGCCCAGAGTGTGAATCCAGGCGGCCTCCGCCCAGGCAAAGACTCGGCGCCCAGAGTGTAAATCCGGGCGGCCTCCGCCCAGGCAAAGACTCGGCGCCCAGAGAGAGAGTCCGGGCGGTCTCCGCCCAGGCAAAGACTCGGCACCCAGAGTGTGAATACGGGCGGCCTCCGCCCAGGCAAAGACTCGGCGCCAAGAGTGAGAGTCCGGGCGGCCTCCGCCCAGACAAAGACTCGGCGCCCAGAGTGAGAGTCCGGGCCGCCTCCGCGCAAGAAAAGACTCAGCACCCAGAGTGAGAGTCCGAGCGGCCTCCACCCAGGCACAGACTTGGCACACAGAGTGAATCCGCCCAGGCAAAGACTCGGCGCCCAGAGTGTGAATCCGGGCGGCCTCCGCCCAGGCAAAGACTCGGCGCCCAGAGTGTGAATCCAGGTGGCCTCCGCCCAGGCAAAGACTCGGCGCCCAGAGTGTGAATCCGGGCGGCCTCCGCCCAGGCAAAGATTCGGCGCCCAGAGAGAGAGTCCGGACGGCCTCCGCCCAGGCAAAGACTCGGCACCCAGAGTGTGAATACGGGCGGCCTCCGCCCAGGCAAGGACTCGGCACCCAGAGAGTGAGTCCGGGCGGCCTCCGCCCAGGCACAGACTCGGCACCCAGAGCGTGAATACAGGCAGCCTCCGCCCAGGCAAAGACTCGGCACCCAGAGTGTGAATCCGGGTGGCCTTCGCCCAGGCAAAAACTCGGCGCCCAGAGTGAGAGTCCGGGCGGCCTTCGCCCAGACAAAGACTCGGCACCCAGAGCGTTAATCTGGGCGGCCTCGGCCCAGGCAAAGACTCGGCGCCCAGAGTGTGAATCCGGGCGGCCTCCGCCCAGGCATAGACTCAGCGCCCAGAGTGAGAGTCCGGGCGGCCTCCGCCCAGGCAAAGACTCGGCGCCCAGAGTGTGAATCCGGGCGGCCTCCGCCCAGGCAAAGACTCGGTGCCCAGAGTGTGAATCCGGGCGGCCTCCGCCCAGGCAAAGACTCGGCGCCCAGAGTGAGAGTCCGGGCGGCCTCTGCCCAGGCAAAGACTCGGCGCCCAGAGTGTGAATCCAGGCGGCCTCCGCCCAGGCAAAGACTCGGCGCCCAGAGTGTGAATCCGGGCGGTCTCCGCCCAGACAAAGACTCGGCGCCCAGAGTGAGAGTCCGGGCCGCCTCCGCGCAAGGAAAGACTCAGCACCCACAGTGAGAGTCCGAGCGGCCTCCCCCCAGGCACAGACTCGGCACCCAGAGTGTGAATCCGGGTGGCCTTCGCCCAGGCAAAAACTCGGCGCCCAGAGTGAGAGTCCGGGCGGCCTTCGCCCAGACAAAGACTCGGCACCCAGAGCGTTAATCTGGGCGGCCTCGGCCCAGGCAAAGACTCGGCGCCCAGAGTGTGAATCCGGGCGGCCTCCGCCCAGGCATAGACTCAGCGCCCAGAGTGAGAGTCCGGGCGGCCTCCGCCCAGGCAAAGACTCGGCGCCCAGAGTGTGAATCCGGGCGGCCTCCGCCCAGGCAAAGACTCGGTGCCCAGAGTGTGAATCCGGGCGGCCTCCGCCCAGGCAAAGACTCGGCGCCCAGAGTGAGAGTCCGGGCGGCCTCTGCCCAGGCAAAGACTCGGCGCCCAGAGTGTGAATCCAGGCGGCCTCCGCCCAGGCAAAGACTCGGCGCCCAGAGTGTGAATCCGGGCGGTCTCCGCCCAGACAAAGACTCGGCGCCCAGAGTGAGAGTCCGGGCCGCCTCCGCGCAAGGAAAGACTCAGCACCCACAGTGAGAGTCCGAGCGGCCTCCCCCCAGGCACAGACTTGGCACACAGAGTGAATCCGCCCAGGCAAAGACTCGGCGCCCAGAGTTTGAATCCGGGCGGCCTCCGCCCAGGCAAAGACTCGGCGCCCAGAGTGTGAATCCGGGCGGCCTCCGCCCAGGCAAAGACTCGGCGCCCAGAGTGTGAATCCGTGCGGTCTCCGCCCAGACAAAGACTCGGCGCCCAGAGTGAGAGTCCGGGCCGCCTCCGCGCAAGGAAAGACTCAGCACCCAGAGTGAGAGTCCGAGCGGCCTCCACCCAGGCACAGACTTGGCACACAGAGTGAATCCGCCCAGGCAAAGACTCGGCGCCCAGAGTGTGAATCCGGGCGGCCTCCGCCCAGGCAAAGACTCGGCGCCCAGAGTGTGAATCCAGGCGGCCTTCGCCCAGGCAAAGACTCGGCGCCCAGAGTGTGAATCCGGGCGGCCTCCGCCCAGGCAAAGACTCGGCGCCCAGAGAGAGAGTCCAAGCGGCCTCCGCCCAGGCAAAGACTCGGCACCCAGAGTGTGAATACGGGCGGCCTCCGCCCAGGCAAGGACTCGGCACCCAGAGAGTGAGTCCGGGCGGCCTCCGCCCAGGCAAGGACTCGGCACCCAGAGAGTGAGTCCGGGCGGCCTCCGCCCAGGCACAGACTCGGCACCCAGAGCGTGAATACAGGCAGCCTCCGCCCAGGCAAAGACTCGGCACCCAGAGTGTGAATCCGGGCGGCCTTCGCCCAGGCAAACACTCGGCGCCCAGAGTGAGAGTCCGGGCGGCCTTCGCCCAGACAAAGACTCGGCACCCAGAGCGTTAATCTGGGCGGCCTCCGCCCAGGCAAAGACTCGGCGCCCAGAGTGTGAATCCGGGCGGCCTCCGCCCAGGCAAAGACTCGGCGCCCAGAGTGAGAGTCCGGGCGGCCTCCGCCCAGACAAAGACTCGGCGCCCAGAGTGAGAGTCCGGGCCGCGTCCGCGCAAGGAAAGACTCAGCACCCAGAGTGAGAGTCCGAGCGGCCTCCACCCAGGCACAGACTTGGCACACAGAGTGAATCCGCCCAGGCAAAGACTCGGCGCCCAGAGTGTGAATCCGGGCGGCCTCCGCCCAGGCAAAGACTCGGCGCCCAGAGTGTGAATCCAGGCGGCCTCCGCCCAGGCAAAGACTCGGCGCCCAGAGTGTAAATCCGGGCGGCCTCCGCCCAGGCAAAGACTCGGCGCCCAGAGAGAGAGTCCGGGCGGCCTCCGCCCAGGCAAAGACTCGGCACCCAGAGTGTGAATACGGGCGGCCTCCGCCCAGGCAAAGACTCGGCGCCAAGAGTGAGAGTCCGGGCGGCCTCCGCCCAGACAAAGACTCGGCGCCCAGAGTGAGAGTCCGGGCCGCCTCCGCGCAAGAAAAGACTCAGCACCCAGAGTGAGAGTCCGAGCGGCCTCCACCCAGGCACAGACTTGGCACACAGAGTGAATCCGCCCAGGCAAAGACTCGGCGCCCAGAGTGTGAATCCGGGCGGCCTCCGCCCAGGCAAAGACTCGGCGCCCAGAGTGTGAATCCAGGTGGCCTCCGCCCAGGCAAAGACTCGGCGCCCAGAGTGTGAATCCGGGCGGCCTCCGCCCAGGCAAAGATTCGGCGCCCAGAGAGAGAGTCCGGACGGCCTCCGCCCAGGCAAAGACTCGGCACCCAGAGTGTGAATACGGGCGGCCTCCGCCCAGGCAAGGACTCGGCACCCAGAGAGTGAGTCCGGGCGGCCTCCGCCCAGGCACAGACTCGGCACCCAGAGCGTGAATACAGGCAGCCTCCGCCCAGGCAAAGACTCGGCACCCAGAGTGTGAATCCGGGTGGCCTTCGCCCAGGCAAAAACTCGGCGCCCAGAGTGAGAGTCCGGGCGGCCTTCGCCCAGACAAAGACTCGGCACCCAGAGCGTTAATCTGGGCGGCCTCGGCCCAGGCAAAGACTCGGCGCCCAGAGTGTGAATCCGGGCGGCCTCCGCCCAGGCATAGACTCAGCGCCCAGAGTGAGAGTCCGGGCGGCCTCCGCCCAGGCAAAGACTCGGCGCCCAGAGTGTGAATCCGGGCGGCCTCTGCCCAGGCAAAGAAACGGCGCCCAGAGCATTAATCTGGGCAGCCTCCACCCAGGCAAAGACTCGTCGCCCAGAGTGTGACTCCGGGCGGCCTCCGCCCAGGCAAAGACTCGGTGCCCAGAGTGTGAATCCGGGCGGCCTCCGCCCAGGCAAAGACTCGGCGCCCAGAGTGAGAGTCCGGGCGGCCTCTGCCCAGGCAAAGACTCGGCGCCCAGAGTGTGAATCCAGGCGGCCTCCGCCCAGGCAAAGACTCGGCGCCCAGAGTGTGAATCCGGGCGGTCTCCGCCCAGACAAAGACTCGGCGCCCAGAGTGAGAGTCCGGGCCGCCTCCGCGCAAGGAAAGACTCAGCACCCAGAGTGAGAGTCCGAGCGGCCTCCCCCCAGGCACAGACTTGGCACACAGAGTGAATCCGCCCAGGCAAAGACTCGGCGCCCAGAGTTTGAATCCGGGCGGCCTCCGCCCAGGCAAAGACTCGGCGCCCAGAGTGTGAATCCGGGCGGCCTCCGCCCAGGCAAAGACTCGGCGCCCAGAGTGTGAATCCGGGCGGCCTCCGCCCAGGCAAAGACTCGGCGCCCAGAGTGTGAATCCGGGCGGTCTCCGCCCAGACAAAGACTCGGCGCCCAGAGTGAGAGTCCGGGCCTCATCCGCGCAAGGAAAGACTCAGCACCCAGAGTGAGAGTCCGAGCGGCCTCCCCCCAGGCACAGACTTGGCACACAGAGTGAATCCGCCCAGGCAAAGACTCGGCGCCCAGAGTTTGAATCCGGGCGGCCTCCGCCCAGGCAAAGACTCGGCGCCCAGAGTGTGAATCCGGGCGGCCTCCGCCCAGGCAAAGACTCAGCCCCCAGAGTGTGAATCCGGGCGGCCTCCACCCAGGCAAAGACTCGGCGCCCAGAGTGTGAATCCGGGCGGTCTCCGCCCAGACAAAGACTCAGCACCCAGAGTGAGAGTCCGAGCGGCCTCCACCCAGGCACAGACTTGGCACACAGAGTGAATCCGCCCAGGCAAAGACTCGGCGCCCAGAGTGTGAATCCGGGCGGCCTCCGCCCAGGCAAAGACTCGGCACCCAGAGAGAGAGTCCGGGCGGCCTCCGCCCAGGCAAAAACTCGGCACCCAGAGTGTGAATACGGGCGGCCTCCGCCCAGGCAAGGACTCGGCACCCAGAGAGTGAGTCCGGGCGGCCTCCGCCCAGGCAAAGACTCGGCGCCCAGAGTGTGAATCCGGGCGGCCTTCGCCCAGGCAAAAACTCGGCGCCCAGAGTGAGAGTCCGGGCGGCCTTCGCCCAGACAAAGACTCGGCACCCGGAGCGTTAATCTGGGCGGCCTCCGCCCAGGCAAAGACTCGGCGCCCAGAGTGTGAATCCGGGCGGCCTCCGCCCAGGCAAAGACTCGTCGCCCAGAGTGTGACTCCGGGCGGCCTCCACCCAGGCAAAGACTCGGTGCCCAGAGTGTGAATCCGGGCGGCCTCCGCCCAGGCAAAGACTCGGCGCCCAGAGTGAGAGTCCGGGCGGCCTCCTCCCAGGCAAAGACTCGGTGCCCAGAGTGTGAATACGGGCGGCCTTCGCCCAGGCAAGGACTCGGCACCCAGAGAGTGAGTCCGGGCGGCCTCCGCCCAGGCACAGACTCGGCACCCAGAGCGTGAATACAGGCAGCCTCCGCCCAGGCAAAGACTCGGCACCCAGAGTGTGAATCCGGGCGGCCTTCGCCCAGGCAAAAACTCGGCGCCCAGAGTGAGAGTCCGGGCGGCCTTCGCCCAGACAAAGACTCGGCACCCAGAGCGTTAATCTGGGCGGCCTCCGCCCAGGCAAAGACTCGGCGCCCAGAGTGTGAATCCGGGCGGCCTCCGCCCAGGCAAAGACTCGGCGCCCAGAGTGAGTGTCCGGGCGGCCTCCGCCCAGGCAAAGACTCGGCGCCCAGAGTGTGAATCCGGGCGGCCTCCGCCCAGGCAAAGAAACGGCGCCCAGAGCATTAATCTGGGCAGCCTCCACCCAGGCAAAGACTCGTCGCCCAGAGTGTGAATCCGGGCGGCCTCCACCCAGGCAAAGACTCGGTGCCCAGAGTGTGAATCCGGGCGGCCTCCGCCCAGGCAAAGACTCGGCGCCCAGAGTGAGAGTCCGGGCGGCCTCCTCCCAGGCAAAGACTCGGTGCCCAGAGTGTGAATCCGGGCGGCCTTCGCCCAGGCAAGGACTCGGCGCCCAGAGAGAGAGTCCGGGCGGCCTCCGCCCAGGCAAGGACTCGGCGCCCAGAGAGAGAGTCCGGGCGGCCTCCGCCCAGGCAAAGACTCGGCATCCAGAGTGTGAATACGGGCGGCCTCCGTCCAGGCAAGGACTCGGCGCCCAGAGAGTGAGTCCGGGCGGCCTCCGCCCAGGCAAAGACTCGACACCCAGAGTGTGAATACAGGCAGCCTCTACCCTGGCAAAGACTCGGCGACCGGAGTGAGAGTCTGGGCAGGCTCCGCCCAGGCAAAGACTCGGCACCCAGAGTGTTAATCCGGGCAGCCTCCGCCCAGGCAAAGACTCGGCGCCAAGAGTGAGAGTCCGGGCGGCCTCCGCCCAGACAAAGACTCGGCGCCCAGAGTGAGAGTCCGGGCCGCCTCCGCGCAAGAAAAGACTCAGCACCCAGAGTGAGAGTCCGAGCGGCCTCCACCCAGGCACAGACTTGGCACACAGAGTGAATCCGCCCAGGCAAAGACTAGGCGCCCAGAGTGTGAATCCGGGCGGCCTCCGCCCAGGCAAAGACTAGGCGCCCAGAGTGTGAATCCAGGCGGTCTCCGCCCAGGCAAAGACTCGGCGCCCAGAGTGTGAATCCGGGCGGCCTCCGCCCAGGCAAAGACTCAGCGCCCAGAGAGAGAGTCCGGGCGGCCTCCGCCCAGGCAAAGACTCGGCACCCAGAGTGTGAATACGGGCGGCCTCCGCCCAGGCAAGGACTCGGCGCCCAGAGAGTGAGTCCGGGCGGCCTCCGCCCAGGCACAGACTCGACACCCAGAGCGTGAATACAGGCAGCCTCCGCCCAGGCAAAGACTCGGCGCCCAGAGTGTGAATCCGGGCGGCCTTCGCCCAGGCAAAGACTCGGCGCCCAGAGTGTGAATCCGGGCGGTCTCCGCCCAGACAAAGACTCGGCGCCCAGAGTGAGAGTCCGGGCCGCCTCCGCGCAAGGAAAGACTCAGCACCCAGAGTGAGAGTCCGAGCGGCCTCCACCCAGGCACAGACTTGGCACACAGAGTGAATCCGCCCAGGCAAAGACTCGGCGCCCAGAGTGTGAATCCGGGCGGCCTCCGCCCAGGCAAAGACTAGGCGCCCAGAGTGTGAATCCGGGCGGCCTCCACCCAGGCAAAGACTAGGCGCCCAGAGTGTGAATCCAGGCGGTCTCCGCCCAGGCAAAGACTCGGCGCCCAGAGTGTGAATCCGGGCGGCCTCCGCCCAGGCAAAGACTCAGCGCCCAGAGAGAGAGTCCGGGCGGCCTCCGCCCAGGCAAAGACTCGGCACCCAGAGTGTGAATACGGGCGGCCTCCGCCCAGGCAAGGACTCGGCGCCCAGAGCATTAATCCGGGCGGCCTCCGCCCAGGCAAAGACTCGGCGACCAGAGTATGAATCTGGGCGGCCTCCGCCCAGGTACAGACTCGGCGCCCAGAGTGTGAATACGGGCGGCCTCCGCCCAGGCAAAGACTCGGCGCCCAGCGTGTGAATCTGGGCGGCCTCCGCCCAGGCAAAGACTCGGCGCCCAGAGTGTGAATCCGGGCGGCCTCCGCCCAGGCAAAGACTCGGCGCCCAGAGCGAGAGTCCGGGCGGCCTCTGCCCAGGCAAAAACTCGGCGCCCAGAGCGTTAATCTGGGCAGCCTCCGCCCAGCAAAGACTCGGCGCCTAGAGTGTGAATCCGGACGGCCTCCGCCCAGGCAAAGACTCGGCGCCCAGAGTGAGAGTCCGGGCGGCCTCCACCCAGGCAAAGACTCGGCACCCAGAGTGTGAATACGGGCGGCCTCCGCCCAGGCAAGGACTCGGCGCCCAGAGAGTGAGTCCGGGCGGCCTCCGCCCAGGCAAAGACTCGGCACCCAGAGTGTGAATACAGGCAGCCTCTGCCCTGGCAAAGACTCGGCGCCCAGAGTGTGAATCCGGGCGGCCTTCGCCCAGGCAAAAACTCGGCGCCCAGAGTGTGAATCCAGGCTGCCTCCGCCCAGGCAAAGGCTCCGCGCCCAGAGTGTGAATCCGGGCGGCCTCCGCCCAGGCAAAGACTCGGCGCCCAGAGTGAGAGTCCGGGCGGCCTCCGCCCAGGCAAAGACTCGGCACCCAGAGCATCAATCTGGGCAGCCTCCACCCAGGCAAAGACTCGTCGCCCAGAGTGTGAATCCGGGCGGCCTCCGCCCAGGCAAAGACTCGGTGCCCAGAGTGTGAATCCGGGTGGCCTCCGCCCAGGCAAAGACTTGGCGCCCAGAGCGTTAATCTGGGCGGCCTACACCCAGGCAAAGACTCGGCGCCCAGAGTGTGAATCCGGGCGGCCTCCGCCCAGGCAAAGACTCGGCGCCCAGAGTGTGAATCCGGGCGGCCTCTGCCCAGGCAAAGACTCGGCGCCCAGAGTGTTAATCTGGGCGGCCTCCACCCAGGCAAAGACTCGGCGCCCAGAGTGTGAATCCAGGCGGCCTCCGCCCAGGCAAAGACTCGGCGCCCAGAGTGTGAATCCGGTCGGCCTCTGCCCAGGCAAAGACTCGGCGACCAGAGAGAGAGTCCGGGCGGCCTCCGCCCAGGCAAAGACTCGGCACCCAGAGTGTGAATACGGGCGGCCTCCGCCCAGGCAAGGACTCGGCGCCCAGAGTGAGAGTCCGGGCCGCCTCCGCGCAAGGAAAGACTCAGCACCCAGAGTGAGAGTCCGAGCGGCCTCCACCCAGGCACAGACTTGGCACACAGAGTGAATCCGCCCAGGCAAAGACTCGGCGCCCAGAGTGTGAATCCGGGCGGCCTCCGCCCAGGCAAAGACTCGGCGCCCAGAGTGTGAATCCGGGCGGCCTCCGCCCAGGCAAAGACTCGGCGCCCAGAGAGAGAGCCTGGGCGGCCTCCACCCAGGCAAAGACTCGGCACCCAGAGTGTGAATACGGGCGGCCTCCGCCCAGGCAAGGACTCGGCGCCCAGAGAGTGAGTCCGGGCGGCCTCCGCCCAGGCACATACTCGGCGCCCAGAGTGTGAATCCGGGCGGCCTTCGCCCAGGCAAAAACTCGGCACCCAGAGTGTGAATACGGGCGGCCTCCGCCCAGGCAAAGAATCGGCGCCCAGAGCATTAATCTGGGCAGCCTCCACCCAGGCAAAGACTCGTCGCCCAGAGTGCGAATCCGGGCGGCCTCCGCCCAGTCAAAGACTCTGTGCCCAGAGTGTGAATCCGGGCGGCCTCCGCCCAGGCAAAGATTCGGCGCCCAGAGCGTTAATCTGGGCGGCCTACACCCAGGCAAAGACTCGGCGCCCAGAGTGTGAATCCGGGAGGCCTCCGCCCAGGCAAAGACTCGGCGCCCAGAGTGTGAATCCGGGCGGCCTCCGCCCAGGCAAAGACTCGGCGCCCAGAGTGTGAATCTGGGCGTCCTCCGCCCAGTCAAAGACTCGGCGCCCAGAGTGTGAATCCGGGCGGTCTCCGCCCAGACAAAGACTCGGCGCCCAGAGTGAGAGTCCGGGCCGCCTCCGCGCAAGGAAAGACTCAGCACCCAGAGTGAGAGTCCGAGCGGCCTCCACCCAGGCACAGACTTGGCACACAGAGTGAATCCGCCCAGGCAAAGACTCGGCGCCCAGAGTTTGAATCCGGGCGGCCTGCGCCCAGGCAAAGACTCGGCGCCCAGAGTGTGAATCCGGGCGGCCTCCGCCCAGGCAAAGACTCGGCGCCCAGAGTGTGAATCCAGGCGGCCTCCGCCCAGGCAAAGACTTGGCGCCCAGAGTGTGAATCCGGGCGGTCTCCGCCCAGACAAAGACTCGGCGCCCAGAGTGAGAGTCCGGGCCGCCTCCGCGCAAGGAAAGACTCAGCACCCAGAGTGAGAGTCCAAGCGGCCTCCACCCAGGCACAGACGTGGCACACAGAGTGAATCCGCCCAGGCAAAGACTCGGCGCCCAGAGTGTGAATCCGGGCGGCCTCCGCCCAGGCAAGGAGTCGGCGCCCAGAGTGTGAATCCGGGCGGCCTCCGCCCAGGCAAAGACTCGGCGCCCAGAGTGTGAATCCGGGCGGCCTCCGCCCAGGCAAAGACTCGGCGCCCAGAGTGTGAATCCGGGCGGCCTCCGCCCAGGCAAAGACTCGGCACCCAGAGTGTGAATACGGGCGGCCTCCGCCCAGGCAAGGACTCGGCGCCCAGAGAGTTAGTCCGGGCGGCCTCCGCCCAGGCACAGACTCGGCACCCAGAGCATGAATACAGGCAGCCTCCGCCCAGGCAAAGACTCGGCGCCCAGAGTGTGAATCCGGGCGGCCTTCGCCCAGGCAAAAACTCTGCACCCAGAGTGAGAGTCCGGGCGGCCTTCACCCAGGCAAAGACTCAGCGCCCAGCGTGTTAAACTGGGCGGCCTCCGCCCAGGCAAAGATTCGGCGCCCAGAGTGTGAATTCAGGCGGCCTCCGCCCAGGCAAAGACTCGGCGCCCAGAGTGTGAATCCAGGCGGCCTCCGCCCAGGCAAAGACTCGGCGCACAGAGTGTGAATCCGGGCGGCCTCTGCCCAGGCAAGGACTCTGCGCCCAGAGTGAGAGTCCGGGCCGCCTCCGCGCAAGGAAAGACTCAGCACCCAGAGTGAGAGTCCGAGCGGCCTCCACCCAGGCACAGACTCGGCGCCCAGAGTGAGAGTCCGGGCGGCCTCCGCCCAGGCAAAGACTCGTCACCCAGAGTGAGAGTCCGGGCCGCCTCCGCCCAGGCAAAGACTCGGCGCCCAGAGCGTTAATCTGGGCAGCCTCCGCCCAGGCAAAGACTCAGCGCCCTGAGTGTGAATCCGGGCGGCCTTCGCCCAGGCAAAAACTCGGCGCCCAGAGTGAGAGTCCGGGCGGCCTCCGCCCAGGCAAGGACTCGGCGCCCAGAGCGTTAATCTGGGCGGCCTCCACCCAGGCAAAGACTCGGCGCCCAGAGTGTGAATCCGGGTGGCCTCCGCCCAGGCAAAGACTCGGCGCCCAGAGTGAGAGTCCAGGCGGCCTCCGTCTAGGCAAAGACTCAGCGCCCAGAGTGTTAATCTGGGCGGCCTCCACCCAGGCAAAGATTCGGCGCCCAGAGTGAGAGTCCGGGCGGCCTCCACCCAGGCAAAGACTCGGCGCCCAGAGTGAGAGTCCGGGCGGCCTCCACCCAGGCAAAGACTCGGCGCCCAGAGTGAGAGTCCGGGCGGCCTCCACCCAGGCAAAGACTCGGCGCCCAGAGTGTGAATCCGGGCGGCCTCCGCCCAGGCAAAGACTCGGCGCCGAGAGTGAAAGTCCAGGCGGCCTCCGCCGAGGCAAAGACTCAGCGCCCAGAGTGTTAATCTGGGCGGCCTCAACCCAGGCAAAGACTCGGCGCCCAGAGTGAGAGTCCGGGCGGCCTCCGCCCAGGCAAAGACTCGGCGCCCAGAGTGTGAATCCGGGCGTCCTCCGCCCAGGCAAAGACTCGGCGCCCAGAGTGTGAATCCGGGCGGTCTCCGCCCAGACAAAGACTCGGCGCCCAGAGTGAGAGTCTGGGCCACCTCCGCGCAAGGAAAGACTCAGCACCCAGAGTGAGAGTCCGAGCGGCCTCCACCCAGGCACAGACTTGGCACACAGAGTGAATCCGCCCAGGCAAAGACTCGGTGCCCAGAGTTTGAATCCGGGCGGCCTCCGCCCAGGCAAAGACTCGGCGCCCAGAGTGTGAATCCGGGCGGCCTCCGCCCAGGCAAACACTCGGCAACCAGAGTGTGAATCCAGGCGGCCTCCGCCCAGGCAAAGACTCGGCGCCCAGAGTGTGAATCCGGGCGGCCTCCGCCCAGGCAAAGGCTCGACGCCCAGAGTGTGAATCCGGGCGGCCTCGGCCCAGGCAAAGATTCGGCGCCCAGAGTGTGAATTCAGGCGGCCTCCGCCCAGGCAAAGACTCGGCGCCCAGAGTGTGAATCCAGGCGGCCTCCGCCCAGGCAAAGACTCGGCGCCCAGAGTGTGAATCCGGGCGGCCTCCGCCCAGGCAAGGACTCGGCGCCCAGAGAGTGAGTCCGGGCGGCCTCCGCCCAGGCAAAGACTCGGCACCCAGAGTGTGAATACAGGCAGCCTCTGCCCTGGCAAAGACTCGGCGCCCGGAGTGAGAGTCCGGGCGGGCTCCGCCCAGGCAAAGACTCGGCACCCAGAGCGTTAATCTGGGCGGCCTCCGCCCAGGCAAAGACTCGGCGCCCCGAGTAAGAGTCCGGGCGGCCTTCGCCCAGGCAAAGACTCGGCGCCCAGAGTGTGAATCCGGGCGGCCTCCGCCCAGGCAAAGGCTCGACGCCCAGAGTGTGAATCCGGGCAGCCTCCGCCCAGGCAAAGACTCGGCGCACAGAGTGTGAATCCGGGCGGCCTCTGCCCAGGCAAGGACTCTGCGCCCAGAGTGAGAGTCCGGGCCGCCTCCGCGCAAGGAAAGACTCAGCACCCAGAGTGAGAGTCCGAGCGGCCTCCACCCAGGCACAGACTCGGCGCCCAGAGTGAGAGTCCGGGCGGCCTCCGCCCAGGCAAAGACTCGTCACCCAGAGTGAGAGTCCGGGCCGCCTCCGCCCAGGCAAAGACTCGGCGCCCAGAGCGTTAATCTGGGCAGCCTCCGCCCAGGCAAAGACTCAGCGCCCTGAGTGTGAATCCGGGCGGCCTTCGCCCAGGCAAAAACTCGGCGCCCAGAGTGAGAGTCCGGGCGGCCTCCGCCCAGGCAAGGACTCGGCGCCCAGAGCGTTAATCTGGGCGGCCTCCACCCAGGCAAAGACTCGGCGCCCAGAGTGTGAATCCGGGTGGCCTCCGCCCAGGCAAAGACTCGGCGCCCAGAGTGAGAGTCCAGGCGGCCTCCGTCTAGGCAAAGACTCAGCGCCCAGAGTGTTAATCTGGGCGGCCTCCACCCAGGCAAAGATTCGGCGCCCAGAGTGAGAGTCCGGGCGGCCTCCACCCAGGCAAAGACTCGGCGCCCAGAGTGAGAGTCCGGGCGGCCTCCACCCAGGCAAAGACTCGGCGCCCAGAGTGAGAGTCCGGGCGGCCTCCACCCAGGCAAAGACTCGGCGCCCAGAGTGTGAATCCGGGCGGCCTCCGCCCAGGCAAAGACTCGGCGCCGAGAGTGAAAGTCCAGGCGGCCTCCGCCGAGGCAAAGGCTCAGCGCCCAGAGTGTTAATCTGGGCGGCCTCAACCCAGGCAAAGACTCGGCGCCCAGAGTGAGAGTCCGGGCGGCCTCCGCCCAGGCAAAGACTCGGCGCCCAGAGTGTGAATCCGGGCGTCCTCCGCCCAGGCAAAGACTCGGCGCCCAGAGTGTGAATCCGGGCGGTCTCCGCCCAGACAAAGACTCGGCGCCCAGAGTGAGAGTCTGGGCCACCTCCGCGCAAGGAAAGACTCAGCACCCAGAGTGAGAGTCCGAGCGGCCTCCACCCAGGCACAGACTTGGCACACAGAGTGAATCCGCCCAGGCAAAGACTCGGTGCCCAGAGTTTGAATCCGGGCGGCCTCCGCCCAGGCAAAGACTCGGCGCCCAGAGTGTGAATCCGGGCGGCCTCCGCCCAGGCAAACACTCGGCAACCAGAGTGTGAATCCAGGCGGCCTCCGCCCAGGCAAAGACTCGGCGCCCAGAGTGTGAATCCGGGCGGCCTCCGCCCAGGCAAAGGCTCGACGCCCAGAGTGTGAATCCGGGCGGCTTCGGCCCAGGCAAAGATTCGGCGCCCAGAGTGTGAATTCAGGCGGCCTCCGCCCAGGCAAAGACTCGGCGCCCAGAGTGTGAATCCAGGCGGCCTCCGCCCAGGCAAAGACTCGGCGCCCAGAGTGTGAATCCGGGCGGCCTCCGCCCAGGCAAGGACTCGGCGCCCAGAGAGTGAGTCCGGGCGGCCTCCGCCCAGGCAAAGACTCGGCACCCAGAGTGTGAATACAGGCAGCCTCTGCCCTGGCAAAGACTCGGCGCCCGGAGTGAGAGTCCGGGCGGGCTCCGCCCAGGCAAAGACTCGGCACCCAGAGCGTTAATCTGGGCGGCCTCCGCCCAGGCAAAGACTCGGCGCCCCGAGTAAGAGTCCGGGCGGCCTTCGCCCAGGCAAAGACTCGGCGCCCAGAGTGTGAATCCGGGCGGCCTCCGCCCAGGCAAAGGCTCGACGCCCAGAGTGTGAATCCGGGCAGCCTCCGCCCAGGCAAAGACTCGGCGCACAGAGTGTGAATCCGGGCGGCCTCCGCCCAGGCAAGGACTCTGCGCCCAGAGTGAGAGTCCGGGCTGCCTCCGCGCAAGGAAAGACTCAGCACCCAGAGTGAGAGTCCGAGCGGCCTCCACCCAGGCACAGACTCGGCGCCTAGAGTGAGAGTCCGGGTCGGCCTCCGCCCAGGCAAAGACTCGTCACCCAGAGTGAGAGTCCAGGCGGCCTCCGCCCAGGCAAAGACTCGGCGCCCAGAGCGTTAATCTGGGCAGCCTCCGCCCAGGCAAAGACTCAGCGCCCTGAGTGTGAATCCGGGCGGCCTTCGCCCAGGCAAAAACTCGGCGCCCAGAGTGAGAGTCCGGGCGGCCTCCGCCCAGGCAAGGACTCGGCGCCCAGAGCGTTAATCTGGGCGGCCTCCACCCAGGCAAAGACTCGGCGCCCAGAGTGTGAATCCGGGTGGCCTCCGCCCAGGCAAAGACTCGGCGCCCAGAGTGAGAGTCCAGGCGGCCTCCGTCTAGGCAAAGACTCAGCGCCCAGAGTGTTAATCTGGGCGGCCTCCACCCAGGCAAAGATTCGGCGCCCAGAGTGAGAGTCCGGGCGGCCTCAACCCAGGCAAAGACTCGGCGCCCAGAGTGAGAGTCCGGGCGGCCTCCACCCAGGCAAAGACTCGGCGCCCAGAGTGAGAGTCCGGGCGGCCTCCGCCCAGGCAAAGACTCGGCGCCGAGAGTGAAAGTCCAGGCGGCCTCCGCCGAGACAAAGACTCAGCGCCCAGAGTGTTAATCTGGGCGGCCTCAAACCAGGCAAAGACTCGGCGCCCAGAGTGAGAGTCCGGGCGGCCTCCGCCCAGGCAAAGACTCGGCGCCCAGAGTGTGAATCCGGGCGTCCTCCGCCCAGGCAAAGACTCGGCGCCCAGAGTGTGAATCCGGGCGGTCTCCGCCCAGACAAAGACTCGGCGCCCAGAGTGAGAGTCTGGGCCACCTCCGCGCAAGGAAAGACTCAGCACCCAGAGTGAGAGTCCGAGCGGCCTCCACCCAGGCACAGACTTGGCACTCAGAGTGAATCCGCCCAGGCAAAGACTCGGTGCCCAGAGTTTGAATCCGGGCGGCCTCCGCCCAGGCAAACACTCGGCAACCAGAGTGTGAATCCAGGCGGCCTCCGCCCAGGCAAAGACTCGGCACCCAGAGTGTGAATACGGCCGGCCTCCTCCCAGGCAAAGACTCGTCGCTCAGAGTGTGAATCTGGGCGGCCTCCGCCCAGGCAAAAACTCGGTGCCCAGAGTGTGAATCCGGGCGGCCTCCGCCCAGGCAAGGACTCGGCGCCCAGAGCGTTAATCTGGGCGGCCTCCACCCAGGCAAAGACTCGGCGCCCAGAGTGTGAATCCGGGTGGCCTCCGCCCAGGCAAAGTCTCGGCGCCCAGAGTGAGAGTCCAGGCGGCCTCCGTCTAGGCAAAGACTCAGCGCCCAGAGTGTTAATCTGGGCGGCCTCCACCCAGGCAAAGATTCGGCGCCCAGAGTGAGAGTTCGGGCGGCCTCCACCCAGGCAAAGACTCGTCGCCCAGAGTGTGAATCCGGGTGGCCTCCGCCCAGGTAAGGACTCGGCGCCCAGAGTGAGAGTCCGGGCGGCCTCCACCCAGGCAAAGACTCGGCGTCCAGAGTGTGAATCCGGGTGGCCTCCGCCCAGGCAAAGACTCGGCGCCCAGAGTGAAAGTCCAGGCGGCCTCCGCCTAGGCAAAGACTCAGCGCCCAGAGTGTTAATCTGGGTGGCCTCCACCCAGGCAAAGATTCGGCGCCCAGAGTGAGAGTTCGGGCGGCCTCCACCCAGGCACAGACTTGGCACACAGAGTGAATCCGCCCAGGCAAAGACTCGGTGCCCAGAGTTTGAATCCGGGCGGCCTCCGCCCAGGCAAGGACTCGGCGCCCAGAGTGTGAATCCGGGCGGCCTCTGCCCAGGCAAACACTCGGCAACCAGAGTGTGAATCCAGGCGGCCTCCGCCCAGGCAAAGACTCCGTGCCCAGAGTGTGAATCCGGGCAACCTCCGCCCAGGCAAAGGCTCGACGCCCAGAGTGTGAATCCGGGCGGCCTCGGCCCAGGCAAAGATTCGGCGCCCAGAGTGTGAATTCAGGCGGCCTCCGCCCAGGCAAAGACTCGGCGCCCAGAGTGTGAATCCAGGCGGCCTCCGCCCAGGCAAAGACTCGGCGCCCAGAGTGTGAATCCGGGCGGCCTCCGCCCAGGCAAGGACTCGGCGCCCAGAGAGTGAGTCCGGGCGGCCTCCGCCCAGGCAAAGACTCGGCACCCAGAGTGTGAATACAGGCAGCCTCTGCCCTGGCAAAGACTCGGCGCCCGGAGTGAGAGTCCGGGCGGGCTCCGCCCAGGCAAAGACTCGGCACCCAGAGCGTTAATCTGGGCGGCCTCCGCCCAGGCAAAGACTCGGCGCCCAGAGTGTGAATCCGGGCGGCCTCCGCCCAGGCAAAGGCTCGACGCCCAGAGTGTGAATCCGGGCAGCCTCCGCCCAGGCAAAGACTCGGCGCACAGAGTGTGAATCCGGGCGGCCTCTGCCCAGGCAAGGACTCTGCGCCCAGAGTGAGAGTCCGGGCCGCCTCCGCGCAAAGAAAGACTCAGCACCCAGAGTGAGAGTCCGAGCGGCCTCCACCCAGGCACAGACTCGGCGCCCAGAGTGAGAGTCCGGGCGGCCTCCGCCCAGGCAAAGACTCGTCACCCAGAGTGAGAGTCCGGGCCGCCTCCGCCCAGGCAAAGACTCGGCGCCCAGAGCGTTAATCTGGGCAGCCTCCGCCCAGGCAAAGACTCAGCGCCCTGAGTGTGAATCCGGGCCGCCTTCGCCCAGGCAAAAACTCGGCGCCCAGAGTGAGAGTCCGGGCGGCCTCCGCCCAGGCAAGGACTCGGCGCCCAGAGCGTTAATCTGGGCGGCCTCCACCCAGGCAAAGACTCGGCGCCCAGAGTGTGAATCCGGGTGGCCTCCGCCCAGGCAAAGACTCGGCGCCCAGAGTGAGAGTCCAGGCGGCCTCCGTCTAGGCAAAGACTCAGCGCCCAGAGTGTTAATCTGGGCGGCCTCCACCCAGGCAAAGATTTGGCGCCCAGAGTGAGAGTCCGGGCGGCCTCCACCCAGGCAAAGACTCGGCGCCCAGAGTGAGAGTCCGGGCGGCCTCCACCCAGGCAAAGACTCGGCGCCCAGAGTGAGAGTCCGGGCGGCCTCCACCCAGGCAAAGACTCGGCGCCCAGAGTGTGAATCCGGGCGGCCTCCGCCCAGGCAAAGACTCGGCGCCGAGAGTGAAAGTCCAGGCGGCCTCCGCCGAGGCAAAGGCTCAGCGCCCAGAGTGTTAATCTGGGCGGCCTCAACCCAGGCAAAGACTCGGCGCCCAGAGTGAGAGTCCGGGTGGCCTCCGCCCAGGCAAAGACTCGGCGCCCAGAGTGTGAATCCGGGCGTCCTCCGCCCAGGCAAAGACTCGGCGCCCAGAGTGTGAATCCGGGCGGTCTCCGCCCAGACAAAGACTCGGCGCCCAGAGTGAGAGTCCGAGCGGCCTCCACCCAGGCACAGACTCGGCGCCTAGAGTGAGAGTCCGGGTCGGCCTCCGCCCAGGCAAAGACTCGTCACCCAAAGTGAGAGTCCAGGCGGCCTCCGCCCAGGCAAAGACTCGGCGCCCAGAGTGTGAATCCGGGCGTCCTCCGCCCAGGCAAAGACTCGGCGCCCAGAGTGTGAATCCGGGCGGTCTCCGCCCAGACAAAGACTCGGCGCCCAGAGTGAGAGTCTGGGCCACCTCCGCGCAAGGAAAGACTCAGCACCCAGAGTGAGAGTCCGAGCGGCCTCCACCCAGGCACAGACTTAGCACACAGAGTGAATCCGCCCAGGCAAAGACTCGGTGCCCAGAGTTTGAATCCGGGCGGCCTCCGCCCAGGCAAAGACTCGGCGCCCAGAGTGTGAATCCGGGCGGCCTCCGCCCAGGCAAACACTCGGCAACCAGAGTGTGAATCCAGGCGGCCTCCGCCCAGGCAAAGACTCGGCGCCCAGAGTGTGAATCCGGGCGGCCTCCGCCCAGGCAAAGGCTCGACGCCCAGAGTGTGAATCCGGGCGGCCTCGGCCCAGGCAAAGATTCGGCGCCCAGAGTGTGAATTCAGGCGGCCTCCGCCCAGGCAAAGACTCGGCGCCCAGAGTGTGAATCCAGGCGGCCTCCGCCCAGGCAAAGGCTCGGCGCCCAGAGTGTGAATCCGGGCGGCCTCCGCCCAGGCAAGGACTCAGCGCCCAGAGAGTGAGTCCGGGCGGCCTCCGCCCAGGCAAAGACTCGGCACCCAGAGTGTGAATACAGGCAGCCTCTGCCCTGGCAAAGACTCGGCGCCCGGAGTGAGAGTCCGGGCGGGCTCCGCCCAGGCAAAGACTCGGCACCCAGAGCGTTAATCTGGGCGGCCTCCGCCCAGGCAAAGACTCGGCGCCCCGAGTAAGAGTCCGGGCGGCCTTCGCCCAGGCAAAGACTCGGCGCCCAGAGTGTGAATCCGGACGGCCTCCGCCCAGGCAAAGGCTCGACGCCCAGAGTGTGAATCCGGGCAGCCTCCGCCCAGGCAAAGACTCGGCGCACAGAGTGTGAATCCGGGCGGCCTCCGCCCAGGCATAGGCTCGGCGCCCAGAGAGAGAGTCCGGGCGGCCTCCGCCCAGGCAAAGACTCGGCGCCCAGAGTGTGAATACGGGCGGCCTCCGCCCAGGCAAAGGCTCGGCGCCCAGAGTGTGAATCCGGGCGGCCTCCGCCCAGGCATAGACTCGGCGCCCAGAGAGAGAGTCCGGGCAGCCTCCGCCCAGGCAAAGACTCGGCACCCAGAGTGTGAATACAGGCAGCCTCTGCCCTGGCAAAGACTCGGCGCCCGGAGTGAGAGTCCGGGCGGGCTCCGCCCAGGCAAAGACTCGGCACCCAGAGAGTTAATCTGGGCGGCCTCCGCCCAGGCAAAGACTCGGCGCCCCGAGTGAGAGTCCGGGCGGCCTTCGCCCAGGCAAAGACTCGGCGCCCAGAGTGTGAATCCGGGCGGCCTTCGCCCAGGCAAAAACTCGGCGCCCAAAGTGAGAGTCTGGGCGGCCTTCGCCCAGGCAAAGACTCGGCGCCCAGAGTGTGAATCAGGGCGGCCTCCGCCCAGGCAAAGAATCGGTGCCCAGAGTGTGAATCCGGGCGGCCTCCGCCCAGGCAAAGACTCGGCGCCCAGAGCGTTAATCTGGGCGGCCTCCACCCAGGCAAAGACTCGGCGCCCAGAGTGTTAATCTGGGCGGCCTCCACCCAGGCAAAGACTCGGCGCCCAGAGTGAGAGTCCGGCGGCCTCCGCCCAGGCAAACACTCGGCGCCCAGAGTGTGAATCCGTGCGTCCTCCGCCCAGGCAAAGACTCGGCGCCCAGAGTGTGAATCCGGGCGGTCTCCGCCCAGACAAAGACTCGGCGCCCAGAGTGAGAGTCCGGGCCGCCTCCACGCAAGGAAAGACTCAGCACCCAGAGTGAGAGTCCGAGCGGCCTACACCTAGGCACAGACTTGGCACACAGAGTGAATCCGCCCATGCAAAGACTCGGCGCCCAGAGTTTGAATCCGGGTGGCCTCCGCCCAGGCAAAGACTCGACGCCCAGAGTGTGAATCTGGGCGGCCTCCGCCCAGGCAAAGACTCGGCGCCCAGAGTGTGAATCAAGGCGGCCTCCGCCCAGGCAAAGACTCGGCGCCCAGAGAGAGAGTCCGGGCGGCCTCCGCCCAGGCAAAGACTCGGCATCTAGAGTGTGAATACGGGCGGCCTCCGCCCAGGCAAGGACTCAGCGCCCAGAGAGTGAGTCCGGGCGGCCTCCGCCCAGGCAAAGACTCGGCACCCAGAGTGAATCCGGGCGGCCTCCACCCAGGCAAAGACCCGGCACCCAGAGTGTGAATCCGGGCGGCCTCCGCCCAGGCAAAGACTCGGCGCCCAGAGTGAGAGTCCAGGCGGCCTCCGCCCAGGCAAGGACTCGGCGCCCAGAGAGAGAGTCCGGGCGGGCTCCGCCCAGGCAAAGACTCGGCACCCAGAGCGTTAATCTGGGCGGCCTCCGCCCAGGCAAAGACTCGGCGCCCCGAGTGAGAGTCGGGGCGGCCTTTGCCCAGGCAAAGACTCGGCGCCCAGAGTGTGAATCCGGGCGGCCTCCGCCCAGGCAAAGACTCGACGCACAGAGTGTGAATCCGGGCGGCCTCCGCCCAGGCAAGGACTCGGCGCCCAGAGTCAGAGTCCGGGCGGCCTCCGCCCAGGCAAAGACTCGGCACCCAGAGTGAGAGTCCGGGCGGCCTCCGCCCAGGCAAAGACTCGGCGCCCAGAGTGTTAATCTGGGCCGCCTCCGCCCAGGCAAAGACTCGGCGCCCAGAGTGTGAGTCCGGGCGGCCTTCGCCCAGGCAAAGACTCGGCGCCCAGAGTGTGAATCAGGGCGGCCTCCGCCCAGGCAAAGACTCGGTGCCCAGAGTGTGAATCCGGGCGGCCTCCGCCCAGGCAAACACTCGGCGCCTAGAGCGTTAATCTGGGCGGCCTCCACACAGGCAAAGACTCGGCGCCCAGAGTGAGAGTCCAGGCGGCCTCCGCCCAGGCAAAGACTCGGCGCCCAGAGTGTGAATCCGGGCGGCCTCCGCCCAGGCAAAGGCTCGGTGCCCAGAGTGTGAATCCGGGCGGCCTCCGCCCAGGCAAAGACTCGCCGCCCAGAGTGTGAATCCGGGTGTCCTCCGCCCAGGCAAAGACTCGGCGCCCAGAGTGTGAATCCGGGCGGTCTCCGCCCAGACAAAGACTCTGCGCCCAGAGTGAGAGTCTGGGCCGCCTCCGCGCAAGGAAAGACTCAGCACCCAGAGTGAGAGTCCGACCGGCCTCCACCCAGGCACAGACTTGGCACACAGAGTGAATCCGCCCAGGCAAAGACTCGGCGCCCAGAGTTTGAATCCGGGCGGCCTCTGCCCAGGCAAAGACTCGGCGCCCAGAGTGTGAATCAAGGCGGCCTCCGCCCAGGCAAAGACTCGGCGCCCAGAGAGAGAGTCCGGGCGGCCTCCGCCCAGGCAAAGACTCGGCATCTAGAGTGTGAATACGGGCGGCCTCCGCCCAGGCAAGGACTCAGCGCCCAGAGAGTGAGTCCGGGCGGCCTCCGCCCAGGCAAAGACTCGGCACCCAGAGTGAATCCGGGCGGCCTCCACCCAGGCAAAGACCCGGCACCCAGAGTGTGAATCCGGGCGGCCTCCGCCCAGGCAAAGACTCGGCGCCCAGAGTGAGAGTCCAGGCGGCCTCCGCCCAGGCAAGGACTCGGCGCCCAGAGAGAGAGTCCGGGCGGGCTCCGCCCAGGCAAAGACTCGGCACCCAGAGCGTTAATCTGGGCGGCCTCCGCCCAGGCAAAGACTCGGCGCCCCGAGTGAGAGTCGGGGCGGCCTTTGCCCAGGCAAAGACTCGGCGCCCAGAGTGTGAATCCGGGCGGCCTCCGCCCAGGCAAAGACTCGACGCACAGAGTGTGAATCCGGGCGGCCTCCGCCCAGGCAAGGACTCGGCGCCCAGAGTCAGAGTCCGGGCGGCCTCCGCCCAGGCAAAGACTCGGCACCCAGAGTGAGAGTCCGGGCGGCCTCCGCCCAGGCAAAGACTCGGCGCCCAGAGTGTTAATCTGGGCCGCCTCCGCCCAGGCAAAGACTCGGCGCCCAGAGTGTGAGTCCGGGCGGCCTTCGCCCAGGCAACGACTCGGCGCCCAGAGTGTGAATCAGGGCGGCCTCCGCCCAGGCAAAGACTCGGTGCCCAGAGTGTGAATCCGGGCGGCCTCCGCCCAGGCAAACACTCGGCGCCTAGAGCGTTAATCTGGGCGGCCTCCACACAGGCAAAGACTCGGCGCCCAGAGTGAGAGTCCAGGCGGCCTCCGCCCAGGCAAAGACTCGGCGCCCAGAGTGTGAATCCGGGCGGCCTCCGCCCAGGCAAAGGCTCGGTGCCCAGAGTGTGAATCCGGGCGGCCTCCGCCCAGGCAAAGACTCGCCGCCCAGAGTGTGAATCCGGGTGTCCTCCGCCCAGGCAAAGACTCGGCGCCCAGAGTGTGAATCCGGGCGGTCTCCGCCCAGACAAAGACTCTGCGCCCAGAGTGAGAGTCTGGGCCGCCTCCGCGCAAGGAAAGACTCAGCACCCAGAGTGAGAGTCCGACCGGCCTCCACCCAGGCACAGACTTGGCACACAGAGTGAATCCGCCCAGGCAAAGACTCGGCGCCCAGAGTTTGAATCCGGGCGGCCTCTGCCCAGGCAAAGACTCGGCGCCCAGAGTGTGAACCCAGGCGGCCTCCGCCCAGGCAAAGACACGGCGCCCAGAGTGTGAATCCGGGCGGCCTCCGCCCAGGCATAGGCTCGGCGCCCAGAGAGAGAGTCCGGGCGGCCTCCGCCCAGGCAAAGACTCGGCGCCCAGAGTGTGAATACGGGCGGCCTCCGCCCAGGCAAGCACTCGGCGCCCAGAGAGTGAATCCGGGCGGCCTCCGCCCAGGCAAAGACTCGGCACCCAGAGTGTGAATACAGGCAGCCTCTGCCCTGGCAAAGACTCGGCGCCCGGAGTGAGAGTCCGGGCGGGCTGCGCCCAGGCAAAGACTCGGCACCCAGAGCGTTAATCTGGGCGGCCTCCGCCCAGGCAAAGACTCGGCGCCCCGAGTGAGAGTCCGGGCGGCCTTCGCCCAGGCAAAGACTCGGCGCCCAGAGTGTGATTCCGGGCGGCCTCCGACCAGGCAAAGACTCGATGCCCAGAGTGTGAATCCGGGAAGCCTCCGCCCAGGCAAAGACTCGGCGCACAGAGTGTGAATCCGGGCCGCCTCCGCGCAAGGAAAGACTCAGCACCCAGAGTGAGAGTCCGAGCGGCCTCCACCCAGGCACAGACTCGGCGCCCAGAGTGAGAGTCCGGGCGGCCTCCGCCCAGGCAAAGACTCGGCACCCAGAGTGAGAGTCCGGGCGGCCTCCGTCCAGGCAAAGACTCGGCGCCCAGAGCGTTAATCTGGGCAGCCTCCGCCCAGGCAAAGACTCGGTGCCCAGAGTGTGAATCCGGGCGGCCTCCGCCCAGGCAAAGCCTCGGCGCCCAGAGCGTTAATCTGGGCGGCCTCCACCCAGGCAAAGACTCGGCGCCCAGAGTGTGAATCAGGGCGGCCTCCGCCCAGGCAAAAACTCGGTGCCCAGAGTGTGAATCCGGGCGGCCTTCGCCCAGGCAAAGACTCGGCGCCCAGAGTGTGAATCAGGGCGGCCTCCGCCCAGGCAAAGACTCGGTGCCCAGAGTGTGAATCCGGGCGGCCTCCGCCCAGGCAAAGACTCGGCGCCCAGAGCGTTAATCTGGGCGGCCTCCACCCAGGCAAAGACTCTGCGCCCAGAGAGAGAGTCCGGGCGGCCTTCGCCCAGGCAAAAACTCGGTGCACAGAGTGTGAATCCGGGCGGCCTCCGCCCAGGCAAAGACTCGGTGCACAGAGTGTGAATCCGGGCGGCCTCCGCCCAGGCAAGGACTCGGCGCCCAGAGTCAGAGTCCGGGCGGCCTCCGCCCAGGCAAAGGCTCGGTGCCCAGAGTGTGAATCCGGGCGGCCTCCGCCCAGGCAAAGACTCGCCGCCCAGAGTGTGAATCCGGGTGTCCTCCGCCCAGGCAAAGACTCGGCGCCCAGAGTGTGAATCCGGGCGGTCTCCGCCCAGACAAAGACTCGGCGCCCAGAGTGAGAGTCTGGGCCGCCTCCGCGCAAGGAAAGACTCAGCACCCAGAGTGAGAGTCCGACCGGCCTCCACCCAGGCACAGACTTGGCACACAGAGTGAATCCGCCCAGGCAAAGACTCGGCGCCCAGAGTTTGAATCCGGGCGGCCTCTGCCCAGGAAAAGACTCGGCGCCCAGAGTGTGAACCCAGGCGGCCTCCGCCCAGGCAAAGACACGGCGCCCAGAGTGTGAATCCGGGCGGCCTCCGCCCAGGCATAGGCTCGGCGCCCAGAGAGAGAGTCCGGGCGGCCTCCGCCCAGGCAAATACTCGGCGCCCAGAGTGTGAATACGGGCGGCCTCCGCCCAGGCAAGGACTCGGCGCCCAGAGAGTGAATCCGGGCGGCCTCCGCCCAGGCAAAGACTCGGCACCCAGAGTGTGAATACAGGCAGCCTCTGCCCTGGCAAAGACTCGGCGCCCGGAGTGAGAGTCTGGGCGGGCTGCGCCCAGGCAAAGGCTCGGCACCCAGAGCGTTAATCTGGGCGGCCTCCGCCCAGGCAAACACTCGGCGCCCCGAGTGAGAGTCCGGGCGGCCTTCGCCCAGGCAAAGACTCGGCGCCCAGAGTGTGATTCCGGGCGGCCTCCGACCAGGCAAAGACTCGATGCCCAGAGTGTGAATCCGGGAAGCCTCCGCCCAGGCAAAGACTCGGCGCACAGAGTGTGAATCCGGGCCGCCTCCGCGCAAGGAAAGACTCAGCACCCAGAGTGAGAGTCCGAGCGGCCTCCACCCAGGCACAGACTCGGCGCCAAGAGTGAGAGTCCGGGCGGCCTCCGCCCAGGCAAAGACTCGGCACCCAGAGTGAGAGTCCGGGCGGCCTCCGTCCAGGCAAAGACTCGGCGCCCAGAGCGTTAATCTGGGCAGCCTCCGCCCAGGCAAAGACTCGGTGCCCAGAGTGTGAATCCGGGCGGCCTCCGCCCAGGCAAAGCCTCAGCGCCCAGAGCGTTAATCTGGGCGGCCTCCACCCAGCCAAAGACTCGGCGCCCAGAGTGTGAATCAGGGCGGCCTCAGCCCAGGCAAAAACTCGGTGCCCAGAGTGTGAATCCGGGCGGCCTTCGCCCAGGCAAAGACTCGGCGCCCAGAGTGTGAATCAAGGCGGCCTCCGCCCAGGCAAAGACTCGGTGCCCAGAGTTTGAATCCGGGCGGCCTCCGCCCAGGCAAAGACTCGGCGCCCAGAGCGTTAATCTGGGCGGCCTCCACCCAGGCAAAGACTCGGCGCCCAGAGAGAGAGTCCGGGCGGGCTCCGCCCAGGCAAAGACTCGGCACTCAGAGCGTTAATCTGGGCGGTCTCCGCCCAGGCAAAGACTCGGCGCCCCGAGTGAGAGTCCGGGCGGCCTTCGCCCAGGCAAAGACTCGGCGCCCAGAGTGTGAATCCGGGCGGCCTCCGCCCAGGCAAAAACTCGGTGCACAGAGTGTGAATCCGGGCGGCCTCCGCCCAGGCAAAGACTCGGTGCACAGAGTGTGAATCCGGGCGGCCTCCGCCCAGGCACAGACTCGGCACCCAGAGTGAGAGTCCGGGCGGCCTCCGCCCAGGCAAAGACTCGGCGCCCAGAGCGTTAATCTGGGCAGCCTCCGCCCAGGCAAAGATTCGGCGCCCAGAGTGTGAGTCCGGGCGGCCTTCGCCCAGGCAAAAACTCGGCGCCCAGAGTGAGAGTCCGGGCGGCCTTCGCCCAGGCAAAGACTCGGCGCCCAGAGTGTGAATCAGGGCGGCCTCCGCCCAGGCAAAGACTCGGTGCCCAGAGTGTGAATCAGGGCGGCCTCCGCCCAGGCAAAGACTCGGTGCCCAGAGTGTGAATCCGGGCGGCCTCCGCCCAGGCAAACACTCGGCGCCCAGAGTGAGAGTCCGGGCGGCCTTCGCCCAGGCAAAGACTCGGCGCCCAGAGTTTGAATCAGGGCGGTCTTCGCCCAGGCAAAAACTCGGCGCCCAGAGTGAGAGTCCGGGCGGCCTTCGCCCAGGCAAAGACTCGGCGCCCAGAGTGTGAATCAGGGCGGCCTCCGCCCAGGCAAAGACTCGGCACCCAGAGCGTTAATCTGGGCGGCCACCGCCCAGGCAAAGACTCGGCGCCCCGAGTGAGAGTCCGGGCGGCCTTCGCCCAGGCAAAGACTCGGCGCCCAGAGTGTGATTCCGGGCGGCCTCCGACCAGGCAAAGACTCGATGCCCAGAGTGTGAATCCGGGCGGCCTCCGCCCAGGCAAAGGCTCGGTGCCCAGAGTGTGAATCCGGGCGGCCTCCGCCCAGGCAAAGACTCGCCGCCCAGAGTGTGAATCCGGGTGTCCTCCGCCCAGGCAAAGACTCGGCGCCCAGAGTGTGAATCCGGGCGGTCTCCGCCCAGACAAAGACTCGGCGCCCAGAGTGAGAGTCTGGGCCGCCTCCGCGCAAGGAAAGACTCAGCACCCAGAGTGAGAGTCCGACCGGCCTCCACCCAGGCACAGACTTGGCACACAGAGTGAATCCGCCCAGGCAAAGACTCGGCGCCCAGAGTTTGAATCCGGGCGGCCTCTGCCCAGGCAAAGACTCGGCGCCCAGAGTGTGAACCCAGGCGGCCTCTGCCCAGGCAAAGACACGCGCCCAGAGTGTGAATCCGGGCGGCCTCCGCCCAGGCATGGGCTCGGCGCCCAGAGAGAGAGTCCGGGCGGCCTCCGCCCAGGCAAAGACTCGGCGCCCAGAGTGTGAATACGGGCGGCCTCCGCCCAGGCAAGGACTCGGCGCTCAGAGAGTGAATCCGGGCGGCCTCCGCCCAGGCAAAGACTCGGCACCCAGAGTGTGAATACAGGCAGCCTCTGCCCTGGCAAAGACTCGGCGCCCGGAGTGAGAGTCCGGGCGGGCTGCGCCCAGGCAAAGACTCGGCACCCAGAGCGTTAATCTGGGCGGCCTCCGCCCAGGCAAAGACTCGGCGCCCCGAGTGAGAGTCCGGGCGGCCTTCGCCCAGGCAAAGACTCGGCGCCCAGAGTGTGATTCCGGGCGGCCTCCGACCAGGCAAAGACTCGATGCCCAGAGTGTGAATCCGGGAAGCCTCCGCCCAGGCAAGAACTCGGCGTCCAGAGCGTTAATCTGGGCGGCCTCCACCCAGGCAAAGACTCGGCGCCCAGAGTGTGAATCCGGGTGGCCTCCGCCCAGGCAAAGACTCGGCGCCCAGAGTGAAAGTCCAGGCGGCTTCCGTCTAGGCAAAGACTCAGTGCCCAGAGTGTTAATCTGGGCGGCCTCCACCCAGGCAAAGACTCGGCGCCCAGAGTGTGAATCCGGGCGGCATCCGCCCAGGCAAAGACTCGGCCCCCAGACTGTGAATCTGGGCGGCCTCCGCCCAGGCAAAGGCTCGGCGCCCAGAGTGAGAGTCCAGGCGGCCTCCGCCCAGACAAAGACTCGGCGCCCAGAGTGAGAGTCCGGGCCGCCTCCGCGCAAGGAAAGACTCAGCACCCAGAGTGAGAGTCCGAGCGGCCTAAACCCAGGCACAGACTTGGCACACAGAGTGAATCCGCCCAGGCAAAGACTCGGCGCCCAGAGTTTGAATCTGGGTGGCCTCCGCCCAGGCAAAGACTCGGCGCCCAGAGTGTTAATCTGGGCGGCCTCCGCCCAGGCAAAGACTCGCCGCTCAGAGTTTGAATCCGGGTGGCCTCCGCCCAGGCAAAGACTCGGCGCCCAGAGTGTGAATCCGGGCGGCCTCCGCCCAGGCAAAGACTCGGCGCCCAGAGTGTGAATCCGGGCGGCCTCTGCCCAGGCAAAGGCTAGGCGCCCAGAGTGTGAATCCGGGCGGCCTCCACCCAGGCAAAGACTCGGCGCCCAGAGAGAGAGTCCGGGCGGCCTCCGCCCAGGCAAAGACTCGGCACACAGAGTGTGATTACGGGCGGCCTCCGCCCAGGCAAGAACTCGGCGCCCAGAGAGTGAGTCCGGGCGGCCTCCGCCCAGGCAAAGTCACGGCACCCAGAGTGTGAATACAGGCAGCCTCTGCCCTGGCAAAGACTCGGCGACCGGAGTGAGAGTCCGGGCGGGCTCCGCCCAGGCAAAGACTCGGCACCCAGAGTGTTAATCCGGGCAGCCTCCGCCCAGGCAAAGACTCGGCGCCCAGAGTGTGAATACGGGCGCCAAAACTTATACATTAAAATAATAACATTGTGACATGTTAGATGCTAGTATTAAATACTAGACCATGTGTACTAACAAAAATTGTGAAAAAATCAACAATCTTAAAACACATAAAAAGTCCAAAAGGAGGGGAGCCCAGAGATATGAGTTTAGTCCATTGAAGTGACCCAAAACAGATACTCTTCAGATGTATAACAGGTGCGCCCAACAAGACAGTTATATCCACCCCCTATTTCAATGAGGCTTACCAGCTGCCAAGATCTCTTTTTAGGGAGATCATACACGCATGAAGAAACAACGATCGTTCCTGGTCTCTCCAGTGGGTTCTGCTGGCGTCTCCACCTCTTACGTCTCTTTCCTACAGCGTCTCACATTCCACCGTATTTGTTAAGTAAGAAGAGAGAAAGAAAGGCTCCCATAGCGTAATTCTGCATAAAAGTTTTAATCCGAACGAAATACAAGTAAAACAAACTCACAAATTCCAGTTGAGTACAAGCATAAGTACGATCGCGAACCGGCCGGTTCTCTCCTATTAGCACTGCCCGTCCTTCCTGGTCAATGGGGAATGGCGGTAACGTCAGCACACCGCTCACCCTACGTCGTTTCGTCAAAAGTGACTTCTTCCTGGGGTACTTTTGAGTACCTCCGCCCAGGCAAAGACTCGGCGCCCAGAGTGTGAATCCGGGCGGCCTCCGCCAAGGCAAAGACTCGGCACCCAGAGTGAGAGTCCGGGCCGCCTCCGCGCAGGGAAAGACTCAGCACCCAGAGTGAGAGTCCGAGCGGCCTCCGCCCAGGCACAGACTTGGCACACAGAGTGAATCCACCCAGGCAAAGACTCGGCGCCCAGAGTTTGAATCCGGGCGGCCTCCGCCCAGGCAAAGACTCGGCACCCAGAGTGAGAGTCCGGGCGGCCTCCGCCCAGGCAAAGACTCGGCGCCCAGAGTGTGAATCCGGGCGGTCTCTGCCTAGGGAAAGACTCGGCGCCCAGAGTGTTAATCTGGGCGGCCTCCAACAAGGAAAAGACTCGGCGCCCAGAGTGTGAATCCGGGCGTCCTCCGCCCAGGCAAAGATTCGGCGCCCAGAGTGTGAATCCGGGCGGTCTCCGCCCAGACAAAGACTCAGCGCCCAGAGTGAGAGTCCGGGCCGCCTCCGCCCAGGCAAAGACTCGGCACCCAGAGTGTAAATCCGGGCGGCCTCCGCCCAGGCAAGAACTCGGCACCCAGAGTGAGAGTCCGGGCCGCCTCCGCGCAAGGAAAGACTCAGCACCCAGAGTGAGAGTGCGAGCGGCCTCCACCCAGGCACAGACTTGGCACACAGAGTGAATCTGCCCAGGCAAAGACTCGGTGCCCAGAGTTTGAATCCGGGCGGCCTCCGCCCAGGCAAAGACTAGGCGCCCAGAGTGTGAATCCGGACGGCCTCCGCCCAGGCAAAGACTCGGCACCCAGAGTGTGAGTCCGGGCGGCCTCCGCCCAGGCAAAGACTCGGCGCCCAGAGTGAGAGTCCAGGCGGCCTCCGCCTAGGGAAAGACTCGGCGCCCAGAGTGTTAATCTGGGCGGCCTCCAACAAGGCAAAGACTCGGCGCCCAGAGTGAGAGTCCGGGCGGCCTCCGCCCAGGCAAAGACTCGGCGCCCAGAGTGTGAATCCGGGCGGTCTCTGCCTAGGGAAAGACTCGGCGCCCAGAGTGTTAATCTGGGCGGCCTCCAACAAGGCAAAGACTCGGCGCCCAGAGTGTGAATCCGGGCGTCCTCCGCCCAGGCAAAGATTCGGCGCCCAGAGAGTGAATCCGGGCGGTCTCCGCCCAGACAAAGACTCGGCGCCCAGAGTGAGAGTCCGGGCCGCCTCCGCACAAGGAAAGACTCAGCACCCAGAGTGAGAGTCCGAGCGGCCTCCACCCAGGCACAGACTTGGCACACAGAGTGAATCTGCCCAGGCAAAGACTCGGCGCCCAGAGTTTGAATCCGGGCGGCCCCCGCCCAGGCAAAGACTAGGCGCCTAGAGTGTGAATCCGGACGGCCTCCGCCCAGGCAAAGACTCGGCGCCCAGAGTGTGAATCCGGGCGGCCTCCGCCCAGGCAAAGACTCGGCGCCCACAGTGTGAATCCGGGCGGCCTTCGCCCAGGCAAAGACTCAGCGCCCAGAGTGTTAATCTGGGCGGCCTCTGCCCAGGCAAAGACTCGGCGCCCAGAGTGTGAATCCGGGCGGCCTCCGCCCAGGCAGAGACTCGGCGCCCAGAGTGAGAGTCCAGGCGGCCTCCGCCCAGGGAAAGACTCGGCGCCCAGTGTGAGAGTCCGGGCGGCTTCCGCCCAGGCAGACTCGGCACCCAGAGTGTGAATACGGGCGGCCTCCGCCCAGGCAAAGACTCGGCGCCCAGAGTGAGAGTCCGGGCCGCCTCCGCCCAGGCAAAGACTCGGCACCCAGAGTGTAAATCCGGGCGGCCTCCGCCCAGGCAAGGACTCGGCACCCAGAGTGAGAGTCCGGGCCGCCTCCGCGCAAGGAAAGACTCAGCACCCAGAGTGAGAGTGCGAGCGGCCTCCACCCAGGCACAGACTCGGCGCCCAGAGTGAGAGTCCGGGCCGCCTCCGCGCAAGGAAAGACTCAGCACCCAGAGTGAGAGTCCGAGCGGCCTCCACCCAGGCACAGACTCGGCGCCCAGAGTGAGAGTCCGGGCGGCCTCCGCCCAGGCAAAGACTCGACGCCCAGAGTGTGAATCCGGGCGGCCTCCGCCCAGGCAAAGACTCGGCGCCCAGAGTGTGAATCCGGGCGGCCTCCGCCCAGGCAAAGACTCGACGCCCAGAGTGTGAATCCGGGCAGCCTCCGCCCAGGCAAAGACTCGGCGCACAGAGTGTGAGTCCGGGCAGCCTCTGCCCAGGCAAGGACTCTGCGCCCAGAGTGAGAGTCCGGGCCGCCTTCGCGCAAGGAAAGACTCAGCACCCAGAGTGAGAGTCCGAGCGGCCTCCACCCAGGCACTGACTCGGCGCCCAGAGTGAGAGTCCGGGCGGCCTTCGCCCAGGCAAAGATTCGGCGCCCAGCGTGTTAAACTGGGCGGCCTCCGCCCAGGCAAAAATTCGGCGCCCAGAGTGTGAATCCGGGCGGCCTCCGTCCAGGCAAAGACTCGGCGCCCAGAGTGTGAATCCGGGCGGTCTCCGCCCAGACAAAGACTCGGCGCCCAGAGTGAGAGTCCGGGCCGCCTCCACACAAGGAAAGACTCAGCACCCAGAGTGAGAGTCCGAGCGGCCTCCACCCAGGCACAGACTTGGCACACAGAGTGAATCTGCCCAGGCAAAGACTCGGCGCCCAGAGTTTGAATCCGGGCGGCCTCCGCCCAGGCAAAGACTAGGTGCCCAGAGTGTGAATCCGGACGGCCTTCGCCCAGGCAAAGACTCGGCGCCCAGAGTGTGAATTCGGGCGGCCTCCGCCCAGGCAAAGACTCGGCGCCCAGAGTGTGAATCCGGGCGGCCTCCGCCCAGGCAAAGACTCGGCGCCCAGAGTGAGAGTCTGGGCGGCCTCCGCCCAGGCAAAGACTCGGCGCCCAGAGTGTTAATCAGGGCGGCCTCCGCCCAGGCAAAATCTCAGGACCCAGAGTGTGAATCCGGGCGGCCTCCGCCCAGGCAAGGACTCGGCGCCCAGAGTGTGAATCCGGGCGGCCTCCGCCCAGGCAAGGACTCTGCGCCCAGAGTGAGAGTCCGGGCCGCCTCCGCGCAAGGAAAGACTCAGCACCCAGAGTGAGAGTCCGAGCGGCCTCCACCCAGGCACAGACTCGGCACCCAGAGTGAGAGTCCGAGCGGCCTCCACCCAGGCACAGACTTGGCACCCAGAGTGAATCCGCCCAGGCAAAGACTCGGCACCCAGAGTTTGAATGTGGGCGGCCTCCACCCAGGCAAAGTCTCGGCGCCCAGAGTGTGAATCCGGGCGGCCTCCTCCCAGGCAAAGACTCGGCACCCAGAGTGTGAATACGGACGGCCTCCGCCCAGGCAAAAACTCGGCGCCCAGAGTGTGAATCCGGGCGGCCTCCGCTCAGGCAAAGACTCGGCGCCCAGAGCGTTAATCTGGGCGGCCTCCACCCAGGCAAAGACTCGTCGCCCTGAGTGTGAATCTGGGCGGCCTCCGCCCAGGCAAAGACTCGGCGCCCAGAGTGTGAGTCCGGGCGGCCTTTGCCCAGGCAAAGACTCTGCGCCCAGAGTGTTAATCTGGGCGGCCTCTGCCCAGGCAAAGACTCGGCGCCCAGAGTGTGAATCTGGGCGGCCTCCGCCCAGGCAAAGACTCAGCGCCAAGAGTGAGAGTCCGGGCGGCCTTCGCCCAGGCAAAGACTCGGCGCCCAGAGTGAGAGTCCGGGCGGCCTTCGCCCAGGCAAAGACTCGGCGCCCAGAGTGAGAATCCGGGCGGCCTTCGCCCAGGCAAAGACTCTGCGCCCAGAGTGAGAGTCCGGGCGGCCTTCGCCCAGGCAAAGACTCGGCGCCCAGAGTGAGAGTCCGGGCGGCCTTCGCCCAGGCAAAGACTCGGCGCCCAGAGTGTGAATCCGGGCGGCCTCCGCCCAGGAAAAGACTCGGCGCCCAAAGTGTGAATCCGGGCGGCCTCCGCCCAGGCAAAGACTCGGCGCCCAAAGTGTGAATCCGGGCGGCCTCCGCCCAGGCAAAGACTAGGCGCCCAGAGTGTAACTCCGGGCAGCCTCCGTCCAGGCAGACTCGGCGCCCAGAGTGAGAGTCCGGGCCGCCTCCGCGCAAGGAAAGACTCAGCACCCAGAGTGAGAGTCCGAGCGGCCTCCACCCAGGCACAGACTTGGCACCCAGAGTGATTCCGCCCAGGCAAAGACTCGGCGCCCAGAGTTAGAGTCCGGGCGGCCTTCGCCCAGGCAAGGACTCTGCGCCCAGAGTGTGAATCCGGGCGGCCTCCGCCCAGGCAAAGACTCGGCGCCCAGACTGAGAGTCCAGGCGGCCTCCACCTAGGCAAAGACTCGGCGCCCAGAGTGTTAATCCGGGCGGCCTCCGCCCAGGCAAGGACTCTGCGCTCAGAGTGAGAGTCCGGGCCGCCTCCACGCAAGGAAAGACTCAGCACCCAGAGTGAGAGTCCGAGCGGCCTCCACCCAGGCACAGACTCGGCACCCAGAGTGAGAGTCCGAGCGGCCTCCACCCAGGCACAGACTTGGCACCCAGAGTGAATCCGCCCAGGCAAAGACTCGGCACCCAGAGTTTGAATGCGGGCGGCCTCCACCCAGGCAAAGTCTCGGCGCCCAGAGTGTGAATCCGGGCGGCCTCCGCCCAGGCAACGACCCGCCGCCCAGGCAAAGACTCGGCGCCCAGAGTGTGAATCTGGGCGGCCTCCGCCCAGGCAAAGGCTCGGCGCCCAGAGTTTGAATCCGGGCGGCCTCCGCCCAGGCAAAGACTCGGCGCCCAGAGTGAGAGTCCGGGCGGCCTCCTCCCAGGCAAAGACTCGGCACCCAGAGTGTGAATACGGGCAGCCTCCGCCCAGGCAAAAACTCGGCGCCCAGAGTGTGAATCCGGGCGGCCTCCGCTCAGGCAAAGACTCGGCGCCCAGAGCGTTAATCTGGGCGGCCTCCACCCAGGCAAAGACTCGTCGCCCTGAGTGTGAATCCGGGCAGCCTCCGCCCAGGCAAAGACTCGGCGCCCAGAGCGTTAATCTGGGCGGCCTCCACCCAGGCAAAGACTCGGCGCCCAGAGTGAGAGTCCAGTCGGCCTCCGCCCAGGCAAAGACTTGGCGCCCAGTGTGAGAGTCCGGGCGGCCTCCGCCCAGGCAAAGACTCGGCACCCAGAGTGTGAATACGGGCGGCCTCCGCCCAGGCAAAGACTCGGCGCCCAGAGTGAGAGTCCGGGCCGCCTCCGCCCAGGCAAAGACTCGGCACCCAGAGTGTAAATCCGGGCGGCCTCCGCCCAGGCAAGGACTCGGCACCCAGAGTGAGAGTCCGGGCCGCCTCCGCGCAAGGAAAGACTCAGCACCCAGAGTGAGAGTGCGAGCAGCCTCCACCCAGGCACAGACTCGGCGCCCAGAGTGAGAGTCCGGGCGGCCTCTTCCCAGGCAAAGACTCGGCACCCAGAGTGTGAATACGGGCAGCCTCCGCCCAGGCAAAAACTCGGCGCCCAGAGTGTGAATCCGGGCGGCCTCCGCTCAGGCAAAGACTCGGCGCCCAGAGCGTTAATCTGGGCGGCCTCCACCCAGGCAAAGACTCGTCGCCCTGAGTGTGAATCCGGGCAGCCTCCGCCCAGGCAAAGACTCGGCGCCCAGAGCGTTAATCTGGGCGGCCTCCACCCAGGCAAAGACTCGGCGCCCAGAGTGAGAGTCCAGGCGGCCTCCGCCCAGGCAAAGACTTGGCGCCCAGTGTGAGAGTCCGGGCGGCCTCCGCCCAGGCAAAGACTCGGCACCCAGAGTGTGAATACGGGCGGCCTCCGCCCAGGCAAAGACTCGGCACCCAGAGTGAGAGTCCGGGCCGCCTCCGCGCAAGGAAAGACTCAGCACCCAGAGTGAGAGTGCGAGCAGCCTCCACCCAGGCACAGACTCGGCGCCCAGAGTGAGAGTCCGGGCCGCCTCCTCCCAGGCAAAGACTCGGCACCCAGAGTGTTAATACGGGCGGCCTCCGCCCAGGCAAAAACTCGGCGCCCAGAGTGTGAATCCGGACGGCCTTCGCCCAGGCAAAGACTCGGCGCCCAGAGTGTGAATCCGGGCGGCCTCCGCCCAGGCAAAGACTCGGCGCCCAGAGTGTGAATCCGGGCGGCCTCCGCCCAGGCAAAGACTCGGCGCCCAGAGTGAGAGTCCGGGCCGCCACCGCGCAAGGAAAGACTCAGCACCCAGAGTGAGAGTCCGAGCGGCCTCCACCCAGGCACAGACTCGGCACCCAGAGTGAGAGTCCGAGCGGCCTCCACCCAGGCACAGACTTGGCACCCAGAGTGAATCCGCCCAGGCAAAGACTCGGCACCCAGAGTTTGAATGTGGGCGGCCTCCACCCAGGCAAAGTCTCGGCGCCCAGAGTGTGAATCCGGGCGGCCTCCGCCCAGGCAAAGACCCGCCGCCCAGGCAAAGACTCGGCGCCCAGAGTGTGAATCTGGGCGGCCTCCGCCCAGGCAAAGGCTCGGCGCCCAGAGTTTGAATCCGGGCGGCCTCCGCCCAGGCAAAGACTCGGCGCCCAGAGTGAGAGTCCGGGCGGCCTCCTCCCAGGCAAAGACTCGGCACCCAGAGTGTGAATACGGGCGGCCTCCGCCCAGGCAAAAACTCGGCGCCCAGAGTGTGAATCCGGGCGGCCTCCGCTCAGGCAAAGACTCGGCGCCCAGAGCGTTAATCTGGGCGGCCTCCACCCAGGCAAAGACTCGTCGCCCTGAGTGTGAATCTGGGCGGCCTCCGCCCAGGCAAAGACTCGGCGCCCAGAGTGTGAGTCCGGGCGGCCTTTGCCCAGGCAAAGACTCTGCGCTCAGAGTGTTAATCTGGGCGGCCTCTGCCCAGGCAAAGACTCGGCGCCCAGAGTGTGAATCCGGGCGGCCTCCGCCCAGGCAAACGCTCTGCGCCCAAAGTGTGAATCCGGGCGGCCTCCGCCCAGGCAAAGACTAGGCGCCCAGAGTGTAACTCCGGGCAGCCTCCGCCCAGGCAGACTCGGCGCCCAGAGTGAGAGTCCGGGCCGCCTCCGCGCAAGGAAAGACTCAGCACCCAGAGTGAGAGTCCGAGCGGCCTCCACCCAGGCACAGACTCGGCACCCAGAGTGAGAGTCCGAGCGGCCTCCACCCAGGCACAGACTTGGCACCCAGAGTGAATCCGCCCAGGCAAAGACTCGGCACCCAGAGTTTGAATGCGGGCGGCCTCCACCCAGGCAAAGTCTCGGCGCCCAGAGTGTGAATCCGGGCGGCCTCCGCCCAGGCAAAGACCCGCCGCCCAGGCAAAGACTCAGCGCCCAGAGTGTGAATCTGGGCGGCCTCCGCCCAGGCAAAGGCTCGGCGCCCAGAGTTTGAATCCGGGCGGCCTCCGCCCAGGCAAAGACTCGGCGCCCAGAGTGAGAGTCCGGGCGGCCTCCTCCCAGGCAAAGACTCGGCACCCAGAGTGTGAATACGGGCAGCCTCCGCCCAGGCAAAAACTCGGCGCCCAGAGTGTGAATCCGGGCGGCCTCCGCTCAGGCAAAGACTCGGCGCCCAGAGCGTTAATCTGGGCGGCCTCCACCCAGGCAAAGACTCGTCGCCCTGAGTGTGAATCCGGGCAGCCTCCGCCCAGGCAAAGACTCGGCGCCCAGAGCGTTAATCTGGGCGGCCTCCACCCAGGCAAAGACTCGGCGCCCAGAGTGAGAGTCCAGGCGGCCTCCGCCCAGGCAAAGACTTGGCGCCCAGTGTGAGAGTCCGGGCGGCCTCCGCCCAGGCAAAGACTCGGCGCCCAGAGTGAGAGTCCGGGTCGCCTCCGCCCAGGCAAAGACTCGGCACCCAAAGTGTAAATCCGGGCGGCCTCCGCCCAGGCAAGGACTCGGCACCCAGAGTGAGAGTCCGGGCCGCCTCCGCGCAAGGAAAGACTCAGCACCCAGAGTGAGAGTGCGAGCAGCCTCCACCCAGGCACAGACTCGGCGCCCAGAGTGAGAGTCCGGGCCGCCTCCGCGCAAGGAAAGACTCAGCACCCAGAGTGAGAGTCCGAGCGGCCTCCGCCCAGGCATTGACTCGGCGCCCAGAGAGAGAGTCCGGGCGGCCTTCGCCCAGGCAAAGACTCGGCGCCCAAAGTGTGAATCCGGGCGGCCTCCGCCCAGGCAAAGACTAGGCGCCCAGAGTGTAAATCCGGGCGGCCTCCGCCCAGGCAGACTCGGCGCCCAGAGTGAGAGTCCGGGCCGCCTCCACGCAAGGAAAGACTCAGCACCCAGAGTGAGAGTCCGAGCGGCCTCCGCCCAGGCATTGACTCGGCGCCCAGAGAGAGAGTCCGGGCGGCCTTCGCCCAGGCAAAGACTCGGCGCCCAAAGTGTGAATCCGGGCGGCCTCCGCCCAGGCAAAGACTAGGCGCCCAGAGTGTAAATCCGGGCGGCCTCCGCCCAGGCAGACTCGGCGCCCAGAGTGAGAGTCCGGGCCGCCTCCGCGCAAGGAAAGACTCAGCACCCAGAGTGAGAGTCCGAGCGGCCTCCACCCAGGCACAGACTTGGCACCCAGAGTGAATCCACCCAGGCAAAGACTCGGCGCCCAGAGTTAGAGTCCGGGCGGCCTTCGCCCAGGCAAAGACTCTGCGCCCAGAGTGTGAATCCGGGCGGCCTCCGCCCAGGCAAAGACTCGGCGCCCAGACTGAGAGTCCAGGCGGCCTCCACCTAGGCAAAGACTCGGCGCCCAGAGTGTTAATCCGGGCGGCCTCCGCCCAGGGCAAGGACTCTGCGCCCAGAGTGAGAGTCCGGGCCGCCTCCGCGCAAGGAAAGACTCAGCACCCAGAGTGAGAGTCCGAGCGGCCTCCACCCAGGCACAGACTCGGCACCCAGAGTGAGAGTCCGAGCGGCCTCCACCCAGGCACAGACTTGGCACCCAGAGTGAATCCACCCAGGCAAAGACTCGGCACCCAGAGTTTGAATGCGGGCGGCCTCCACCCAGGCAAAGTCTCGGCGCCCAGAGTGTGAATCCGGGCGGCCTACGCCCAGGCAAAGACCCGCCGCCCAGGCAAAGACTCGGCGCCCAGAGTGTGAATCTGGGCGGCCTCCGCCCAGGCAAAGGCTCGGCGCCCAGAGTTTGAATCCGGGCGGCCTCCGCCCAGGCAAAGACTCGGCGTCCAGAGTGAGAGTCCGGGCGGCCTCCTCCCAGGCAAAGACTCGGCACCCAGAGTGTGAATACGGGCAGCCTCCGCCCAGGCAAAAACTCGGCGCCCAGAGTGTGAATCCGGGCGGCCTCCGCTCAGGCAAAGACTCGGCACCCAGAGCGTTAATCTGGGCGGCCTCCACCCAGGCAACGACTCGTCGCCCTGAGTGTGAATCCGGGCAGCCTCCGCCCAGGCAAAGACTCGGCGCCCAGAGCGTTAATCTGGGCGGCCTCCATCCAGGCAAAGACTCGGTGCCCAGAGTGTGAATCCGGGCGGCCTCCACCCAGGCAAAGACTCGGCGCCCAGAGTGTGAGTCCGGGGGGCCTCCGCCCAGGCAAAGACTCGGCGCCCAGAGTGTGAATCCGGGCGGCCTCCGCCCAGGCAAAGACTCAGCGCCCAGAGTGTGAATCCGGGCGGTCTCCTCCCAGGCAAAGACTCGGCGCCCAGAGTGAGAGTCCGGGCCGCCTCCGCGCAGGGAAAGACTCGGCGCCCAGAGTGTGAATCCGGGCGGCCTCCGCCCAGGCAAAAGGTCGGCGCCCAGAGTGTGAATCCGGGCGGCCTCCGCCCAGGCAAAAGCTCGGCACCCAGAGTGAGAGTCCGGGCGGCCTCCGCCCAGGCAAAGGCTCGGCGCCCAGACTGTGAATCCGGGCGGCCTCCGCCCAGGCAAAGGCTCGGCACCCAGAGTGAGAGTCCGGGCGGCCTCTGCCCAGGCAAAGAATCGGCACCCAGAATGAATCCGGGCGGCCTCCGCCCAGGCAAAGACTCGGCGCCCAGAGTGTGAATCCGGCCGACCTCCGCCCAGGCAAAGACTCGGCGCCCAGAGTGAGAGTCCAGGCGGCCTCCGCCCAGGCAAAGACTCCGCGCCCAGCGTGTTAAATTGGGCGGCCTCCGCCCAGGCAAAGATTCAACGCCCAGAGTGTGAATCCGGGCGGCCTCCGGGAAGGCAAAGACTCGGCGCCCAGAGAGTGAATCCGGGCGGCCTCCTCCCGGGCAAAGACTCGGCGCCCAGAGTGTGAATCCAGGCGGCCTCCGCCCAGGCAAAGACTCGGCACCCAGAGTGAGAGTCCGGGCGGCCTCTGCCCAGGCAAAGATTCGGCACCCAGAATGAATCCGGGCGGCCTCCGCCCAGGCACAGACTCGGCGCCCAGAGTGTGAATCCGGGCGACCTCCGCCCAGGCAAAGACTCGGCACCCAGAGTGTGAATCCGGGCGGCCTAAACCCAGGCAAAGACTCGACGCCCACAGTGAGAGTCCAGGCGGCCTCCGCCCAGGCAAAGACTCTGCGCCCAGAGTGTGAATCGGGGCGGCCTCCGCCTAGGCAAAGGCTCAGCGCCCAGAGTGTGAATCCGGGCGGCCTCCGCCCAGGCACAGGCTCGGCGCCCAGAGTGTGAATCCGGGCGGCCTCCGCCCAGGCACAGGCTCGGCGCCCAGAGTGTGAATCCGGGCGGCCTCTGCCCAGGCAAAAACTCGACGCCCAAAGTGTGAATCCGAGCAGCCTTCGCCCAGGCAAAGGCTCGGCGCCCAGAGCGTTAATCTGGGCGGCCTCCACCCAGGCAAAGACTCGGCGCCCAGAGTGAGAGTCCGAGCGGCCTCCGCCCAGGCAAAGACTCGGCGCCCAGAGTGTGAGTCCGGGCGGCCTCCGCCCAGGCAAAGACTCGGCGCCCAGAGTGTGAATCTGGTCGGTCTCCGCCCAGGCAAAGACTCAGCGCCCAGAGTGAGAGTCCGGGCGGCCTCCGCCCAGGCAAAGACTCGGCACCCAGAGTGTGAATACGGGCGGCCTCCGCCCAGGCAAAGACTCGGCGCCCAGAGAGTGAGTCTGGGCGGCCTTCGCCCAGGCAAAGACTCGGCACCCAGAGTGTGAATACAGGCGGCCCCTGCCCAGGCAAAGACTCCGCGCCCAGAGTGTTAATTTGGGCGGCCTCCGCCCAGGCAAAGACTCGGCGCCCAGAGTGTGAATCCGGGCGGCCTCCACCTAGGCAATGACTCAGCGCCCAGAGTGTGAATCCGGGCGGTCTCCGCCCAGACAAAGACTCAGCGCCCAGAGTGTGAATCCGGGCGGTCTCCGCCCAGACAAAGACTCAGCGCCCAGAGTGTGAATCCGGGCGGTCTCCGCCCAGACAAAGACTCAGCGCCCAGAGTGAGAGTCCGGGCCGCCTCCGTGCAAGGAAAGACTCAGCACCCAGAGTGGCCTCCACCCAGGCACAGACTTGGCACTCAGAGTGAACCCACCCAGGCAAAGACTCGGCACCCAGAGTTTGAATCCGGGCGGCCTCCGCCCAGGCAAAGACTCGGCGCCCAGAGTGTGAATCCGGGCGGCCTCCGCCCAGGCATTGACTCGGCGCCCAGAGAGAGAGTCCGGGCGGCCTTCGCCCAGGCAAAGACTCGGCGCCCAGAGTGTTAATCTGGGCGGCCTCTGCCCAGGCAAAGACTCGGCGCCCAGAGTGTGAATCTGGGCGGCCTCCATCCAGGCAAAGACTCGGTGCCCAGAGTGTGAATCCGGGCGGCCTCCACCCAGGCAAAGACTCGGCGCCCAGAGTGTGAATCCGGGCGGCCTCCGCCCAGGCAAAGACTCGGCGCCCAGAGTGTGAATCTGGGCGGTCTCCGCCCAGGCAAAGACTCAGCGCCCAGAGTGAGAGTCCGGGCGGCCTCCGCCCAGGCAAAGACTCGGCACCCAGAGTGTGAATACGGGCGGCCTCCGCCCAGGCAAAGACTCGGCGCCCAGAGAGTGAGTCTGGGCGGCCTTCGCCCAGGCAAAGACTCGGCACCCAGAGTGTGAATACAGGCGGCCCCTGCCCAGGCAAAGACTCCGCGCCCAGAGTGTTAATTTGGGCGGCCTCCGCCCAGGCAAAGACTCGGCGCCCAGAGTGTGAATCCGGGCGGCCTCCACCTAGGCAAAGACTCAGCGCCCAGAGTGTGAATCCGGGCGGTCTCCGCCCAGACAAAGACTTAGCGCCCAGAGTGAGAGTCCGGGCCGCCTCCGTGCAAGGAAAGACTCAGCACCCAGAGTGGCCTCCACCCAGGCACAGACTTGGCACTCAGAGTGAACCCACCCAGGCAAAGACTCGGCACCCAGAGTGTGAATCCGGGCGGCCTCCACCTAGGCAAAGACTCAGCGCCCAGAGTGTGAATCCGGGCGGTCTCCGCCCAGACAAAGACTTAGCGCCCAGAGTGAGAGTCCGGGCCGCCTCCGTGCAAGGAAAGACTCAGCACCCAGAGTGGCCTCCACCCAGGCACAGACTTGGCACTCAGAGTGAACCCACCCAGGCAAAGACTCGGCACCCAGAGTTTGAATCCGGGCGGCCTCCGCCCAGGCAAAGACTCGGCGCCCAGAGTGTGAATCCGGGCGGCCTCCGCCCAGGCATTGACTCGGCGCCCAGAGAGAGAGTCCGGGCGGCCTTCGCCCAGGCAAAGACTCGGCGCCCAGAGTGTTAATCTGGGCGGCCTCTGCCCAGGCAAAGACTCGGCGCCCAGAGTGTGAATCTGGGCGGCCTCCATCCAGGCAAAGACTCGGTGCCCAGAGTGTGAATCCGGGCGGCCTCCACCCAGGCAAAGACTCGGCGCCCAGAGTGTGAGTCCGGGCAGCCTCCGCCCAGGCAAAGACTCGGCGCCCAGAGTGTGAATCCGGGCGGCCTCCGCCCAGGCAAAGACTCGGCGCCCAGAGTGTGAGTCCGGGCGGCCTCCGCACAGGCAAAGACTCGGCGCCCAGAGTGTGAATCCGGGCGACGTCCGCCCAGGCAAAGACTCGGCGCCCAGAGTGTGAATCCGGGCGGTCTCCTCCCAGGCAAAGACTCGGCGCCCAGAGTGAGAGTCCGGGCCGCCTCCGCGCAGGGAAAGACTCGGCGCCCAGAGTGTGAATCCGGGCGGCCTCCGCCCAGGCAAAAGCTCTGCGCCCAGAGTGTGAATCCGGGCGGCCTCCGCCCAGGCACAGACTCGCCGCCCAGAGTGTTAATCCGGGCAGCCTCCGCCCAGGCAAAGACTCGCCGCCCAGAGTGTGAATACGGGCGCCAAAATTTATACATTAAAATAATAACATTGTGACATGTTAGATGCTAGTATTAAATACTAGACCATGTGTACTAACAAAAATTGTGAAAAAATCAACAATCTTAAAACACATAAAAAGTCCAAAAGGAGGGGAGCCCAGAGATATGAGTTTAGTCCATTGAAGTGACCCAAAACAGATACTCTTCAGATGTATAACAGGTGCGCCCAACAAGACAGTTATATCCACCCCCTATTTCAATGAGGCTTACCAGCTGCCAAGATCTCTTTTTAGGGAGATCATACACGCATGAAGAAACAACGATCGTTCCTGGTCTCTCCAGTGGGTTCTGCTGGCGTCTCCACCTCTTACGTCTCTTTCCTACAGCGTCTCACATTCCACCGTATTTGTTAAGTAAGAAGAGAGAAAGAAAGGCTCCCATAGCGTAATTCTGCATAAAAGTTTTAATCCGAACGAAATACAAGTAAAACAAACTCACAAATTCCAGTTGAGTACAAGCATAAGTACGATCGCGAACCGGCCGGTTCTCTCCTATTAGCACTGCCCGTCCTTCCTGGTCAATGGGGAATGGCGGTAACGTCAGCACACCGCTCACCCTACGTCGTTTCGTCAAAAGTGACTTCTTCCTGGGGTACTTTTGAGTACCTCCGCCCAGGCAAAGACTCGGCGCCCAGAGTGTGAATCCGGGCGGCCTCCGCCAAGGCAAAGACTCGGCACCCAGAGTGAGAGTCCGGGCCGCCTCCGCGCAGGGAAAGACTCAGCACCCAGAGTGAGAGTCCGAGCGGCCTCCGCCCAGGCACAGACTTGGCACACACAGTGAATCCACCCAGGCAAAGACTCGGCGCCCAGAGTTTGAATCCGGGCGGCCTCCGCCCAGGCAAAGACTCGGCGCCCAGAGTGTGAATCCGGGCGGGCTCCGCCCAGGCATAGACTCGGCGCCCAGAGAGAGAGTCCGGGCGGCCTTCGCCCAGGCAAAGACTCGGCGCCCAGAGTGTTAATCTGGGCGGCCTCTGCCCAGGCAAAGATTCGGCGCCCAGAGTGTGAATCTGGGGGGCCTCCATCCAGGCAAAGACTCGGCGCCCAGAGTGTGAATCCGGGCGGGCTCCGCCCAGGCAAAGACTCGGCGCCCAGAGTGAGAGTCCGGGCGGCCTCCGCCCAGGCAAAGACTCGGCACCCAGAGTGTGAATACGGGCGGCCTCCGCCCAGGCAAGGACTCGGCACCCAGAGTGAATCCGGGCGGCCTCCGCCCAGGCAAGGACTCGGCACCCAGAGTGAATCCGGGCGGCCTCCGCCCAGGCAAAGACTCTGCACCCAGAGTGTGAGTCCGGGCAGCCTCCGCCCAGGCAAAGACTCGGCGCCCTGAGTGAGAGTCCGGGGCCGCCTCCGCGCAGGGAAAGACTCAGCACCCAGAGTGAGGGTCCAAGCGGCCTCCGCCCAGGTAAAGACTCGGCACCCAGAGTGATTCCGCCCAGGCAAAGACTCGGCGCCCAGAGTGTGAATCCGGGCGGCCTCCGCCCAAGCACAGACTCGGCGCCCAGAGTGTAAATCCGGGTGGCCTCCGCCCAGGCAAAGACTCGACGCCCAGAGTGTGAATACGGGCAGCCTCAGCCCAGGCAATGACTCGGCGCCCAGAGCGTTAATCTGGGCGGCCTCCACCCAGGCAAAGACTAGGCGCCCAGAGTGTGAATCCGGGCGGCCTCCGCCCAGGCAAAGACTCGGCGCCCAGGGTGTGAATCCGGGCGGCCTCCGCCCAGGCACATACTCGCCGCCCAGAGTGTGAATCCGGGCAGCCTCCGCCCAGGCAAAGACTCGGCGCCCAGAGTGTGAATCCGGGCGGTCTCCGCCCAGGCAAAGACTCGGCGCCCAGAGTGAGAGTCCGGGCCGTCTACGCGCAGGGAAAGACTCAGCACCCAGAGTGAGAGTCCGAGCGGCCTCCGCCCGGGCAAAGACTCGGCACCCAGAGTGAATCCGGGCGGCCTCCGCCCAGGCAAAGACTCAGCGCCCAGAGTGAGAGTCCGGGCCGCCTCCGCGCAGGGAAAGACTCGGCGCCCAGAGTGTGAATCCGGGCGGCCTCCGCCCAGGCAAAAACTCGGAGCCCAGAGTGTGAATCCGGGCGGCCTCCGCCCAGGCACAGACTCGTCTCCCAGAGTGTGAATCCGGGCAGCCTCCGCCCAGGCAAAGACTCGGGGCCCAGAGTGTGAATCCGCCTCCGCGCAGGGAAAGACTCAGCACCCAGAGTGAGAGTCTGAGCGGCCTCCGCCCAGGCAAAGACTCGGCACCCAGAGTGAATCCGGGCGGCCTCCGCCCAGGCAAAGACTCTGCACCCAGAGTGTGAGTCCGGGCAGCCTCCGCCCAGGCAAAGACTCGGCGCCCTGAGTGAGAGTCCGGGGCCGCCTCCGCGCAGGGAAAGACTCAGCACCCAGAGTGAGGGTCCAAGCGGCCTCCGCCCAGGTAAAGACTCGGCACCCAGAGTGATTCCGCCCAGGCAAAGACTCGGCGCCCAGAGTGTGAATCCGGGCGGCCTCCGCCCAAGCACAGACTCGGCGCCCAGAGTGTAAATCCGGGTGGCCTCCGCCCAGGCAAAGACTCGACGCCCAGAGTGTGAATACGGGCAGCCTCAGCCCAGGCAATGACTCGGCGCCCAGAGCGTTAATCTGGGCGGCCTCCACCCAGGCAAAGACTAGGCGCCCAGAGTGTGAATCCGGGCGGCCTCCGCCCAGGCAAAGACTCGGCGCCCAGGGTGTGAATCCGGGCGGCCTCCGCCCAGGCACATACTCGCCGCCCAGAGTGTGAATCCGGGCAGCCTCCGCCCAGGCAAAGACTCGGCGCCCAGAGTGTGAATCCGGGCGGTCTCCGCCCAGGCAAAGACTCGGCGCCCAGAGTGAGAGTCCGGGCCGTCTACGCGCAGGGAAAGACTCAGCACCCAGAGTGAGAGTCCGAGCGGCCTCCGCCCGGGCAAAGACTCGGCACCCAGAGTGAATCCGGGCGGCCTCCGCCCAGGCAAAGACTCAGCGCCCAGAGTGAGAGTCCGGGCCGCCTCCGCGCAGGGAAAGACTCGGCGCCCAGAGTGTGAATCCGGGCGGCCTCCGCCCAGGCAAAAACTCGGAGCCCAGAGTGTGAATCCGGGCGGCCTCCGCCCAGGCACAGACTCGTCTCCCAGAGTGTGAATCCGGGCAGCCTCCGCCCAGGCAAAGACTCGGGGCCCAGAGTGTGAATCCGCCTCCGCGCAGGGAAAGACTCAGCACCCAGAGTGAGAGTCTGAGCGGCCTCCGCCCAGGCAAAGACTCGGCACCCAGAGTGAATCCGGGCGGCCGCAGCCCAGGCAAAGACTCGGCGCCCAGAGTGTGATTCCGGGCGGCCTCCGCCCAGGCAAAAACTCGGCGCCCAGAGTGTGAATCCGGGCGGCCTCCGCCCAGGCAAAGACTCGGCGCCCAGAGTGTGAATCCGGGCGGTCTCCGCCCAGGCAAAGACTCGGCGCCCAGAGTGAGAGTCCGGGCCGCCTCCGCGCAGGGAAAGACTCGGCGCCCAGAGTGTGAATCCGGGCGGCCTCCGCCCAGGCAAAAACTCGGCGCCCAGAGTGTGAATCCGGGGGGCCTCCGCCCAGGCACAGACTCGCCGCCCAGAGTGTGAATCCGGGCAGCCTCCGCCCAGGCAAAGACTCGGGGCCCAGAGTGTGAATCCGGGCGGTCTCCGCCCAGGCAAAGACTCGGCGCCCAGAGTGAGAGTCCGGGCCGCCTCCGCGCAGGGAAAGACTCAGCACCCAGAGTGAGAGTCCGAGCGGCCTCCGCCCAGGCAAAGACTCGGCACCCAGAGTGAATCCGGGCGGCCTCAGCCCAGGCAAAGACTCGGCGCCCAGAGTGTGATTCCGGGCGGCCTCCGCCCAGGCAAAAACTCGGCGCCCAGAGTGTGAATCCGGGCAGCCTCCGCCCAGGCAAAGACTCGGCGCCCAGAGTGTGAATCCGGGCGGTCTCCGCCCAGGCAAAGACTCGGCGCCCAGAGTGAGAGTCCGGGCCGCCTCCGCGCAGGGAAAGACTCGGCGCCCAGAGTGTGAATCCGGGCGGCCTCCGCCCAGGCAAAGACTCGGCGCCCAGAGTGTGAATCCGGGCAGCCTCCGCCCAGGCAAAGGCTCGGCGCCCAGAGTGTGAATCCGGGTGGCCTCCACCCAGGTAAAAACTCTGCGCCCAGAGTGTGAATCCGGGCGGCCTCCGCCCAGGCAAAGACTCGGCGCCCAGAGTGTGAATCCGGGCGGCCTCCGCCCAGGCAAAGACTCGGCGCCCAGAGTGTGAATCCGGGCGGCCTCCGCCCAGGCAAAGACTCGGCACCCAGAGTGAATTCGAGCGGCCTCCGCCCAGGCAAAGACTCGGCGCCCAGAGTGTGAATCCGGGCGGCCTCCGCCCAGGCAAAAACTCGGCGCCCAGACTGAGAGTCCGGGCGGCCTCCGCCCAGGCAAAGGCTCGGCGCCCAGAGTGTGAATCCAGGTGGCCTCCACCCAGGTAAAAACTTGGCGCCCAGAGTGTGAATCCGGGCAGCCTCCGCCCAGGCAAATACTCGGCGCCCAGAGTGTGAATCCGGGCGGCCTCCGCCCAGGCAAAGACTCGGCGCCCAGAGTGTGAATCCGGGCGGCCTCCGCCCAGGCAAAGACTCGGCGCCCAGAGTGAGAGTCCGGGCGGCCTCCGCCCAGGCAAAGGCTCGGCACCCAGAGTGTGAATACGGGCGGCCTCCACCCAGGCAAAGACTCGGCGCCCAGAGTGTGAGTCCGGGCGGCCTCCGCCCAGGCAAAGACTCGGCGCCCCGAGTGTGAATCTGGGCGGTCTCCGCCCAGGCAAAGACTCAGCGCCCAGAGTGAGAGTCCGGGCGGCCTCCGCCCAGGCAAAGACTCGGCACCCAGAGTGAATGCGGGCGGCCTCCGCCCAGGCAAATACTCGGCGCCCAGAGTGAGAGTCCGGGCGGCCTCCGCCCAGGCAAAGACTCGGCACCCAGAGTGTGAATACGGGCGGCCTCCGCCCAGGCAAAGACTCGGCGCCCAGAGTGTGAATCCGGGCGGCCTCCGCCCAGGCAAAGACTCGGCGCCCAGAGTGTGAATCCGGGCGGCCTCCGCCCAGGCAAAGACTCGGCACCCAGAGTGAATTCGAGCGGCCTCCGCCCAGGCAAAGACTCGGCGCCCAGAGTGTGAATCCGGGCGGCCTCCGCCCAGGCAAAAACTCGGCGCCCAGACTGAGAGTCCGGGCGGCCTCCGCCCAGGCAAAGGCTCGGCGCCCAGAGTGTGAATCCAGGTGGCCTCCACCCAGGTAAAAACTTGGCGCCCAGAGTGTGAATCCGGGCAGCCTCCGCCCAGGCAAATACTCGGCGCCCAGAGTGTGAATCCGGGCGGCCTCCGCCCAGGCAAAGACTCGGCGCCCAGAGTGTGAATCCGGGCGGCCTCCGCCCAGGCAAAGACTCGGCGCCCAGAGTGAGAGTCCGGGCGGCCTCCGCCCAGGCAAAGGCTCGGCACCCAGAGTGTGAATACGGGCGGCCTCCACCCAGGCAAAGACTCGGCGCCCAGAGTGTGAGTCCGGGCGGCCTCCGCCCAGGCAAAGACTCGGCGCCCCGAGTGTGAATCTGGGCGGTCTCCGCCCAGGCAAAGACTCAGCGCCCAGAGTGAGAGTCCGGGCGGCCTCCGCCCAGGCAAAGACTCGGCACCCAGAGTGAATGCGGGCGGCCTCCGCCCAGGCAAATACTCGGCGCCCAGAGTGAGAGTCCGGGCGGCCTCCGCCCAGGCAAAGACTCGGCACCCAGAGTGTGAATACGGGCGGCCTCCGCCCAGGCAAAGACTCGGCGCCCAGAGAGTTAATTTGGGCGGCCTCCGCCCAGGCAACGACTCGACGCCCAGAGTGTGAATCCGGGCGGCCTCCACCTAGGCAAAGACTCAGCGCCCAGAGTGTGAATCCGGGCGGTCTCCGCCCAGACAAAGACTCAGCGCCCAGAGTGAGAGTCCGGGCCGCCTCCGCGCAAGGAAAGACTCAGCACCTAGAGTGGCCTCCACCCAGGCACAGACTTGGCACTCAGAGTGAACCCACCCAGGCAAAGACTCGGCGCCCAGAGTGTGAATCCGGGCGGCCTCCACCTAGGCAAAGACTCAGCGCCCAGAGTGTGAATCCGGGCGGTCTCCGCCCAGACAAAGACTCAGCGCCCAGAGTGAGAGTCCGGGCCGCCTCCGCGCAAGGAAAGACTCAGCACCCAGAGTGGCCTCCACCCAGGCACAGACTTGGCACTCAGAGTGAACCCACCCAGGCAAAGACTCGGCACCCAGAGTTTGAATCCGGGCGGCCTCCGCCCAGGCAAAGACTCGGCGCCCAGAGTGTGAATCCGGGCGGCCTCCGCCCAGGCATTGACTCGGCGCCCAGAGAGAGAGTCCGGGCGGCCTTCGTCCAGGCGGCCTTCGTCCAGGCAAAGACTCGGCGCCCAGAGTGTTAATCTGGGCGGCCTCTGCCCAGGCAAAGACTCGGCGCCCAGAGTGTGAATCTGGGCGGCCTCCATCCAGGCAAAGACTCGGTGCCCAGAGTGTGAATCCGGGCGGCCTCCACCCAGGCAAAGACTCGGCGCCCAGAGTGTGAGTCCGGGCAGCCTCCGCCCAGGTAAAGACTCGGCGCCCAGAGTGTGAATCCGGGCGGCCTCCGCCCAGGCAAAGACTCGGCGCCCAGAGTGTGAGTCCGGGCGGCCTCCGCCCAGGCAAAGACTCGGCGCCCAGAGTGTGAATCCGGGCGACGTCCGCCCAGGCAAAGACTCGGCGCCCAGAGTGTGAATCCGGGCGGTCTCCTCCCAGGCAAAGATTTGGCGCCCAGAGTGAGAGTCCGGGCCGCCTCCGCGCAGGCAAAGACTCGGCGCCCAGAGTGTGAATCCGGGCGGCCTCCGCCCAGGCAAAAGCTCTGCGCCCAGAGTGTGAATCCGGGCGGCCTCCGCCCAGGCACAGACTCGCCGCCCAGAGTGTTAATCCGGGCAGCCTCCGCCCAGGCAAAGACTCGCCGCCCAGAGTGTGAATACGGGCGCCAAAATTTATACATTAAAATAATAACATTGTGACATGTTAGATGCTAGTATTAAATACTAGACCATGTGTACTAACAAAAATTGTGAAAAAATCAACAATCTTAAAACACATAAAAAGTCCAAAAGGAGGGGAGCCCAGAGATATGAGTTTAGTCCATTGAAGTGACCCAAAACAGATACTCTTCAGATGTATAACAGGTGCGCCCAACAAGACAGTTATATCCACCCCCTATTTCAATGAGGCTTACCAGCTGCCAAGATCTCTTTTTAGGGAGATCATACACGCATGAAGAAACAACGATCGTTCCTGGTCTCTCCAGTGGGTTCTGCTGGCGTCTCCACCTCTTACGTCTCTTTCCTACAGCGTCTCACATTCCACCGTATTTGTTAAGTAAGAAGAGAGAAAGAAAGGCTCCCATAGCGTAATTCTGCATAAAAGTTTTAATCCGAACGAAATACAAGTAAAACAAACTCACAAATTCCAGTTGAGTACAAGCATAAGTACGATCGCGAACCGGCCGGTTCTCTCCTATTAGCACTGCCCGTCCTTCCTGGTCAATGGGGAATGGCGGTAACGTCAGCACACCGCTCACCCTACGTCGTTTCGTCAAAAGTGACTTCTTCCTGGGGTACTTTTGAGTACCTCCGCCCAGGCAAAGACTCGGCGCCCAGAGTGTGAATCCGGGCGGCCTCCGCCAAGGCAAAGACTCGGCACCCAGAGTGAGAGTCCGGGCCGCCTCCGCGCAGGGAAAGACTCAGCACCCAGAGTGAGAGTCCGAGCGGCCTCCGCCCAGGCACAGACTTGGCACACAGAGTGAATCCACCCAGGCAAAGACTCGGCGCCCAGAGTTTGAATCCGGGCGGCCTCCGCCCAGGCAAAGACTCGGCGCCCAGAGTGTGAATCCGGGCGGGCTCCGCCCAGGCATAGACTCGGCGCCCAGAGAGAGAGTCCGGGCGGCCTTCGCCCAGGCAAAGACTCGGCGCCCAGAGTGTTAATCTGGGCGGCCTCTGCCCAGGCAAAGACTCGGCGCCCAGAGTGTGAATCTGGGGGGCCTCCATCCAGGCAAAGACTTGGCGCCCAGAGTGTGAATCCGGGCGGGCTCCGCCCAGGCAAAGACTCGGCGCCCAGAGTGAGAGTCCGGGCGGCCTCCGCCCAGGCAAAGACTCGGCACCCAGAGTGTGAATACGGGCGGCCTCCGCCCAGGCAAGGACTCGGCACCCAGAGTGAATCCGGGCGGCCTCCGCCCAGGCAAGGACTCGGCACCCAGAGTGAATCCGGGTGGCCTCCGCCCAGGCAAAGACTCTGCACCCAGAGTGTGAGTCCGGGCAGCCTCCGCCCAGGCAAAGACTCGGCGCCCTGAGTGAGAGTCCGGGGCCGCCTCCGCGCAGGGAAAGACTCAGCACCCAGAGTGAGGGTCCAAGCGGCCTCTGCCCAGGTAAAGACTCGGCACCCAGAGTGATTCCGCCCAGGCAAAGACTCGGCGCCCAGAGTGTGAATCCGGGCGGCCTCCGCCCAAGCACAGACTCGGCGCCCAGAGTGTAAATCCGGGTGGCCTCCGCCCAGGCAAAGACTCGACGCCCAGAGTGTGAATACGGGCAGCCTCAGCCCAGGCAATGACTCGGCGCCCAGAGCGTTAATCTGGGCGGCCTCCACCCAGGCAAAGACTAGGCGCCCAGAGTGTGAATCCGGGCGGCCTCCGCCCAGGCAAAGACTCGGCGCCCAGGGTGTGAATCCGGGCGGCCTCCGCCCAGGCACATACTCGCCGCCCAGAGTGTGAATCCGGGCAGCCTCCGCCCAGGCAAAGACTCGGCGCCCAGAGTGTGAATCCGGGCGGTCTCCGCCCAGGCAAAGACTCGGCGCCCAGAGTGAGAGTCCGGGCCGTCTACGCACAGGGAAAGACTCAGCACCCAGAGTGAGAGTCCGAGCGGCCTCCGCCCGGTCAAAGACTCGGCACCCAGAGTGAATCCGGGCGGCCGCAGCCCAGGCAAAGACTCGGCGCCCAGAGTGTGATTCCGGGCGGCCTCCGCCCAGGCAAAAACTCGGCGCCCAGAGTGTGAATCCGGGCGGCCTCCGCCCAGGCAAAGACTCGGCGCCCAGAGTGTGAATCCGGGCGGTCTCCGCCCAGGCAAAGACTCGGCGCCCAGAGTGAGAGTCCGGGCCGCCTCCGCGCAGGGAAAGACTCGGCGCCCAGAGTGTGAATCCGGGCGGCCTCCGCCCAGGCAAAAACTCGGCGCCCAGAGTGTGAATCCGGGCGGCCTCCGCCCAGGCACAGACTCGCCGCCCAGAGTGTGAATCCGGGCAGCCTCCGCCCAGGCAAAGACTCGGGGCCCAGAGTGTGAATCCGGGCGGTCTCCGCCCAGGCAAAGACTCGGCGCCCAGAGTGAGAGTCCGGGCCGCCTCCGCGCAGGGAAAGACTCAGCACCCAGAGTGAGAGTCCGAGCGGCCTCCGCCCAGGCAAAGACTCGGCACCCAGAGTGAATCCGGGCGGCCTCAGCCCAGGCAAAGACTCGGCGCCCAGAGTGTGATTCCGGGCGGCCTCCGCCCAGGCAAAAACTCGGCGCCCAGAGTGTGAATCCGGGCAGCCTCCGCCCAGGCAAAGACTCGGCGCCCAGAGTGTGAATCCGGGCGGTCTCCGCCCAGGCAAAGACTCGGCGCCCAGAGTGAGAGTCCGGGCCGCCTCCGCGCAGGGAAAGACTCGGCGCCCAGAGTGTGAATCCGGGCGGCCTCCGCCCAGGCAAAGACTCGGCGCCCAGAGTGTGAATCCGGGCAGCCTCCGCCCAGGCAAAGGCTCGGCGCCCAGAGTGTGAATCCGGGTGGCCTCCACCCAGGTAAAAACTCTGCGCCCAGAGTGTGAATCCGGGCGGCCTCCGCCCAGGCAAAGACTCGGCGCCCAGAGTGTGAATCCGGGCGGCCTCCGCCCAGGCAAAGACTCGGCACCCAGAGTGAATTCGAGCGGCCTCCGCCCAGGCAAAGACTCGGCGCCCAGAGTGTGAATCCGGGCGGCCTCCGCCCAGGCAAAAACTCGGCGCCCAGACTGAGAGTCCGGGCGGCCTCCGCCCAGGCAAAGGCTCGGCGCCCAGAGTGTGAATCCAGGTGGCCTCCACCCAGGTAAAAACTTGGCGCCCAGAGTGTGAATCCGGGCAGCCTCCGCCCAGGCAAATACTCGGCGCCCAGAGTGTGAATCCGGGCGGCCTCCGCCCAGGCAAAGACTCGGCGCCCAGAGTGTGAATCCGGGCGGCCTCCGCCCAGGCAAAGACTCGGCGCCCAGAGTGAGAGTCCGGGCGGCCTCCGCCCAGGCAAAGGCTCGGCACCCAGAGTGTGAATACGGGCGGCCTCCACCCAGGCAAAGACTCGGCGCCCAGAGTGTGAGTCCGGGCGGCCTCCGCCCAGGCAAAGACTCGGCGCCCAGAGTGTGAATCTGGGCGGTCTCCGCCCAGGCAAAGACTCAGCGCCCAGAGTGAGAGTCCGGGCGGCCTCCACCCAGGCAAAGACTCGGCACCCAGAGTGAATGCGGGCGGCCTCCGCCCAGGCAAATACTCGGCGCCCAGAGTGAGAGTCCGGGCGGCCTCCGCCCAGGCAAAGACTCGGCACCCAGAGTGTGAATACGGGCGGCCTCCGCCCAGGCAAAGACTCGGCGCCCAGAGAGTTAATTTGGGCGGCCTCCGCCCAGGCAACGACTCGACGCCCAGAGTGTGAATCCGGGCGGCCTCCACCTAGGCAAAGACTCAGCGCCCAGAGTGTGAATCCGGGCGGTCTCCGCCCAGACAAAGACTCAGCGCCCAGAGTGAGAGTCCGGGCCGCCTCCGCGCAAGGAAAGACTCAGCACCTAGAGTGGCCTCCACCCAGGCACAGACTTGGCACTCAGAGTGAACCCACCCAGGCAAAGACTCGGCGCCCAGAGTGTGAATCCGGGCGGCCTCCACCTAGGCAAAGACTCAGCGCCCAGAGTGTGAATCCGGGCGGTCTCCGCCCAGACAAAGACTCAGCGCCCAGAGTGAGAGTCCGGGCCGCCTCCGCGCAAGGAAAGACTCAGCACCCAGAGTGGCCTCCACCCAGGCACAGACTTGGCACTCAGAATGAACCCACCCAGGCAAAGACTCGGCACCCAGAGTTTGAATCCGGGCGGCCTCCGCCCAGGCAAAGACTCGGCGCCCAGAGTGTGAATCCGGGCGGCCTCCGCCCAGGCATTGCCTCGGCGCCCAGAGAGAGAGTCCGGGCGGCCTTCGTCCAGGCGGCCTTCGTCCAGGCAAAGACTCGGCGCCCAGAGTGTTAATCTGGGCGGCCTCCGCCCAGGCAAAGACTCGGCGCCCAGAGTGTGAATCTGGGCGGCCTCCATCCAGGCAAAGACTCGGTGCCCAGAGTGTGAATCCGGGCGGCCTCCGCCCAGGCAAAGACTCGGCGCCCAGAGTGTGAATCCGGGTGGCCTCAGCCCAGGCAAAGACTCGGCGCACAGATTGTGAATCCGGGCGGCCTCCGCCCAGGCAAATACTCGGCGCCCAGAGTGTGAATCCGGGCGGCCTCCACCTAGGCAAAGACTCAGCGCCCAGAGTGTGAATCCGGGCGGTCTCCGCCCAGAAAAAGACTCAGCGCCCAGAGTGAGAGTCCGGGCCGCCTCCGCGCAAGGAAAGACTCGGCGCCCAGAGTGAGAGTCCGGGCGGCCTCCGCCCAGGCAAAGGCTCGGCACCCAGAGTGTGAATACGGGCGGCCTCCGCCCAGGCAAGGACTCCGCGCCCAGAGTGTTAATTTGGGCGGCCTCCGCCCAGGCAAAGACTCGGCGCCCAGAGTGTGAATCCGGGCGGCCTCCACCTAGGCAAAGACTCAGCGCCCAGAGTGTGAATCGGGGCGGTCTCCGCCCAGACAAAGACTCAGCGCCCAGAGTGAGAGTCCGGCCGCCTCTGCGCAAGGAAAGACTCAGCACCCAGAGTGAGAGTCCGAGCGGCCTCCACCCAGGCACAGACTTGGCACACAGAGTGAACCCACCCAGGCAAAGACTCGGCACCCAGAGTTTGAATCCGGGCGGCCTCCGCCCAGGCAAAGACTCGGCGCCCAGAGTGTGAATCCGGGCGGCCTCCGCCCAGGCATTGACTCGGCGCCCAGAGAGAGAGTCCGGGCAGCCTTCGCCCAGGCAAAGACTCGGCGCCCAGAGTGTTAATCTGGGCGGCCTCTGCCCAGGCAAAGACTCGGCGCCCAGAGTGTGAATCTGGGCGGCCTCCATCCAGGCAAAGACTCGGTGCCCAGAGTGTGAATCCGGGCGGCCTCCGCCCAGGCAAAGACTCGGCGCCCAGAGTGTGAGTCCGGGCGGCCTCCGCCCAGGCAAAGACTCGGCGCCCAGAGTGTGAATCCGGGCGGTCTCCGCCCAGGCAAAGACTCAGCACCCAGAGTGAGAGTCCGAGCGGCCTCCGCCCAGGCAAAGACTCGGCACCCAGAGTGAATCCGGGCGGCCTCAGCCCAGGCAAAGACTCGGCGCCCAGAGTGTGATTCCGGGCGGCCTCCGCCCAGGCAAAAACTCGGCGCCCAGAGTGTGAATCCGGGCAGCCTCCGCCCAGGCAAAGACTCGGCGCCCAGAGTGTGAATCCGGGCGGTCTCCGCCCAGGCAAAGACTCAGCGCCCAGAGTGAGAGTCCGGGCCGCCTCCGCGCAGGGAAAGACTCGGCGCCCAGAGTGTGAATCCGGGCGGCCTCCGCCCAGGCAAAGACTCGGCGCCCAGAGTGTGAATCCGGGCAGCCTCCGCCCAGGCAAAGGCTCGGCGCCCAGAGTGTGAATCCGGGTGGCCTCCACCCAGGTAAAAACTCTGCGCCCAGAGTGTGAATCCGGGCGGCCTCCGCCCAGGCAAAGACTCGGCGCCCAGAGTGTGAATCCGGGCGGCCTCCGCCCAGGCAAAGACTCGGCACCCAGAGTGAATCCGAGCGGCCTCCGCCCAGGCAAAGACTCGGCGCCCAGAGTGTGAATCCGGGCGGCCTCCGCCCAGGCAAAAACTCGGCGCCCAGACTGAGAGTCCGGGCGGCCTCCGCCCAGGCAAAGGCTCGGCGCCCAGAGTGTGAATCCAGGTGGCCTCCACCCAGGTAAAAACTTGGCGCCCAGAGTGTGAATCCGGGCAGCCTCCGCCCAGGCAAATACTCGGCGCCCAGAGTGTGAATCCGGGCGGCCTCCGCCCAGGCAAAGACTCGGCGCCCAGAGTGTGAATCCGGGCGGCCTCCGCCCAGGCAAAGACTCGGCGCCCAGAGTGAGAGTCCGGGCGGCCTCCGCCCAGGCAAAGGCTCGGCACCCAGAGTGTGAATACGGGCGGCCTCCGCCCAGGCAAAGACTCGGCGCCCAGAGTGTGAGTCCGGGCGGCCTCCGCCCAGGCAAAGACTCGGCGCCCACAGTGTGAATCTGGGCGGTCTCCGCCCAGGCAAAGACTCAGCGCCCAGAGTGAGAGTCCGGGCGGCCTCCGCCCAGGCAAAGACTCGGCACTCAGAGTGAATGCGGGCGGCCTCCGCCCAGGCAAATACTCGGCGCCCAGAGTGAGAGTCCGGGCGGCCTCCGCCCAGGCAAAGACTCGGCACCCAGAGTGTGAATACGGGCGGCCTCCGCCCAGGCAAAGACTCGGCACCCAGAGTGTGAATACGGGCGGCCTCCGCCCAGGCAAAGACTCGGCGCCCAGAGAGTTAATTTGGGCGGCCTCCGCCCAGGCAAAGACTCGGCGCCCAGAGTGTGAATCCGGGCGGCCTCCACCTAGGCAAAGACTCGGCGCCCAGAGTGTGAATCCGGGCGGTCTCCGCCCAGACAAAGACTCAGCGCCCAGAGTGAGAGTTCGGGCCGCCTCCGCGCAAGGAAAGACTCAGCACCCAGAGTGGCCTCCACCCAGGCACAGACTTGGCACTCAGAGTGAACCCACCCAGGCAAAGACTCGGCACCCAGAGTTTAAATCCGGGCGGCCTCCGCCCAGGCAAAGACTCGGCGCCCAGAGTGTGAATCCGGGCGGCCTCCGCCCAGGCATTGACTCGGCGCCCAGAGAGAGAGTCCGGGCGGCCTTCGCCCAGGCAAAGACTCGGCGCCCAGAGTGTTAATCTGGGCGGCCTCCGCCCAGGCAAAGACTCGGCGCCCAGAGTGTGAATCTGGGCGGCCTCCATCCAGGCAAAGACTCGGTGCCCAGAGTGTGAATCCGGGCGGCCTCCGCCCAGGCAAAGACTCGGCGCCCAGAGTGTGAATCCGGGCGGCCTCAGCCCAGGCAAAGACTCGGCGCACAGATTGTGAATCCGGGCGGCCTCCGCCCAGGCAAAAACTCGGCGCCCAGAGTGTGAATCCGGGCGGCCTCCACCTAGGCAAAGACTCAGCGCCCAGAGTGTGAATCCGGGCGGTCTCCGCCCAGACAAAGACTCAGCGCCCAGAGTGAGAGTCCGGGCCGCCTCCGCGCAAGGAAAGACTCAGCGCCCAGAGTGAGAGTCCGGGCGGCCTCCGCCCGGGCAAAGGCTCGGCACCCAGAGTGTGAATACGGGCGGCCTCCGCCCAGGCAAGGACTCCGCGCCCAGAGTGTTAATTTGGGCGGCCTCCGCCCAGGCAAAGACTCGGCGCCCAGAGTGTGAATCCGGGCGGCCTCCACCTAGGCAAAGACTCAGCGCCCAGAGTGTGAATCGGGGCGGTCTCCGCCCAGACAAAGACTCAGCGCCCAGAGTGAGAGTCCGGGCCGCCTCCGCGCAAGGAAAGACTCAGCACCCAGAGTGAGAGTCCGAGCGGCCTCCACCCAGGCACAGACTTGGCACACAGAGTGAACCCACCCAGGCAAAGACTCGGCACCCAGAGTTTGAATCCGGGCGGCCTCCGCCCAGGCAAAGACTCGGCGCCCAAAGTGTGAATCCGGGCGGCCTCCGCCCAGGCATTGACTCGGCGCCCAGAGAGAGAGTCCGGGCAGCCTTCGCCCAGGCAAAGACTCGGCGCCCAGAGTGTTAATCTGGGCGGCCTCTGCCCAGGCAAAGACTCGGCGCCCAGAGTGTGAATCTGGGCGGCCTCCATCCAGGCAAAGACTCGGTGCCCAGAGTGTGAATCCGGGCGGCCTCCGCCCAGGCAAAGACTCGGCGCCCAGAGTGTGAGTCCGGGCGGCCTCCGCCCAGGCAAAGACTCGGCGCCCAGAGTGTGAATCCGGGCGGTCTCCGCCCAGGCAAAGACTCAGCGCCCAGAGTGAGAGTCCGGGCGGCCTCCGCCCAGGCAAACACTCGGCACCCAGAGTGAATGCGGGCGGCCTCCGCCCAGGCAAATACTCGGCGCCCAGAGTGAGAGTCCGGACGGCCTCCGCCCAGGCAAAGGCTCGGCACCCAGAGTGTGAATACGGGCGGCCTCCGCCCAGGGAAAGACTCGGCGCCCAGAGAGTGAGTCTGGGCGGCCTTCGCCCAGGCAAAGACTCGGCACCCAGAGTGTGAATACAGGCGGCCCCTGCCCAGGCAAAGACTCCGCGCCCAGAGTGTTAATTTGGGCGGCCTCCGCCCAGGCAAAGACACGGCGCCCAGAGTGTGAATCCGGGCGGCCTCCACCTAGGCAAAGACTCAGCGCCCAGAGTGTGAATCCGGGCGGTCTCCGCCCAGACAAAGACTCAGCGCCCAGAGTGAGAGTCCGGGCCGCCTCCGCGCAAGGAAAGACTCAGCACCCAGAGTGAGAGTCCGAGCGGCCTCCACCCAGGCACAGACTTTGCACACAGAGTGAATCCACCCAGGCAAAGACTCAGCAACCAGAGTTTGAATCCGGGCGGCCTCCGCCCAGGCAAAGACTCGGCGCCCAGAGTGTGAATCCGGGCAGCCTCCGCCCAGGCATTGACTCGGCGCCCAGAGAGAGAGTCCGGGCGGCCTTCGCCCAGGCAAAGACTCGGCGCCCAGAGTGTTAATCTGGGCGGCCTCTGCCCAGGCAAAGACTCGGCGCCCAGAGTGTGAATCTGGGCGGCCTCCATCCAGGCAAAGACTCGGCGCCCAGAGTGTGAATCTGGGCGGCCTCCATCCAGGCAAAGACTCGGTGCCCAGAGTGTGAATCCGGGCGGCCTCCGCCCAGGCAAAGACTCGGCGCCCAGAGTGAGAGTCCGGGCGGCCTCCGCCCAGGCAAAGACTCGGCACCCAGAGTGTAAATACGGGCGGCCTCCGCCCAGGCAGGGACTCGGCGCCCAGAGAGTGAGTCCGGGCGACCTCCGCCCAGGCAAAGACTCGTCACCCAGAGTGTGAATACAGGCAGCCTCTGCCCTGGCAAAGACTCGGCGCCCGGAGTGAGAGTCCGGGCGGGCTCCGCCCAGGCAAAGACTCGGCACCCAGAGCGTTAATCTGGGCGGCATTCGCCCAGGCAAAGACTTGGCGCCCAGAGTGTGAATCCGGGCGGCCTCCGCCCTGGCAAAGACTCGGCGCCCAGAGTGTGAATCCGGGCGGCCTCCGCCCAGGCAAAGACTCGACGCCCAGAGTGAGAGTCCAGGCGGCCTCCGCCTAGGCAAAGACTCGGCGCCCAGAGTGTGAATCCGGGCGGCCTCCGCCCAGGCAAAGACTCGACGCCCAGAGTGTGAATCCGGGCAGCCTCCAACCAGGCAAAGACTCGGCGCCCAGAGTGAGAGTCCGAGCGGGCTCCGCCCAGGCAAAGACTCGGCACCCAGAGTAAATCCGGGCGGCCTCCACCCAGGCAAAGACTCGGCGCCCAGAGTGAGAGTCCAGGCGGCCTCCGCCCAGGCAAAGACTCGGCGCCCAGCGTGTTAAATTGGGCGGCCTCCAACCAGGCAAAGATTCAACGCCCAGAGTGTGAATCCGGGCGGCCTCCGCCAAGGCAAAGACTCGGCTCCCCAGAGAGTGAATCCGGGCGGCCTCCTCCCGGGCAAAGACTCGGCGCCCAGAGTGTGAATCCAGGCGGCCTTCGCCCAGGCAAAGACTCGGCACCCAGAGTGAGAGTCCGGGCGGCCTCTGCCCAGGCAAAGATTCGGCACCCAGAATGAATCCGGGCGGCCTCCGCCCAGGCAAAGACTCCGCGCCCAGAGTGTGAATCCGGGCGACCTCCGCCCAGGCAAAGACTCGGCACCCAGAGTGTGAATCCGGGCGGCCTAAACCCAGGCAAAGACTCGACGCCCACAGTGAGAGTCCAGGCGGCCTCCGCCCAGGCAAAGACTCGGCGCCCAGAGTGTGAATCTGGGCGGCCTCCGCCTAGGCAAAGACTCAGCGCCCAGAGTGTGAATCCGGGCGGCCTCTGCCCAGGCAACAACTCGACGCCCAAAGTGTGAATCCGAGCAGCCTTCGCCCAGGCAAAGGCTCGGCGCCCAGAGCGTTAATCTGGGCGGCCTCCACCCAGGCAAAGACTCGGCACCCAGAGTGTGAATCCGGGCGGCCTCCGCCCAGGCAAAAACTCGACGCCCAGAGTGTGAATCCAGGCAGCCTCCGCCCAGGCAATGACTCGGCGCCCAGAGCGTTAATCTGGGCGGCCTCCACCCAGGCAGACTCGGCGCTCAGAGTGTGAATCCGGGCGGCCTCCGCCCAGGCAAAGTCTCGGAGCCTGGAGTGTGAATCCGGGCGGCCTCCGCCCAGGCAAAGACTCAGCGCCCAGAGTGCGAGTCCGGGCGGCCTTTGCCCAGGCAAAGACTCGGTGCCCAGAGTGTTAATCTGGGCGGCCTCTGCCCAGGCAAAGACTCGGCGCCCAGAGTGTGAATCTGGGCGGCCTCCGCCCAGGCAAAGACTCGACACCCAGAGTGAGAGTCCGGGCGGCCTTCGCCCAGGCAAAGACTCTGCGCCCAGAGTGAGAGTCCGGGCGGCCTTTGCCCAGGCAAAGACTCGGCGCCCAGAGTGAGAGTCCGGGCGGCCTTCGCCCAGGCAAAGACTCGGCGCCCAGAGTGAGAGTCCGGACGGCCTTCGCCCAGGCAAAGACTCGGCGCCCAGAGTGTGAATCCGGGCGGCCTCCGCCCAGGAAAAAACTTGGCGCCCAAAGTGTGAATCCGGGCGGCCTCCGCCCAGGCAAAGACTCGGCGCCCAAAGTGTGAATCCGGGCGACCTCCGCCCAGGCAAAGACTAGGCGCCCAGAGTGTAAATCCGGGCGGCCTCCGCCCAGGCAGACTCGGCGCCCAGAGTGAGAGTCCGGGCCGCCTCTGCGCAAGGAAAGACTCAGCACCCAGAGTGAGAGTCCGAGCGGCCTCCACCCAGGCACAGACTTGGCACCCAGAGTGAATCCGCCCAGGCAAAGACTCGGCGCCCAGAGTTAGAATCCGGGCGGCCTCCGCCCAGGCAAAGACTCGGCGCCCAGAGTGTGAATCCGGGCGGCCTTAGCCCAGGCAAAGACTCAGTGCCCAGAGTGTTAATCTGGGCGGCCTCTGCCCAGGCAAAGACGGCGCCCAGAGTGTGAATCTGGGCGGCCTCCGTCCAGGCAAAGACTCGGCTCCCAGAGTGTGAATCCGGGCGGTCTCCGACCAGGCAAAGACTCGGCGCCCAGAGTGTGAATCCGGGCGGCCTCCCCCAAGCAAAGACTCGACGCCCAGAGTGAGAGTACGGGCGGCCTTCGCCCAGGCAAAGACTCGGCGCCCAGAGTGTGAATCCGGGTGGCCTCCGCCCAGGCAAAGACTCGGCGCCCAGAGTGAGAGTCCAGGCCGCCTTCGCCCAGGCAAAGACTCGACGCCCAGAGTGTGAATCCGGGCGGCCTCCGCCCAGGCAAAGACTCGGCGCCCAGAGTGTGAATCCGGACGGCCTCCGCCCAGGCAAAAACTCGGCGCCCAGAGTGAGAGTCCGGGCGGCCTTTGCCCAGGCAAAGACTCTGCGCCCAGCATATTAAACTGGGCGGCTTCCGACCAAGCAAAGATTCGGCGCCCAGAGTGTGAATCAGGGCGGCCTCCGCCCAGGCAATGACTCGGCGCCCAGAGTTTGAATCCGGCCGGCCTCCGCCCAGGCAAAGACTCGGTGCCCAGAGTGAGAGTCCAGGCGGCCTCCGCCCAGGCAAAGACTCGGCGCCCAGAGTGTGAATCCAGGCGGCCTCCGCCCAGGAAAAGACTCGGCGCCCATAGTGTGAGTCCGGGCCGCCTCCGCGCAAGGAAAGACTCAGCACCCAGAGTGAGAGTCCGAGCGGCCTCCACCCAGGCACAGACTTGGCACACAGTGTGAATCCCCCCAGGCAAAGACTCGGCGCCCAGAGTTTGAATCCGGGCGGCCTCCGCCCAGGCAAAGACTCGGCGCCCAGAGTGTGAATACAGGCAGCCTCTGTCCTGGCAAAGACTCGGCGCCCAGAGTGTGAATCCGGGTGGCCTCCGCCCAGGCAAAGACTTGGCGCCCAGAGTGAGAGTCCGGGCGGCCTCCGCCCAGGCAAAGACTCGGCGCCCAGAGTGTTAATTTGGGTGGCCTCCGCCCAGGCAAAATCTCGGCACCCAGAGTGTTAATCCGGGCGGTCTCCGCCCAGGCAATGACTCGGCGCCCAGAGAGTGAGTCCAGGCAGCCTCCGCCCAGGCAAAGACTCGGCGCCCAGAGTGTGAGTCCGGTGCGGCCTCCGCCCAGGCAAGGACTCGGCGCCCAGAGTGTGAATCCGGGCAGCCTCCGCCCAGGCAAAGACTCGGCGCCCAGAGTGTGAATCCGGGCGGCCTCCGCCCAGGCAAGGACTCGGCGCCCAGAGTGAGAGTCCGGGCGGCCTGCGCCCAGGAAAAAACTCGCCGCCCAAAGTGTGAATCCGGGCGGCCTCCGCCCAGGCAAAGACTCGGCGCCCAAAGTGTGAATCCGGGCGACCTCCGCCCAGGCAAAGACTAGGCGCCCAGAGTGTAAATCCGGGCGGCCTCCGCCCAGGCAGACTCGGCGCCCAGAGTGAGAGTCCGGGCCGCCTCTGCGCAAGGAAAGACTCAGCACCCAGAGTGAGAGTCCGAGCGGCCTCCACCCAGGCACAGACTTGGCACCCAGAGTGAATCCGCCCAGGCAAAGACTCGGCGCCCAGAGTTAGAATCCGGGCGGCCTCCGCCCAGGCAAAGACTCGGCGCCCAGAGTGTGAATCCGGGCGGCCTTAGCCCAGGCAAAGACTCAGTGCCCAGAGTGTTAATCTGGGCGGCCTCTGCCCAGGCAAAGACGGCGCCCAGAGTGTGAATCTGGGCGGCCTCCGTCCAGGCAAAGACTCGGCTCCCAGAGTGTGAATCCGGGCGGTCTCCGACCAGGCAAAGACTCGGCGCCCAGAGTGTGAATCCGGGCGGCCTCCCCCAAGCAAAGACTCGACGCCCAGAGTGAGAGTACGGGTGGCCTTCGCCCAGGCAAAGACTCGGCGCCCAGAGTGTGAATCCGGGTGGCCTCCGCCCAGGCAAAGACTCGGCGCCCAGAGTGAGAGTCCAGGCCGCCTTCGCCCAGGCAAAGACTCGACGCCCAGAGTGTGAATCCGGGCGGCCTCCGCCCAGGCAAAGACTCGGCGCCCAGAGTGTGAATCCGGACGGCCTCCGCCCAGGCAAAAACTCGGCGCCCAGAGTGAGAGTCCGGGCGGCCTTTGCCCAGGCAAAGACTCTGCGCCCAGCATATTAAACTGGGCGGCTTCCGACCAAGCAAAGATTCGGCGCCCAGAGTGTGAATCAGGGCGGCCTCCGCCCAGGCAATGACTCGGCGCCCAGAGTTTGAATCCGGCCGGCCTCCGCCCAGGCAAAGACTCGGTGCCCAGAGTGAGAGTCCAGGCGGCCTCCGCCCAGGCAAAGACTCGGCGCCCAGAGTGTGAATCCAGGCGGCCTCCGCCCAGGAAAAGACTCGGCGCCCATAGTGTGAGTCCGGGCCGCCTCCGCGCAAGGAAAGACTCAGCACCCAGAGTGAGAGTCCGAGCGGCCTCCACCCAGGCACAGACTTGGCACACAGTGTGAATCCCCCCAGGCAAAGACTCGGCGCCCAGAGTTTGAATCCGGGCGGCCTCCGCCCAGGCAAAGACTCGGCGCCCAGAGTGTGAATACAGGCAGCCTCTGTCCTGGCAAAGACTCGGCGCCCAGAGTGTGAATCCGGGTGGCCTCCGCCCAGGCAAAGACTTGGCGCCCAGAGTGAGAGTCCGGGCGGCCTCCGCCCAGGCAAAGACTCGGCGCCCAGAGTGTTAATTTGGGTGGCCTCCACCCAAGCAAAATCTCGGCACCCAGAGTGTTAATCCGGGCGGTCTCCGCCCAGGCAATGACTCGGCGCCCAGAGAGTGAGTCCGGGCAGCCTCCGCCCAGGCAAAGACTCGGCGCCCAGAGTGTGAGTCCGGTGCGGCCTCCGCCCAGGCAAGGACTCGGCGCCCAGAGTGTGAATCCGGGCAGCCTCCGCCCAGGCAAAGACTCGGCGCCCAGAGTGTGAATCCGGGCGGCCTCCGCCCAGGCAAGGACTCGGCGCCCAGAGTGAGAGTCCGGGCGGCCTCCGCCCAGGCAAAGACTCGGCGCCCAGAGTGAGAGTCCGGGCGGCCTCCGCCTAGGCAAAGACTTGGCGCCCAGAGTGTGAATCCGGGCAGCCGCCGCCCAGGCAAAGACTCGGCGCCCAGAGTGTGAATCCGGGCGGTCTCCGCCCAGGCAAAGACTCGGCGCCCAGAGTGAGAGTCCGGGCCGCCTCTGCGCAGGGAAAGACTCAGCACCCAGAGTGAGAGTCCGAGAGGCCTCCGCCAAGGCAAAGACTCGGCACCCAGAGTGAATCCGGGCGGCCTCCGCCCAGGCAAAGACTCGGCACCCAGAGTGAGAGTCCGGGCCACCTCCGCGCAGGGAAAGACTCGGCGCCCAGAGTGAGAATCCGGGCGGCCTCCGCCCAGGCAAAAACTCGGCGCCCAGAGTGTGAATCCGGGCGGCCTCCGCCCAGGCACATACTCGCCGCCCAGAGTGTGAATCCGGGCAGCCTCCGCCCAGGCAAAGACTCGGCGCCCAGAGTGTGAATCCGGGCGGTCTCCGCCCAGGCAAAGACTCGGCGCCCAGAGTGAGAGTCCGGGCCGCCTCTGCGCAGGGAAAGACTCAGCACCCAGAGTGAGAGTCCGAGCGGCCTCCGCCCAGGCAAAGACTCGGCACCCAGAGTGAATCCGGGCGGCCTCCGCCCAGGCAAAGACTCGGCGCCCAGAGTGTGATTCCGGGCGGCCTCCGCCCAGGCAAAAACTCGGCGCCCAGAGTGTGAATCCGGGCGGCCTCCGCCCAGGCAAAGACTCGGCGCCCAGAGTGTGAACCCGGGCGGTCTCCACCCAGGCAAAGACTCGGCGCCCAGAGTGTGAATCCGGGCGGCCTCCACCCAGGCAAAGACTCGGCGCCCAGAGTGAGAGTCCGGGCGGCCTCCGCCCAGGCAAAGGCTCGGCGCCCAGAGTGTGAATCCGGGTGGCCTCCACCCAGGTAAAAACTCGGCACCCAGAGAGTGAATCCGGGCAGCCTCCGCCCAGGCAAATACTCGGCGCCCAGAGTGTGATTCAGGGCGGCCTCCGCCCAGGCAAAGACTCGGCGCCCTGAGTGTGAATCCGGGCGACCTCCGCCCAGGCAAAGACTCGTCGCCCAGAGTGAGAGTCCGGGCGGCCTCGGCCCAGGCAAAGGCTCGGCACCCAGAGTGTGAATACGGGTGGCCTCCGCCCAGGCAAAGACTCGGCGCCCAGAGTGTGAATCCGGGCGGCCTCCGCCCAGGCAAAGACTCGGCGCCCAGAGTGTGAATCCGGGCGGCCTCCGCCCAGGCAAAGCCTCGGCGCCCAGAGTGAGAGTTCGGGCGGCCTCCGCCCAGGCAAAGACTCGGCGCCCAGAGTGTGAATCCGGGTGGCCTCAGCCCAGGCAAGGACTCGGCGCCCAGAGTGTGAATCCGGGCAGCCTCCGTCCAGGCAAGAACTCGGCGATCAGAGTGAGAGTCCAGGCGGCCTCCGCCTAGGCAAAGCCTCGGCGCCCAGAGTGTTAATCTGGGCGGCCTCCACCCAGGGAAAGACTCGGCGCCCAGAGTGTTAATCTGGGCGGCCTCCGCCCAGGCAAAGACTCGGCGCCCAGAGTGTGAATCTTGGCGGCCTCCGCCCAGGCAAGGACTCGGCGCCCAGAGTGAATCCGGGCGGCCTCCGCCCAGGCAAGGACTCGGCACCCAGAGTGAATTCGGACGGCCTCCGCCCAGGCAAAGACTCGGCGCCCAGAGTGAATTCGGGCAGCCTCCGCCCAGGCAAATACTCGGCGCCGAGAGCGTTAATGTGGGCGGCCTCCACCCAGGCAAAGACTAGGCGCCCAGAGTGTGAATCCGGGCGGCCTCTGCCCAGGCAAAGACTCGGCACCCAGAGTGTGAATCTGGGCGGCCTCCATCCAGGCAAAGACTCGGCGCCCAGAGTGTGAATCCGGGCGGTCTCCGCCCAGGCAAAGACTCGGCGCCCAGAGTGAGAGTCCGGGCGGCCTCCGCCCAGGCAAAGACTCGGCACCCAGAGTGTGAATACGGGCGGCCTCCGCCCAGGCAAAGACTCGGCGCCCAAAGTGTGAATCCAGGCGGCCTCCGCCCAGGCATACACTCGGCGCCCAGAGAGAGAGTCTGGGCGGCCTTCGCCCAGGCAAAGACTCGGCGCCCAGAGTGTTAATCTGGGCGGCCTCTGCCCAGGCAAAGACTCGGCACCCAGAGTGTGAATCTGGGCGGCCTCCATCCAGGCAAAGACTCGGCGCCCAGAGTGTGAATCCGGGCGGGCTCCACCTAGGCAAAGACTCGGCGCCCAAAGTGAGAGTCCGGGCGGCCTCCGCCCAGGCAAAGACTCGGCACCCAGAGTGTGAATACGGGCGGCCTCCGCCCAGGCAAGGACTCGGCACCCAGAGTGAATCCGGGCGGCCTCCGCCCAAGGCAAGGACTCGGCACCCAGAGTGAATCCGGGCGGCCTCCGCCCAGGCAAAGACTCGGCGCCCAGAGTGTGAGTCCGGGCGGCCTCCGCCCAGGCAAAGACTCGGCGCCCAGAGTGTGAATCCGGGCGGTCTCCGCCCAGGCAAAAACTCGGCGCCCAGAGTGAGAGTCCGGGCGGCCTCCGCCCAGGCAAAGACTCGGCACCCAGAGTGAATGCGGGCGGCCTCCGCCCAGGCAAATACTCGGCGCCCAGAGTGAGAGTCCGGGCGGCCTCCGCCCAGGCAAAGTCTCGGCACCCAGAGTGTGAATACGGGCGGCCTCCGCCCAGGCAAAGACTCGGCGCCCAGAGAGTGAGTCTGGGCGGCCTTCGCCCAGGCTAAGACTCGGCACCCAGAGTGTGAATACAGGCGGCCCCTGCCCAGGCAAAGACTCGGCGCCCAGAGTGTTAATTTGGGCGGCCTCCGCCCAGGCAAAGACTCGGCGCCCAGAGTGTGAATCCGGGCGGCCTCCGCCTAGGCAAAGACTCAGCGCCCAGAGTGTGAATCCGGGCGGTCTCCGCCCAGACAAAGACTCGGCACCCAGAGTGAGAGTCCGAGCGGCCTCTGCCCAGGCACAGACTTGGCACACAGAGTGAATCCACCCAGGCAAAGACTCGGCGCCCAGAGTTTGAATCCGGGCGGCCTCCGCCCAGGCAAAGACTCGGCGCCCAGAGTGTGAATCCGGGCGGCCTCCGCCCAGGCATAGACTCGGCGCCCAGAGAGAGAGTCCGGGCGGCCTTCGCCCAGGCAAAGACTCGGCGCCCAATGTGTTAATCTGGGCGGCCTCTGCCCAGGCAAAGACTCGGTGCCCAGAGTGTGAATCCGGGCAGCCTCCGCCCAGGCAAAGACTCGGCACCCAGAGTGTGAATCCGGGCGGTCTCCTCCCAGGCAAAGACTCGGCGCCCAGAGTGAGAGTCCGGGCCGCCTCCGCGCAGGGAAAGACTCGGCGCCAAGAGTGTGAATCCGGGCGGCCTCCGCCCAGGCAAAGACTCGGCGCCCAGAGTGAGAGTCCGGGCGGCCTCCGCCCAGGCAAAGACTCGGCACCCAGAGTGTGAATACGGGCGGCCTCCGCCCAGGCAAGGACTCGGCACCCAGAGTGAATCCGGGCGGCCTCCGCCCAAGGCAAGGACTCGGCACCCAGAGTGAATCCGGGCGGCCTCCGCCCAGGCAAAGACTCTGCACCCAGAGTGTGAGTCCGGGCGGCCTCCGCCCAGGCAAAGACTCGACGCCCAGAGTGTGAATCCGGGCGGTCTCCGCCCAGGCAAAAACTCGGCGCCCAGAGTGAGAGTCCGGGCGGCCTCCGCCCAGGCAAAGACTCGGCACCCAGAGTGAATGCGGGCGGCCTCCGCCCAGGCAAATACTCGGCGCCCAGAGTGAGAGTCCGGGCGGCCTCCGCCCAGGCAAAGACTCGGCACCCAGAGTGTGAATCCGGGCGGTCTCCTCCCAGGCAAAGACTCGGCGCCCAGAGTGAGAGTCCGGGCCGCCTCCGCGCAGGGAAAGACTCGGCGCCAAGAGTGTGAATCCGGGCGGCCTCCGCCCAGGCAAAGACTCGGCGCCCAGAGTGAGAGTCCGGGCGGCCTCCGCCCAGGCAAAGACTCGGCACCCAGAGTGTGAATACGGGCGGCCTCCGCCCAGGCAAGGACTCGGCACCCAGAGTGAATCCGGGCGGCCTCCGCCCAAGGCAAGGACTCGGCACCCAGAGTGAATCCGGGCGGCCTCCGCCCAGGCAAAGACTCTGCACCCAGAGTGTGAGTCCGGGCGGCCTCCGCCCAGGCAAAGACTCGACGCCCAGAGTGTGAATCCGGGCGGTCTCCGCCCAGGCAAAAACTCGGCGCCCAGAGTGAGAGTCCGGGCGGCCTCCGCCCAGGCAAAGACTCGGCACCCAGAGTGAATGCGGGCGGCCTCCGCCCAGGCAAATACTCGGCGCCCAGAGTGAGAGTCCGGGCGGCCTCCGCCCAGGCAAAGACTCGGCACCCAGAGTGTGAATACGGGCGGCCTCCGCCCAGGCAAAGACTCGGCGCCCAGAGAGTGAGTCTGGGCGGCCTTCGCCCAGGCTAAGACTCGGCACCCAGAGTGTGAATACAGGCGGCCCCTGCCCAGGCAAAGACTCGGCGCCCAGAGTGTTAATTTGGGCGGCCTCCGCCCAGGCAAAGACTCGGCGCCCAGAGTGTGAATCCGGGCGGCCTCCGCCTAGGCAAAGACTCAGCGCCCAGAGTGTGAATCCGGGCGGTCTCCGCCCAGACAAAGACTCGGCACCCAGAGTGAGAGTCCGAGCGGCCTCTGCCCAGGCACAGACTTGGCACACAGAGTGAATCCACCCAGGCAAAGACTCGGCGCCCAGAGTTTGAATCCGGGCGGCCTCCGCCCAGGCAAAGACTCGGCGCCCAGAGTGTGAACCTGGGCGGCCTCCGCCCAGGCATAGACTCGGCGCCCAGAGAGAGAGTCCGGGCGGCCTTCGCCCAGGCAAAGACTCGGCGCCCAATGTGTTAATCTGGGCGGCCTCTGCCCAGGCAAAGACTCGGTGCCCAGAGTGTGAATCCGGGCAGCCTCCGCCCAGGCAAAGACTCGGCACCCAGAGTGTGAATCCGGGCGGTCTCCTCCCAGGCAAAGACTCGGCGCCCAGAGTGAGAGTCCGGGCCGCCTCCGCGCAGGGAAAGACTCGGCGCCCAGAGTGTGAATCCGGGCGGCCTCCGCCCAGGCAAAAACTCGGCGCCCAGAGTGTGAATCCGGGCGGCCTCCGCCCAGGCACAGACTCGCTGCCCAGAGTGTGAATCCGGGCAGCCTCCGCCCAGGCAAAGACTCGGGGCCCAGAGTGTGAATCCGGGCGGTCTCCGCCCAGGCAAAGACTCGGCGCCCAGAGTGTGAATCCGGGCGGTCTCCTCCCAGGCAAAGACTCGGCGCCCAGAGTGAGAGTCCGGGCCGCCTCCGCGCAGGGAAAGACTCAGCACCCAGAGTGAGAGTCCGAGCGGCCTCCGCCCAGGCAAAGACTCGGCACCCAGAGTGAATCCGGGCGGCCTCAGCCCAGGCAAAGTCTCGGCGCCCAGAGTGTGAATCCGGGCGGCCTCCGGCCAGGCAAAAACTCGGCGCCCAGAGTGTGAATCCGGGCGGCCTCCGCCCAGGCAAAGGCTCGGCGCCCAGAGTGTGAATCCAGGTGGCCTCCACCCAGGTAAAAACTCGGCGCCCAGAGTGTGAATCCGGGCGGCCTCCGCCCAGGCAAAGACTCGGCGCCCAGAGTTTGAATCCGGGCGGCCTCCGCCCAGGCAAAGACTCGGCACCCAGAGTGAGAGTCCGGGCCGCCTCTGCGCAGGGAAAGACTCAGCACCCAGAGTGAGAGTCCGAGCGGCCTCCGCCCAGGCAAAAACTCGGCGCCCAGAGTGTGAATCCGGGCGGCCTCCACCCAGGTAAAAACTCGGCGCCCAGAGTGTGAATCCGGGCGGCCTCCGCCCAGGCAAAGACTCGGCGCCCAGAGTTTGAATCCGGGCGGCCTCCTCCCAGGCAAAGACTCAGCACCCAGAGTGAATCCGAGCGGCCTCCGCCCAGGCAAAGACTCGGCGCCCAGAGTGTGAATCCGGGCGGCCTCCGCCCAGGCAAAGACTCGGCGCCCAGAGTGAGAGTCGGGCGGCCTCCGCCCAGGCAAAGGCTCGGCACCCAGAGTGTGAATACGGGCGGCCTCCGCCCAGGCAAAGACTCGGCGCCCAGAGTATGAGTCCGGGCGGCCTCCGCCCAGGCAAAGACTCGGCGCCCAGAGTGTGAATCTGGGCGGTCTCCGCCCAGGCAAAGACTCAGCGCCCAGAGTGAGAGTCCGGGCGGCCTCCGCCCAGGCAAAGACTCGGCGCCCAGAGTGAGAGTCCGGGCGGCCTCCGCCCAGGCAAAGGCTCGGCACCCAGAGTGTGAATACGGGCGGCCTCCGCCCAGGCAAAGACTCGGCGCCCAGAGTATGAGTCCGGGCGGCCTCTGCCCAGGCAAAGACTCGGCGCCCAGAGTGTGAATCTGGGCGGTCTCCGCCCAGGCAAAGACTCAGCGCCCAGAGTGAGAGTCCGGGCGGCCTCCGCCCAGGCAAAGACTCGGCACCCAGAGTGAATGCGGGCGGCCTCCGCCCAGGCAAATAATCGGCGCCCAGAGTGAGAGTCCGGGCGGCCTCCGCCCAGGCAAAGACTCGGCACCCAGAGTGTGAATACAGGCGGCCTCCGCCCAGGCAAAGACTCGGCGCCCAGAGTGTTAATCTGGGCGGCCTCCGCCCAGGCAAAGACTCGGCGCCCAGAGTGTGAATCTTGGCGGCCTCTGCCCAGGCAAGGACTCGGCACCCAGAGTGAGAGTCCGGGCCGCCTCTGCGCAGGGAAAGACTCAGCACCCAGAGTGAGAGTCCGAGCGGCCTCCGCCCAGGCAAAAACTCGGCGCCCAGAGTGTGAATCCGGGCGGCCTCCACCCAGGTAAAAACTCGGCGCCCAGAGTGTGAATCCGGGCGGCCTCCGCCCAGGCAAAGACTCGGCGCCCAGAGTTTGAATCCGGGCGGCCTCCGCCCAGGCAAAGACTCGGCACCCAGAGTGAATCCGAGCGGCCTCCGCCCAGGCAAAGACTCGGCGCCCAGAGTGTGAATCCGGGCGGCCTCCGCCCAGGCAAAGACTCGGCGCCCAGAGTGAGAGTCGGGCGGCCTCCGCCCAGGCAAAGGCTCGGCACCCAGAGTGTGAATACGGGCGGCCTCCGCCCAGGCAAAGACTCGGCGCCCAGAGTATGAGTCCGGGCGGCCTCCGCCCAGGCAAAGACTCGGCGCCCAGAGTGTGAATCTGGGCGGTCTCCGCCCAGGCAAAGACTCAGCGCCCAGAGTGAGAGTCCGGGCGGCCTCCGCCCAGGCAAAGACTCGGCGCCCAGAGTGAGAGTCCGGGCGGCCTCCGCCCAGGCAAAGGCTCGGCACCCAGAGTGTGAATACGGGCGGCCTCCGCCCAGGCAAAGACTCGGCGCCCAGAGTATGAGTCCGGGCGGCCTCTGCCCAGGCAAAGACTCGGCGCCCAGAGTGTGAATCTGGGCGGTCTCCGCCCAGGCAAAGACTCAGCGCCCAGAGTGAGAGTCCGGGCGGCCTCCGCCCAGGCAAAGACTCGGCACCCAGAGTGAATGCGGGCGGCCTCCGCCCAGGCAAATAATCGGCGCCCAGAGTGAGAGTCCGGGCGGCCTCCGCCCAGGCAAAGACTCGGCACCCAGAGTGTGAATACAGGCGGCCTCCGCCCAGGCAAACACTCGGCGCCCAGAGTGTTAATCTGGGCGGCCTCCGCCCAGGCAAAGACTCGGCGCCCAGAGTGTGAATCTTGGCGGCCTCTGCCCAGGCAAGGACTCGGCGCCCAGAGTGAATCCGGGCGGCCTCCGCCCAGGCAAGGACTCGGCACCCAGAATGAATTCGGGCGGCCACCGCCCAGGCAAAGACTCGGCGCCCAGAGTGTGAGTTCGGGCAGCCTCCGCCCAGGCAAAGACTCGGCGCCCAGAGTGAGAGTCCGGGGCCGCCTCCGCGCAGGGAAAGACTCAGCACCCAGAGTGAGGGTCCGAGCGGCCTCCGCCCAGGTAAAGACTCGGCACCCAGAGTGATTCCGCCCAGGCAAAGACTCGGCGCCCAGAGTGTGAATCCGGGCGGCCTCCGCCCAGGCACAGACTCGGCGCCCAGAGTGTAAATCCGGGCGGCCTCCGCCCAGGCAAAGACTCGACGCCCAGAGTGTGAATACGGGCAGCCTCCGCCCAGGCAAAGACTCGGCGCCGAGAGCGTTAATCTGGGCGGCCTCCACCCAGGCAAAGACTAGGCGCCCAGAGTGTGAATCCGGGCGGCCTCCGCCCAGGCAAAGACTCGGCGCCCAGAGTGTGAATCCGGGCGTCCTCCGCCCAGGCACAGACTCGCCGCCCAGAGTGTGAATCCGGGCAGCCTCCGCCCAGGCAAAGACTCGGCACCCAGAGTGAATCCGGGCGGCCTCAGCCCAGGCAAAGACTCGGCGCCCAGAGTGTGATTCCGGGCGGCCTCCGCCCAGGCAAGAACTCGGCGCCCAGAGTGTGAATCCGGGCGGCCTCCGCCCAGGCAAAGACTCGGCGCCCAGAGTGTGAATCCGGGCGGTCTCCGCCCAGGCAAAGACTCGGCGCCCAGAGTGAGAGTCCAGGCGGCCTCCGCCCAGGCAAAGGCTCGGCACCCAGAGTGTGAATACGGGCAGGCTCCGCCCAGGCAAAGACTCGGCGCCCAGAGTGTGAGTCCGGGCGGCCTCCGCCCAGGCAAAAACTCGGCGCCCAGAGTGTGAATCTGGGCGGTCTCCGCCCAGGCAAAGACTCGGCGCCCAGAGTGAGAGTCCGGGCGGCCTCCGTCCCGGCAAAGACTCGGCACCCAGAGTGAATGCGGGCGGCCTCCGCCCAGGCAAATACTCGGCGCCCAGAGTGAGAGTCCGGGTGGCCTCCGCCCAGGCAAAGACTCGGCGCCCAGATAGTGAGTCTGGGCGGCCTTCGCCCAGGCAAAGACTCGGCACCCAGAGTGTGAATACAGGTGGCCCCTGCCCAGGCAAAGACTCGGCGCCCAGAGTGTTAATTTGGGCGGCCTCCGCCCAGGCAAAGACTCGGCGCCCAGAGTGTGAATCCGGGCGGCCTCCGCCTAGGCAAAGACTCAGCGCCCAGAGTGTGAATCCGGGCGGTCTCCGCCCAGACAAAGACTCGGCACCCAGAGTGAGAGTCCGGGCCGCCTCAGCGCAGGGAAAGACTCGGCGCCCAGAGTGAGAATCCGGACGGCCTCCGCCCAGGCAAAAACTCGGCGCCCAGAGTGTGAATCCGGGCGGCCTCCGCCGAGGCACAGACTCGGCGCCCAGAGTGTGAATCCGGGCAGCCTCCGCCCAGGCAAAGACTCGGCGCCCAGAGTGTGAATCCGGGAGGTCTCCGCCCAGGCAAAGACTCGGCGCCCAGAGTGAGAGTCCGGGCCGCCTCTGCTCAGGGATAGACTCAGCACCCAGAGTGAGAGTCCGAGCGGCCTCCGCCCAGGCAAAGACTCGGCGCCCAGAGTGTGATTCCGGGCGGCCTCCGCCCAGGCAAAAACTCGGCGCCCAGAGTGTGAACCCGGGCGGTCTCCACCCAGGCAAAGACTCAGCGCCCAGAGTGTGAATCCGGCGGCCTCCACCCAGGCAAAGACTCTGCGCCCAGAGTGAGAGTCCGGGCGGCCTCCGCCCAGGCAAAGGCTCGGCGCCCAGAGTGTGAATCCGGGTGGCCTCCACCCAGGTAAAAACTCGGCGCCCAGAGTGTGAATCCGGGCAGCCTCCGCCCAGGCAAATACTCGGCGCCCTGAGTGTGAATCCGGGCGGCCTCCGCCCAGGCAAAGGCTCGGCACCCAGAGTGTGAATACGGGTGGCCTCCGCCCAGGCAAAGACTCGGCGCCCAGAGTGTGAATCCGGGCGGCCTCCGCCCAGGCAAAGCCTCGGCGCCCAGAGTGAGAGTTCGGGCGGCCTCCGCCCAGGCAAAGACTCGGCGCCCAGAGTGTGAATCCGGGTGGCCTCAGCCCAGGCAAGGACTCGGCGCCCAGAGTGTGAATCCGGGCGTCCTCCGCCCAGGCACAGACTCGCCGCCCAGAGTGTGAATCCGGGCAGCCTCCGCCCAGGCAAAGACTCGGCACCCAGAGTGAATCCGGGCGGCCTCAGCCCAGGCAAAGACTCGGCGCCCAGAGTGTGATTCCGGGCGGCCTCCGCCCAGGCAAACACTCGGCGCCCAGAGTGTGAATCCGGGCGGCCTCCGCCCAGGCAAAGACTCGGCGCCCAGAGTGTGAATCCGGGCGGTCTCCGCCCAGGCAAAGACTCGGCGCCCAGAGTGAGAGTCCAGGCGGCCTCCGCCCAGGCAAAGGCTCGGCACCCAGAGTGTGAATACGGGCAGGCTCCGCCCAGGCAAAGACTCGGCGCCCAGAGTGTGAGTCCGGGCGGCCTCCGCCCAGGCAAAAACTCGGCGCCCAGAGTGTGAATCTGGGCGGTCTCCGCCCAGGCAAAGACTCGGCGCCCAGAGTGAGAGTCCGGGCGGCCCCCGCCCCGGCAAAGACTCGGCACCCAGAGTGAATGCGGGCGGCCTCCGCCCAGGCAAATACTCGGCGCCCAGAGTGAGAGTCCGGGTGGCCTCCGCCCAGGCAAAGACTCGGCGCCCAGATAGTGAGTCTGGGCGGCCTTCGCCCAGGCAAAGACTCGGCACCCAGAGTGTGAATACAGGTGGCCCCTGCCCAGGCAAAGACTCGGCGCCCAGAGTGTTAATTTGGGCGGCCTCCGCCCAGGCAAAGACTCGGCGCCCAGAGTGTGAATCCGGGCGGCCTCCGCCTAGGCAAAGACTCAGCGCCCAGAGTGTGAATCCGGGCGGTCTCCGCCCAGACAAAGACTCGGCACCCAGAGTCAGAGTCCGGGCCGCCTCAGCGCAGGGAAAGACTCGGCGCCCAGAGTGAGAATCCGGACGGCCTCCGCCCAGGCAAAAACTCGGCGCCCAGAGTGTGAATCCGGGCGGCCTCCGCCCAGGCACAGACTCGGCGCCCAGAGTGTGAATCCGGGCAGCCTCCGCCCAGGCAAAGACTCGGCGCCCAGAGTGTGAATCCGGGAGGTCTCCGCCCAGGCAAAGACTCGGCGCCCAGAGTGAGTGTCCGGGCTGCCTCTGCTCAGGGATAGACTCAGCACCCAGAGTGAGAGTCCGAGCGGCCTCCGCCCAGGCAAAGACTCAGCGCCCAGAGTGTGATTCCGGGCGGCCTCCGCCCAGGCAAAAACTCGGCGCCCAGAGTGTGAACCCGGGCGGTCTCCACCCAGGCAAAGACTCAGCGCCCAGAGTGTGAATCCGGCGGCCTCCACCCAGGCAAAGACTCTGCGCCCAGAGTGAGAGTCCGGGCGGCCTCCGCCCAGGCAAAGGCTCGGCGCCCAGAGTGTGAATCCGGGTGGCCTCCACCCAGGTAAAAACTCGGCACCCAGAGTGTGAATCCGGGCGGCCTCCGCCCAGGCAAATACTCGGCGCCCTGAGTGTGAATCCGGGCGGCCTCCGCCCAGGCAAAGGCTCGGCACCCAGAGTGTGAATACGGGTGGCCTCCGCCCAGGCAAAGACTCGGCGCCCAGAGTGTGAATCCGGGCGGCCTCCGCCCAGGCAAAGCCTCGGCGCCCAGAGTGAGAGTTCGGGCGGCCTCCGCCCAGGCAAAGACTCGGCGCCCAGAGTGTGAATCCGGGTGGCCTCAGCCCAGGCAAGGACTCGGCGCCCAGAGTGTAAATCCAGGCGGCCTCCGTCCAGGCAAGAACTCGGCGCCCAGAGTGAGAGTCCAGGCGGCCTCCGCCTAGGCAAATACTCGGCGCCCAGAGTGTTAATCTGGGCGGCCTCCACCCAGGGAAAGACTCGGCGCCCAGAGTGTCAATCTGGGCGGCCTCCGCCCAGGCAAAGACTCGGCGCCCAGAGTGTGAATCTTGGCGGCCTCCGCCCAGGCAAGGACTCGGCGCCCAGAGTGAATCCGGGCGGCCTCCGCCCAGGCAAGGACTCGGCACCCAGAGTGAATTCGGGCGGCCTCCGCCCAGGCAAAGACTCGGCGCCCAGAGTGTGAGTCCGGGCAGCCTCCGCCCAGGCAAAGACTCGGCGCCCAGAGTGAGAGTCCGGGGCCGCCTCCGCGCAGGGAAAGACTCAGCACCCAGAGTGAGGGTCCGAGCGGCCTCCGCCCAGGTAAAGACTCAGCACCCAGAGTGATTCCGCCCAGGCAAAGACTCGGCGATCAGAGTGTGAATACGGGTGGCCTCCGCCCAGGCAAAGACTCGGCGCCCAGAGTGTGAATCCGGGTGGCCTCAGCCCAGGCAAAGCCTCGGCGCCCAGAGTGAGAGTTCGGGCTGCCTCCGCCCAGGCAAAGACTCGGCGCCCAAAGTGAGAGTCCAGGCGGCCTCCGCCTAGGCAAAGACTCGGCGCCCAGAGTGTTAATCTGGGCGGCCTCCACCCAGGGAAAGACTCGGCGCCCAGAGTGTGAATCCGGGCGGTCTCCGCCCAGGCAAAGACTCGGCGCCCAGAGTGAGAGTCCGGGCCGCCTCCGCGCAGGGAAAGACTCAGCACCCAGAGTGAGAGTCTGAGCGGCCTCCGCCCAGGCAAAGATTCGGCACCCAGAGTGAATCCGGGCGGCCTCCGCCCAGTCAAAGACTAGGCGCCCAGAGTGTGATTCCGGGCGGCCTCCGCCCAGGCAAAAACTCGGCGCCCTGAGTGTGAATCCGGGCGGCCTCCGCCCAGGCAAAGACTCGGCGCCCAGAGTGTGAATCCGGGCGGCCTCCGCCCAGGCAAAGCCTCGGCGCCCAGAGTGAGAGTTCGGGCGGCCTCCGCCCAGGCAAAGACTCGGCGCCCAGAGTGTGAATCCGGGTGGCCTCAGCCCAGGCAAGGACTCGGCGCCCAGAGTGTAAATCCAGGCGGCCTCCGTCCAGGCAAGAACTCGGCGCCCAGAGTGAGAGTCCAGGCGGCCTCCGCCTAGGCAAATACTCGGCGCCCAGAGTGTTAATCTGGGCGGCCTCCACCCAGGGAAAGACTCGGCGCCCAGAGTGTCAATCTGGGCGGCCTCCGCCCAGGCAAAGACTCGGCGCCCAGAGTGTGAATCTTGGCGGCCTCCGCCCAGGCAAGGACTCGGCGCCCAGAGTGAATCCGGGCGGCCTCCGCCCAGGCAAGGACTCGGCACCCAGAGTGAATTCGGGCGGCCTCCGCCCAGGCAAAGACTCGGCGCCCAGAGTGTGAGTCCGGGCAGCCTCCGCCCAGGCAAAGACTCGGCGCCCAGAGTGAGAGTCCGGGGCCGCCTCCGCGCAGGGAAAGACTCAGCACCCAGAGTGAGGGTCCGAGCGGCCTCCGCCCAGGTAAAGACTCAGCACCCAGAGTGATTCCGCCCAGGCAAAGACTCGGCGATCAGAGTGTGAATACGGGTGGCCTCCGCCCAGGCAAAGCCTCGGCGCCCAGAGTGAGAGTTCGGGCTGCCTCCGCCCAGGCAAAGACTCGGCGCCCAAAGTGAGAGTCCAGGCGGCCTCCGCCTAGGCAAAGACTCGGCGCCCAGAGTGTTAATCTGGGCGGCCTCCACCCAGGGAAAGACTCGGCGCCCAGAGTGTGAATCCGGGCGGTCTCCGCCCAGGCAAAGACTCGGCGCCCAGAGTGAGAGTCCGGGCCGCCTCCGCGCAGGGAAAGACTCAGCACCCAGAGTGAGAGTCTGAGCGGCCTCCGCCCAGGCAAAGATTCGGCACCCAGAGTGAATCCGGGCGGCCTCCGCCCAGTCAAAGACTAGGCGCCCAGAGTGTGATTCCGGGCGGCCTCCGCCCAGGCAAAAACTCGGCGCCCTGAGTGTGAATCCGGGCGGCCTCCGCCCAGGCAAAGACTCGGCGCCCAGAGTGTGAATCCGGGCGGTCTCCGCCCAGGCAAAGACTCGGCGCCCAGAGTGAGAGTCCGGGCCGCCTCCGCACAGGGAAAGACTCGGTGCCCAGAGTGTGAATCCGGGCAGTCTCCGCCCAGGCAAAGACTCGGCGCCCAGAGTGAGAGTCCGGGCCGCCTCTGCGCAGGGAAAGACTCAGCACCCAGAGTGAGAGTCCGAGCGGCCTCCGCCCAGGAAAAGACTCGGCACCCAGAGTGAATCCGGGCGGCCTCCGCCCAGGCAAAGACTCGGCGCCCAGAGTGTGATTCCGGGCGGCCTCCGCCCAGGCAAAGACTCGGCGCCCAGAGTGTGAACCCGGGCGGTCTCCACCCAGGCAAAGACTCGGCGCCCAGAGTGTGAATCCGGGCGGCCTCCACCCAGGCAAAGACTCGGCACCCAGAGTGAGAGTCCGGGCGGCCTCCGCCCAGGTAAAGGCTTGGCGCCCAGAGTGTGAATCCGGGCGTCCTCCGCCCAGGCACAGACTCACCGCCCAGAGTGTGAATCCGGGCAGCCTCCGCCCAGGCAAAGACTCGGCACCCAGAGTGAATCTGGGCGGCCTCAGCCCAGGCAAAGACTCGGCGCCCAGAGTGTGATTCCGGGCGGCCTCCGCCCAGGCAAGAACTCGGCGCCCAGAGTGTGAATCCGGGCGGCCTCCGCCCAGGCAAAGACTCGGCACCCAGAGTGTGAATCCGGGCGTCCTCCGCCCAGGCAAAGACTCGGCGCCCAGAGTGTGAATCCGGGCGGCCTCCACCCAGGCAAAGACTCAGCGCCCAGAGTGTGAATCCGGGCGGTCTCCGCCCAGACAAAGACTCGGCACCCAGAGTGAGAGTCCGGGCCGCCTCCGCGCAGGGAAAGACTCGGCGCCCAGAGTGACAATCCGGGCGGCCTCCGCCCAGGCAAAAGCTCGGCGCCCAGAGTGTGAATCCGGGCGGCCTCCGCCCAGGCGCAGACTCGCCGCCCAGAGTCTGAATCTGGGCAACCTCCGCCCAGGCAAAGACTCGGCGCCCAGAGTGAGAATCCGGGCGGTCTCCGCCCAGGCAAAGACTCGGCGCCCAGAGTGAGAGTCCGGGCCGCCTCTGCGCAGGGAAAGACTCAGCACCCAGAGTGAGAGTCCGAGCGACCTCCGTCCAGGCAAAGACTCGGCACCCAGAGTGAATCCGGACGGCCTCCGCCCAGGCAAAGACTCGGCGCCCAGAGTGTGATTCCGGGCGGCCTCCGCCCAGGCAAAAACTCGGCGCCCAGAGTGTGAATCCGGGCGGCCTCCGCCCAGGCAAAGACTCGGCACCCAGAGTGTGAACCCGTGCGGTCTCCACCCAGGCAAAGACTCGGCGCCCAGAGTGTGAATCCGGGCGGCCTCCGCCCAGGCAAAGACTCGGCGCCCAGAGTGTGAATCCGGGCGGCCTCCGCCCAGGCAAAGCCTCGGCGCCCAGAGTGAGAGTTCGGGCGGCCTCCGCCCAGGCAAAGACTCGGCGCCCAGAGTGTGAATCCGGGTGGCCTCAGCCCAGGCAAGGACTCGGCGCCCAGAGTGTAAATCCAGGCGGCCTCCGTCCAGGCAAGAACTCGGCGCCCAGAGTGAGAGTCCAGGCGGCCTCCGCCTAGGCAAATACTCGGCGCCCAGAGTGTTAATCTGGGCGGCCTCCACCCAGGGAAAGACTCGGCGCCCAGAGTGTCAATCTGGGCGGCCTCCGCCCAGGCAAAGACTCGGCGCCCAGAGTGTGAATCTTGGCGGCCTCCGCCCAGGCAAGGACTCGGCGCCCAGAGTGAATCCGGGCGGCCTCCGCCCAGGCAAGGACTCGGCACCCAGAGTGAATTCGGGCGGCCTCCGCCCAGGCAAAGACTCGGCGCCCAGAGTGTGAGTCCGGGCAGCCTCCGCCCAGGCAAAGACTCGGCGCCCAGAGTGAGAGTCCGGGGCCGCCTCCGCGCAGGGAAAGACTCAGCACCCAGAGTGAGGGTCCGAGCGGCCTCCGCCCAGGTAAAGACTCAGCACCCAGAGTGATTCCGCCCAGGCAAAGACTCGGCGATCAGAGTGTGAATACGGGTGGCCTCCGCCCAGGCAAAGACTCGGCGCCCAGAGTGTGAATCCGGGTGGCCTCAGCCCAGGCAAAGCCTCGGCGCCCAGAGTGAGAGTTCGGGCTGCCTCCGCCCAGGCAAAGACTCGGCGCCCAAAGTGAGAGTCCAGGCGGCCTCCGCCTAGGCAAAGACTCGGCGCCCAGAGTGTTAATCTGGGCGGCCTCCACCCAGGGAAAGACTCGGCGCCCAGAGTGTGAATCCGGGCGGTCTCCGCCCAGGCAAAGACTCGGCGCCCAGAGTGAGAGTCCGGGCCGCCTCCGCGCAGGGAAAGACTCAGCACCCAGAGTGAGAGTCTGAGCGGCCTCCGCCCAGGCAAAGATTCGGCACCCAGAGTGAATCCGGGCGGCCTCCGCCCAGTCAAAGACTAGGCGCCCAGAGTGTGATTCCGGGCGGCCTCCGCCCAGGCAAAAACTCGGCGCCCTGAGTGTGAATCCGGGCGGCCTCCGCCCAGGCAAAGACTCGGCGCCCAGAGTGTGAATCCGGGCGGCCTCCGCCCAGGCAAAGCCTCGGCGCCCAGAGTGAGAGTTCGGGCGGCCTCCGCCCAGGCAAAGACTCGGCGCCCAGAGTGTGAATCCGGGTGGCCTCAGCCCAGGCAAGGACTCGGCGCCCAGAGTGTAAATCCAGGCGGCCTCCGTCCAGGCAAGAACTCGGCGCCCAGAGTGAGAGTCCAGGCGGCCTCCGCCTAGGCAAATACTCGGCGCCCAGAGTGTTAATCTGGGCGGCCTCCACCCAGGGAAAGACTCGGCGCCCAGAGTGTCAATCTGGGCGGCCTCCGCCCAGGCAAAGACTCGGCGCCCAGAGTGTGAATCTTGGCGGCCTCCGCCCAGGCAAGGACTCGGCGCCCAGAGTGAATCCGGGCGGCCTCCGCCCAGGCAAGGACTCGGCACCCAGAGTGAATTCGGGCGGCCTCCGCCCAGGCAAAGACTCGGCGCCCAGAGTGTGAGTCCGGGCAGCCTCCGCCCAGGCAAAGACTCGGCGCCCAGAGTGAGAGTCCGGGGCCGCCTCCGCGCAGGGAAAGACTCAGCACCCAGAGTGAGGGTCCGAGCGGCCTCCGCCCAGGTAAAGACTCAGCACCCAGAGTGATTCCGCCCAGGCAAAGACTCGGCGATCAGAGTGTGAATACGGGTGGCCTCCGCCCAGGCAAAGCCTCGGCGCCCAGAGTGAGAGTTCGGGCTGCCTCCGCCCAGGCAAAGACTCGGCGCCCAAAGTGAGAGTCCAGGCGGCCTCCGCCTAGGCAAAGACTCGGCGCCCAGAGTGTTAATCTGGGCGGCCTCCACCCAGGGAAAGACTCGGCGCCCAGAGTGTGAATCCGGGCGGTCTCCGCCCAGGCAAAGACTCGGCGCCCAGAGTGAGAGTCCGGGCCGCCTCCGCGCAGGGAAAGACTCAGCACCCAGAGTGAGAGTCTGAGCGGCCTCCGCCCAGGCAAAGATTCGGCACCCAGAGTGAATCCGGGCGGCCTCCGCCCAGTCAAAGACTAGGCGCCCAGAGTGTGATTCCGGGCGGCCTCCGCCCAGGCAAAAACTCGGCGCCCTGAGTGTGAATCCGGGCGGCCTCCGCCCAGGCAAAGACTCGGCGCCCAGAGTGTGAATCCGGGCGGTCTCCGCCCAGGCAAAGACTCGGCGCCCAGAGTGAGAGTCCGGGCCGCCTCCGCACAGGGAAAGACTCGGTGCCCAGAGTGTGAATCCGGGCAGTCTCCGCCCAGGCAAAGACTCGGCGCCCAGAGTGAGAGTCCGGGCCGCCTCTGCGCAGGGAAAGACTCAGCACCCAGAGTGAGAGTCCGAGCGGCCTCCGCCCAGGAAAAGACTCGGCACCCAGAGTGAATCCGGGCGGCCTCCGCCCAGGCAAAGACTCGGCGCCCAGAGTGTGATTCCGGGCGGCCTCCGCCCAGGCAAAGACTCGGCGCCCAGAGTGTGAACCCGGGCGGTCTCCACCCAGGCAAAGACTCGGCGCCCAGAGTGTGAATCCGGGCGGCCTCCACCCAGGCAAAGACTCGGCACCCAGAGTGAGAGTCCGGGCGGCCTCCGCCCAGGTAAAGGCTTGGCGCCCAGAGTGTGAATCCGGGCGTCCTCCGCCCAGGCACAGACTCACCGCCCAGAGTGTGAATCCGGGCAGCCTCCGCCCAGGCAAAGACTCGGCACCCAGAGTGAATCTGGGCGGCCTCAGCCCAGGCAAAGACTCGGCGCCCAGAGTGTGATTCCGGGCGGCCTCCGCCCAGGCAAGAACTCGGCGCCCAGAGTGTGAATCCGGGCGGCCTCCGCCCAGGCAAAGACTCGGCACCCAGAGTGTGAATCCGGGCGTCCTCCGCCCAGGCAAAGACTCGGCGCCCAGAGTGTGAATCCGGGCGGCCTCCACCCAGGCAAAGACTCAGCGCCCAGAGTGTGAATCCGGGCGGTCTCCGCCCAGACAAAGACTCGGCACCCAGAGTGAGAGTCCGGGCCGCCTCCGCGCAGGGAAAGACTCGGCGCCCAGAGTGACAATCCGGGCGGCCTCCGCCCAGGCAAAAGCTCGGCGCCCAGAGTGTGAATCCGGGCGGCCTCCGCCCAGGCGCAGACTCGCCGCCCAGAGTCTGAATCTGGGCAACCTCCGCCCAGGCAAAGACTCGGCGCCCAGAGTGAGAATCCGGGCGGTCTCCGCCCAGGCAAAGACTCGGCGCCCAGAGTGAGAGTCCGGGCCGCCTCTGCGCAGGGAAAGACTCAGCACCCAGAGTGAGAGTCCGAGCGACCTCCGTCCAGGCAAAGACTCGGCACCCAGAGTGAATCCGGACGGCCTCCGCCCAGGCAAAGACTCGGCGCCCAGAGTGTGATTCCGGGCGGCCTCCGCCCAGGCAAAAACTCGGCGCCCAGAGTGTGAATCCGGGCGGCCTCCGCCCAGGCAAAGACTCGGCACCCAGAGTGTGAACCCGTGCGGTCTCCACCCAGGCAAAGACTCGGCGCCCAGAGTGTGAATCCGGGCGGCCTCCGCCCAGGCAAAGACTCGGCGCCCAGAGTGAGAGTCCGGGCGGCCTCCGCCCAGGCAAGGGCTCGGCGCCCAGAGTGTGAATCCGGGCAGCCTCCGCCCAGGCAAATACTCGGCGCCCTGAGTGTGAATCCGGGCAGCCTCCGCCCAAGCAAATACTCGGCGCCCTGAGTGTGAATCCGGGCGGCCTCCGCCCAGGCAAAGACTCGGCGCCCTGAGTGTGAATCCGGGCGGCCTCCGCCCAGGCAAAGACTCGTCGCCCAGAGTGAGAGTCTGGGCGGCCTCCGCCCAGGCAAAGGCTTGGCACCCAGGGTGTGAATACGGGTGGCCTCCGCCCAGGCAAAGACTCGGCGCCCAGAGTGTGAATCCGGGCAGCCTCCGCCCAGGCAAAGGCTCGGCACCCAGAGTGTGAATCCGGGCGGCCTCCGCCTAGGCAAAGACTCAGCGCCCAGAGTGTGAATCCGGGCGGTCTCCGCCCAGACAAAGACTCGGCACCCAGAGTGAGAGTCCGGGCCACCTCCGCGCAGGGAAAGACTCGGCGCCCAGAGTGAGAATCCGGGCGGCCTCCGCCCAGGCAAAAACTCGGCGCCCAGAGTGTGAATCCGGGCGGCCTCCGCCCAGGCACAGACTCGCCGCCCAGAGTGTGAATCCGGGCAGCCTCCGCCCAGGCAAAGACTCGGCGCCCAGAGTGTGAATCCGGGCGGTCTCCGCCCAGGCAAAGACTCGGCGCCCAGAGTGAGAGTCCGGGCCGCCTCTGCGCAGGGAAAGACTCAGCACCCAGAGTGAGAGTCCGAGAGGCCTCCGCCAAGGCAAAGACTCGGCACCCAGAGTGAATCCGGGCGGCCTCCGCCCAGGCAAAGACTCGGCACCCAGAGTGAGAGTCCGGGCCACCTCCGCGCAGGGAAAGACTCGGCGCCCAGAGTGAGAATCCGGGCGGCCTCCGCCCAGGCAAAAACTCTGCGCCCAGAGTGTGAATCCGGGCGGCCTCCGCCCAGGCACATACTCGCCGCCCAGAGTGTGAATCCGGGCAGCCTCCGCCCAGGCAAAGACTCGGCGCCCAGAGTGTGAATCCGGGCGGTCTCCGCCCAGGCAAAGACTCGGCGCCCAGAGTGAGAGTCCGGGCCGCCTCTGCGCAGGGAAAGACTCAGCACCCAGAGTGAGAGTCCGAGCGGCCTCCGCCCAGGCAAAGACTCGGCACCCAGAGTGAATCCGGGCGGCCTCCGCCCAGGCAAAGACTCGGCGCCCAGAGTGTGATTCCGGGCGGCCTCCGCCCAGGCAAAAACTCGGCGCCCAGAGTGTGAATCCGGGCGGCCTCCGCCCAGGCAAAGACTCGGCGCCCAGAGTGTGAACCCGGGCGGTCTCCACCCAGGCAAAGACTCGGCGCCCAGAGTGTGAATCCGGGCGGCCTCCACCCAGGCAAAGACTCGGCGCCCAGAGTGAGAGTCCGGGCGGCCTCCGCCCAGGCAAAGGCTCGGCGCCCAGAGTGTGAATCCGGGTGGCCTCCACCCAGGTAAAAACTCGGCACCCAGAGTGTGAATCCGGGCAGCCTCCGCCCAGGCAAATACTCGGCGCCCAGAGTGTGAATCAGGGCGGCCTCCGCCCAGGCAAAGACTCGTCGCCCAGAGTGAGAGTCCGGGCGGCCTCGGCCCAGGCAAAGGCTCGGCACCCAGAGTGTGAATACGGGTGGCCTCCGCCCAGGCAAAGACTCGGCGCCCAGAGTGTGAATCCGGGCGGCCTCCGCCCAGGCAAAGCCTCGGCGCCCAGAGTGAGAGTTCGGGCGGCCTCCGCCCAGGCAAAGACTCGGCGCCCAGAGTGTGCATCCGGGTGGCCTCAGCCCAGCCAAGGACTCGGCGCCCAGAGTGTGAATCCGGGCAGCCTCCGTCCAGGCAAGAACTCGGCGCCCAGAGTGAGAGTCCAGGCGGCCTCCGCCTAGGCAAAGCCTCGGCGCCCAGAGTGTGAATCCGGGTGGCCTCAGCCCAGGCAAGGACTCGGCGCCCAGAGTGTGAATCCGGGCGTCCTCCGCCCAGGCACAGACTCGCCGCCCAGAGTGTGAATCCGGGCAGCCTCCGCCCAGACAAAGACTCGGCACCCAGAGTGAATCCGGGCGGCCTCAGCCCAGGCAAAGACTCGGCGCCCAGAGTGTGATTCCGGGCGGCCTCCGCCCAGGCAAAAACTCGGCGCCCAGAGTGTGAATCCGGGCGGCCTCCGCCCAGGCAAAGACTCGGCGCCCAGAGTGTGAATCCGGGCGGTCTCCGCCCAGGCAAAGACTCGGCGCCCAGAGTGAGAGTCCAGGCGGCCTCCGCCCAGGCAAAGGCTCGGCACCCAGAGTGTGAATACGGGCAGGCTCCGCCCAGGCAAAGACTCGGCGCCCAGAGTGTGAGTCCGGCGGCCTCCGCCCAGGCAAAAACTCGGCGCCCAGAGTGTGAATCTGGGCGGTCTCCGCCCAGGCAAAGACTCGGCGCCCAGAGTGAGAGTCCGGGCGGCCTCCGCCCCGGCAAAGACTCGGCACCCAGAGTGAATGCGGGCGGCCTCCGCCCAGGCAAATACTCGGCGCCCAGAGTGAGAGTCCGGGTGGCCTCCGCCCAGGCAAAGACTCGGCGCCCAGATAGTGAGTCTGGGCGGCCTTCGCCCAGGCAAAGACTCGGCACCCAGAGTGTGAATACAGGTGGCCCCTGCCCAGGCAAAGACTCGGCGCCCAGAGTGTTAATTTGGGCGGCCTCCGCCCAGGCAAAGACTCGGCGCCCAGAGTGTGAATCCGGGCGGCCTCCGCCTAGGCAAAGACTCAGCGCCCAGAGTGTGAATCCGGGCGGTCTCCGCCCAGACAAAGACTCGGCACCCAGAGTGAGAGTCCGGGCCGCCTCAGCGCAGGGAAAGACTCGGCGCCCAGAGTGAGAATCCGGACGGCCTCCGCCCAGGCAAAAACTCGGCGCCCAGAGTGTGAATCCGGGCGGCCTCCGCCCAGGCACAGGCTCGGCGCCCAGAGTGTGAATCCGGGCAGCCTCCGCCCAGGCAAAGACTCGGCGCCCAGAGTGTGAATCCGGGAGGTCTCCGCCCAGGCAAAGACTCGGCGCCCAGAGTGAGTGTCCGGGCTGCCTCTGCTCAGGGATAGACTCAGCACCCAGAGTGAGAGTCCGAGCGGCCTCCGCCCAGGCAAAGACTCGGCGCCCAGAGTGTGATTCCGGGCGGCCTCCTCCCAGGCAAAAACTCGGCGCCCAGAGTGTGAACCCGGGCGGTCTCCACCCAGGCAAAGACTCAGCGCCCAGAGTGTGAATCCGGCGGCCTCCACCCAGGCAAAGACTCTGCGCCCAGAGTGAGAGTCCGGGCGGCCTCCGCCCAGGCAAAGTCTCGGCGCCCAGAGTGTGAATCCGGGTGGCCTCCACCCAGGTAAAAACTCGGCACCCAGAGTGTGAATCCGGGCAGCCTCCGCCCAGGCAAATACTCGGCGCCCTGAGTGTGAATCCGGGCGGCCTCCGCCCAGGCAAAGGCTCGGCACCCAGAGTGTGAATACGGGTGGCCTCCGCCCAGGCAAAGACTCGGCGCCCAGAGTGTGAATCCGGGCGGCCTCCGCCCAGGCAAAGCCTCGGCGCCCAGAGTGAGAGTTCGGGCGGCCTCCGCCCAGGCAAAGACTCGGCGCCCAGAGTGTGAATCCGGGTGGCCTCAGCCCAGGCAAGGACTCGGCGCCCAGAGTGTAAATCCAGGCGGCCTCCGTCCAGGCAAGAACTCGGCGCCCAGAGTGAGAGTCCAGGCGGCCTCCGCCTAGGCAAATACTCGGCGCCCAGAGTGTTAATCTGGGCGGCCTCCACCCAGGGAAAGACTCGGCGCCCAGAGTGTCAATCTGGGCGGCCTCCGCCCAGGCAAAGACTCGGCGCCCAGAGTGTGAATCGTGGCGGCCTCCGCCCAGGCAAGGACTCGGCGCCCAGAGTGAATCCGGGCGGCCTCCGCCCAGGCAAGGACTCGGCACCCAGAGTGAATTCGGGCGGCCTCCGCCCAGGCAAAGACTCGGCGCCCAGAGTGTGAGTCCGGGCAGCCTCCGCCCAGGCAAAGACTCGGCGCCCAGAGTGAGAGTCCGGGGCCGCCTCCGCGCAGAGAAAGATTTAGCACCCAGAGTGAGGGTCCGAGCGGCCTCCGCCCAGGTAAAGACTCAGCACCCAGAGTGATTCCGCCCAGGCAAAGACTCGGCGATCAGAGTGTGAATCCGGGCGGCCTCCGCCCAGGCACAGACTCGACCCCCAGAGTGTGAATACGGGCAGCCTCCGCCCAGGCAAAGACTCGGCGCCGAGAGCGTTAATCTGGGCGGCCTCCACCCAGGCAAAGACTAGGCGTCCAGAGTGTGAATCCGGGCGGCCTCCGCCCAGGCAAAGACTCGGCGCCCAGAGTGTGAATCCGGGCGTCCTCCGCCCAGGCACAGACTCGCCGCCCAGAGTGTGAATCCGGGCAGCCTCCGCCCAGGCAAAGACTCGGCACCCAGAGTGAATCCGGGCGGCCTCAGCCAAGGCAAAGACTCTGCGCCCAGAGTGTGATTCCGGGCGGCCTCCGCCCAGGCAAGAACTCGGCGCCCAGAGTGTGAATCCGGGCGGCCTCCGCCCAGGCAAAGACTCGGCGCCCAGAGTGTGAATCCGGGCGGTCTCCGCCCAGGCAAAGACTCGGCGCCCAGAGTGTGAATACGGGCAGGCTCCGCCCAGGCAAAGACTCGGCGCCCAGAGAGTGAGTCTGGGCGGCCTTCGCCCAGGCAAAGACTCGGCACCCAGAGTGTGAATACAGGCGGCCCCTGCCCAGGCAAAGACTCGGCGCCCAGAGTGTTAATTTGGGCGGCCTCCGCCCAGGCAAAGACTCGGCGCCCAGAGTGTGAATCCGGGCGGCCTCCGCCTAGGCAAAGACTCAGCGCCCAGAGTGTGAATCCGGGCGGTCTCCGCCCAGACAAAGACTCGGCACCCAGAGTGAGAGTCCGGGCCGCCTCCGCGCAGGGAAAGACTCAGCACCGAGAGTGAGAGTCCGAGCGGCCTCCGCCCAAGCACAGACTTGGCACACAGAGTGAATCCACCCAGGCAAAGACTCGGCGCCCAGAGTTTGAATCCGGGCGGCCTCCGCCCAGCAAAAACTCAGCGCCCAGAGTGTGAATCCGGGCGGCCTCCGCCCGGGCATAGACTCGGCGCCCAGAGTGTTAATCTGGGCGGCCTCTGCCCAGGCAAAGACTCGGCGCCCAGAGTGTGAATCTGGGCGGCCTCCATCCAGGCAAAGACTCGGCGCCCAGAGTGTGAATCCGGGCGGGCTCCGCCCAGGCAAAGACTCGCGCCCAGAGTGAGAGTCCGGGCGGCCTCCGCCCAGGCAAAGACTCGGCACCCAGAGTGTAAATACGGGCGGCCTCCGCCCAGGCAAGGACTCGGCACCCAGAGTGAATCCGGGCGGCCTCCGCCCAGGCAAGGACTCGGCACCCAGAGTGAATCTGGGCGGCCTCCGCCCAGGCAAGGACTCGGCACCCAGAGTGTGAGTCCGGGCGGCCTCCGCCCAGGCAAAGACTCGGCGCCCAGAGTGTGAATCCGGGCGGTCTCCGCCCAGGCAAAGACTCGGCACCCAGAGTGATTCCGCCCAGGCAAAGACTCGGCGCCCAGAGTTTGAATCCGGGTGGCCTCCGCCCAGGCACAGACTCGGCGCCCAGAGTGTAAATCCGGGCGGCCATCGCCCAGGCAAAGACTCGACGCCCAGAGTGTGAATACGGGCAGCCTCAGCCCAGGCAATGACTCGGCGCCCAGAGCGTTAATCTGGGCGGCCTCCACCCAGGCAAAGACTAGGCGCCCAGAGTGTGAATCCGGGCGGCCTCCGCCCAGGCAGAGACTCGGCGCCCAGAGTGTGAATCCGGGCGGCCTCCGCCCAGGCACAGACTCGCCGCCCAGAGTGTGAATCCGGGCAGCCTCCGCCCAGGCAAAGACTCGGCGCCCAGAGTGTGAATCCGGGCGGTCTCCGCCCAGGCAAAGACTCGGCGCCCAGAGTGAGAGTCCGGGCCGTCTACGCGCAGGGAAAGACTCAGCACCCAGAGTGAGAGTCCGAGCGGCCTCCGCTCTGGCAAGGACTCGGCACCCAGAGTGAATCCGGGCGGCCTCCGCCCAGGCAAAGACTCGGCGCCCAGAGTGTGATTCCGGGCGGCCTCCGCCCAGGCAAAGACTCGGCACCCAGAGTGTGAATCCGGGCGGCCTCCGCCCAGGCAAAGACTCGGCGCCCAGAGTGTGAATCCGGGCGGTCTCCTCCCAGGCAAAGACTCGGCGCCCAGAGTGAGAGTCTGGGCCGCCTCCGCGCAGGGAAAGACTCGGCGCTCAGAGTGTGAATCCGGGCGGCCTCCGCCCAGGCAAAAACTCGGCGCCCAGAGTGTGAATCCGGGCGGCCTCCGCCCAGGCACAGACTCGCCGCCCAGAGTGTGAATCCGGGCAGCCTCCGCCCAGGCAAAGACTCGAGGCCCAGAGTGTGAATCCGGGCGGTCTCCGCCCAGGCAAAGACTCGGCGCCCAGAGTGAGAGTCCGGGCCGCCTCCGCGCAGGGAAAGACTCAGCACCCAGAGTGAGAGTCCGAGCGGCCTCCGCCCAGGCAAAGACTCGGCACCCAGAGTGAATCCGGGCGGCCTCAGCCCAGGCAAAGACTCGGCGCCCAGAGTGTGATTCCGGGCGGCCTCCGCCCAGGCAAGAACTCGGCGCCCAGAGTGTGAATCCGGGCGGCCTCCGCCCAGGCAAAGACTCGGCGCCCAGAGTGTGAATCCGGGCGGTCTCCGCCCAGGCAAAGACTCGGCGCCCAGAGTGAGAGTCCGGGCCGCCTCCGCGCAGGGAAAGACACGGCGCCCAGAGTGTGAATCCGGGCGGCCTCCGCCCAGGCAAAAACCCGGCGCCCAGAGTGTGAATCCGGGCGGCCTCCGCCCAGGCAAAGGCTCGGCGCCCAGAGTGTGAATCCGGGTGGCCTCCACCCAGGTAAAAGCTTGGTGCCCAGAGTGTGAATCCGGGCGGCCTCCGCCCAGGCAAAGACTCGGCGCCCAGAGTGTGAATCCGTGCGGCCTCCGCCCAGGCAAAGCCTCGGCACCCAGAGTGAATCCGAGCGGCCTCCGCCCAGGCAAAGACTCGGCGCCCAGAGTGTGAATACGGGCGGCCTCCGCCCAGGCAAGGACTCGGCGCCCAGAGAGTGAGTCCGGGCGACCTCCGCCCAGGGAAAGACTCGGCACCCAGAGTGTGAATACAGGCAGCCTCTGCCCTGGCAAAGACTCGGCGCCCGGAGTGAGAGTCCGGGCGGGCTCCGCCCAGGCAAAGACTCGGCACCCAGAGCGTTAATCTGGGCGGCCTCCGCCCAGGCAAAGACTCGGCGCCCAGAGTGTGAATCCGGGCGGCCTCCGCCCAGGCAAAGACTCGCGCCCAGAGTGAGAGTCCAGGCGGCCTCCGCCCAGGCAAAGACTCGGCGCCCAGAGTGTGAATCCGGGCGGCCTCCGCCAAGGCAAAGACTCGGCGCCCAGAGAGTGAACCCGGGCGGCCTCCGCCCGGGCAAAGACTCGGCGCCCAGAGTGTGAATCCGGGCGGCCTCCGCCCAGGCAAATACTCGGCGCCCAGACTGTGAATCCGGGCGGCCTCCGCCCAGGCAAAGACTCGGCACCCAGAGTGAGAGTCCGGGCGGCCTCTGCCAAGGCAAAGAATCGGCACCCAGAATGAATCCGGGCGGCCTCCGCCCAGGCAAAGACTCGGCGCCCAGAGTGTGAATCCGGCCGGCCTCCGCCCAGGCAAAGACTCGGCGCCCAGAGTGTTAATCCGGGCAGCCTCCGCCCAGGCAAAGACTCGGCGCCCAGAGTGTGAATACGGGCGCCAAAATTTATACATTAAAATAATAACATTGTGACATGTTAGATGCTAGTATTAAATACTAGACCATGTGTACTAACAAAAATTGAGAAAAAATCAACAATCTTAAAACACATAAAAAGTCCAAAAGGAGGGGAGCCCAGAGATATGAGTTTAGTCCATTGAAGTGACCCAAAACAGATACTCTTCAGATGTATAACAGGTGCGCCCAACAGGACAGTTATATCCACCCCCTATTTCAATGAGGCTTACCAGCTGCCAAGATCTCTTTTTAGGGAGATCATACACGCATGAAGAAACAACGATCGTTCCTGGTCTCTCCAGTGGGTTCTGCTGGCGTCTCCACCTCTTACGTCTCTTTCCTACAGCGTCTCACATTCCACCGTATTTGTTAAGTAAGAAGAGAGAAAGAAAGGCTCCCATAGCGTAATTCTGCATAAAAGTTTTAATCCGAACGAAATACAAGTAAAACAAACTCACAAATTCCAGTTGAGTACAAGCATAAGTACGATCGCGAGCCGGGCCGGTTCTCTCCTATTAGCACTGCCCTCCTTCCTGTCAATGGGGAATGGCGGTACGTCAGCACACCGCTCACCCTAGTCGTTTCGTCAAAAGTGACTTCTTCCTGGGGTACTTTTGAGTACCTCCGCCCAGGCAAACACTCGGCGCCCAGAGTGTGATCCGGGCGGCCTCCGCCAAGGCAAAGACTCGGCAACCAGAGTGAGAGTCCGAGCGGCCTCCGTCAGGCACAGACTTGGCACACAGAGTGAATCCACCCAGGCAAAGACTCGGCGGCCAGAGTTTGAATCCGGGCGGCTCCGCCCAGGCAAAGACTCAGCGCCCAGAGTGTGAATCCGGGCGGCCTCCGCCCAGGCATAGACTCGGCGCCCAGAGAGAGAGTCCGGGCGGCCTTCGCCCAGGCAAAGACTCGGCTCCCAGAGTGTTAAATCTGGGCGGCCTCTGCCCAGGCAAAGACTCGGCACCCAGAGTGTGAATCTGGGCGGCCTCCATCCAGGCAAAGACTCGGCGCCCAGAGTGTGAATCCGGGCGGGCTCCGCCCAGGCAAAGACTCGGCGCCCAGAGTGAGAGTCCGGGCGGCCTCCGCCCAGGCAAGGACTCGGCACCCAGAGTGAATCCGGGCGGCCTCCGCCCAGGCAAAGACTCGGCACCCAGAGTGTGAGTCCGGGCAGCCTCCGCCCAGGCAAAGACTCGGCGCCTGAGTGAGAGTCCCGGGGCCGCACCGCGCAGGGAAAGACTCAGCACCCAGAGTGAGGGTCCGAGCGGCCTCCGCCCAGGTAAAGACTCGGCACCCAGAGTGATTCCGCCAGGCAAAGACTCCGGCGCCCAGAGTGTGAATCCGGGCGGCCTCCGCCCAGGCACAGACTCGACGCCCAGAGTGTAAATCCGGACGGCCTCCGCCCAGGAAAAGACTTGACGCCCAGAGTGTGAATACGGGCAGCCTCAGCCCAGGCAATGACTCGGCGCCCAGAGCGTTAATCTGGGCGGCCTCACCCCAGGCAAAGACTAGGCGCCCAGAGTGTGAATCTGGGCGGCCTCCGCCCAGGCAAAAACTCGACGCCCAGAGTGTGAATCCGGGCGGCCTCCGCCCAGGCACAGACTCGCCGCCCAGAGTGTGAATCCGGGCAGCCTCCGCCCAGGCAAAGACTCGACGCCAGTGTGAATCCGGGCGGTCTCCGCCCAGGCAAAGACTCGGCTCCCAGAGTGTGAATCCGGGCGGTCTCCGACCAGGCAAAGACTCGGCGCCCAGAGTGTGAATCCGGGCGGCCTCCGCCCAGGCAAAGTCTCGGTGCCCAGAGTGTGATCCGGGCGGCCTCCGCCCAGGCAAAATCACGGCGCCCAGAGTGTGAATCCGGGCGGCCTCCGGCCAGGCAAAGACTCGGCGCCCAGAGTGTGAATCCGGGCGGCCTCCGCCCAGGCAAAAACTCGGCGCCCAGAGTGTGAATCCGGGAGGCCTCCGCCCAGGCAAAGACTCGGCGCCCAGAGTGTGAATCCGGGCGGCCTCCGCCCAGGCAAAGTCTCGGTGCCCAGAGTGTGAATCCGGGCGGCCTCCGCCCAGGCAAACTCACGGCGCCCAGAGTGTGAATCCGGGCGGCCTCCGCCCAGGCAAAGACTCGGCGCCCCAGAGTGTGAATCCGGGCGGCCTCCGCCCAGGCAAAGACTCGGCGCCCAGAGTGTGAATCCGGGCGGCCTCCGCCCAGGCAAAGACTCGGCGCCCAGAGTGTTAATCTGGGCGGCCTCCGCCCAGGCAAAGACTCGGCGCCCAGAGTGTGAGTCCGGGCGGCCTTGCCCAGGCAAAGACTCGGCGCCCAGAGTGTTAATCTGGGCGGCCTCTGCCCAGGCAAAGACTCTGCGCCCAGAGTGTGAATCTGGGCGGCCTCCGCCCAGGCAAAGACTCGGCGCCCAGAGTGAGAGTCCGGGCGGCCCTTCGCCCAGGCAAAGACTCGGCGCCCAGAGTGAGAGTCCGGGCGCCTTCGCCCAGGCAAAGACTCGGCGCCCAGAGTGAGAGTCCGGGCGGCCTTTGCCCAGGCAAAGACTCGGCGCCCAGAGTGTGAATCCGGGCGGCCTCCGCCCGGGAAAAGACTCCGCGCCCAAAGTATGAATCCGGGCGGCCTCCGCCCAGGCAAAGACTCGGCGCCCAAAGTGTGAATCCGGGCGGCCTCCGCCCAGGCAAAGACTAGGCGCCAGAGTGTAAATCCGGGCGGCCTCCGCCCAGGCAGACTCGGCGCCCAGAGTGAGAGTCCGGGCCGCCTCCGCGCAAGGAAAGACTCAGCACCCAGAGTGAGAGTCCGAGCGGCCTCCACCCAGGCACAGACTTGGCACCCAGAGTGAATCCACCCAGGCAAAGACTCGGCGCCCAGGGTTTGAATCCGGGCGGCCTCCGCCCAGGCAAAGACTCGGCGCCCAGAGTGTGAATCCGGGCGGCCTCCGCCCAGGCAAACACTCGGCACCCAGAGTGTGAATCCGGGCGGCCTTCGCCCAGGCAAAGACTCGGTGCCCAGAGTGTTAATCTGGGCGGCCTCTGCCCAGGCAAAGACGGCGCCCAGAGTGTGAATCTGGGCGGCCTCTGTGCAGGCAAAGACTCGGCTCCCAGAGTGTGAATCCGGGCGGTCTCCGACCAGGCAAAGCCTCGGCGCCCAGAGTGTGAATCCGGGCGGCCTCCCCCAAGCAAAGACTCGACGCCCAGAGGTGAGAGTCCGGGCGGCCTTCGCCCAGGCAAAGACTCGGCGCCCAGAGTGAGACTCCGGGCGGCCTTCGCCCAGGGCAAAGACTCGGCGCCCAGAGTGAGAGTCCGGGCGGCCTTCGCCCAGGCAAAGACTCGGCGCCCAGAGTGTGAATCCGGGCGGCCTCCGCCCAGGCAAAAGACTCGGCGCCCAGACTGAGAGTCCGGGCGGCCTTCGCCCAGGCAAAGACTCGGCGCCCAGAGTGAGAGTCCGGGCGGCCTTCGCCCAGGCAAAGACTCGGCGCCCAGAGTGAGAGTCCGGGCGGCCTCCGCCCAGGCAAAGACTCGGCGCCCAGAGTGTGAATCCGGGCGGCCTCACGCCCAGGAAAAGACTCCGCGCCCAAAGTATGAATCCGGGCGGCCTTCCGCCCAGGCAAATACTCGGCGCCCAAAGTGTGAATCCGGGCGGCCT
>NW_027507789.1:205616047-205691047 GCF_037356315.1 Lithobates pipiens
TGGGCGGCCTCCGTCCAGGCAAAGATTTGGCTCCCAGAGTGTGAATCCGGGCGGTCTCCGACCAGGCAAAGACTCGGCGCCCAGAGTGTGAATCCGGGCGGCCTCCCCCAAGCAAAGACTCGACGCCCAGAGTGAGAGTCCGGGCGGCCTTCGCCGAGGCAAAGACTCGGCGCCCAGAGTGAGAGTCCGGGCGGCCTTCGCCCAGGCAAAGACTCGGCGCCCAGAGTGAGAGTCCGGGCGGCCTTCGCCCAGGCAAATACTCTGCGCCCAGAGTGTGAATCCGGGCGGCCTCCGCCCAGGCAAAGACTCGGCGCCCAGACTGAGAGTCCAGGCGGCCTCCGCCTAGGCAAAGACTCGGCGCCCAGAGTGTTAATCTGGGCGGCCTCCGTCCAGGCAAAGACTCGGCGCCCAGAGTGTGAATCTGGGCGGCCTCCGCCCAGGCAAAGACTCGGCGCCCAGAGTGTGAATCTGGGCGGCTTCCGCCCAGGCAAAGACTCGGCGCCCAGAGTGTGAATCCGGGCGGCCTCCGACCAGGCAAAGACTCGGCGCCCAGAGTGTGAATCCGGACGGCCTCCGACCAGGCAAAGACTCGGCGCCCAGAGTGTGAATCCGGGCGGCTTCCGCCCAGGCAAAGACTCGGCACCCAGAGTAATCCGGGGCGCCTCCGCCCAAGCAAAGACTCGCCCGCCAGAGTGTGTGTCCTGGGCAGCCTCCGCCCAGGCAAAGACTCGGCGCCCGGGGTCCGGGCGGCCTCCGCCCAGGCTAAGACTCGGCTCCCAGAGTGTGAATCCGGGCGGTCTCAGACAGGCAAAGACTCGGCGCCCAGAGTGTGAATCCGGGCGGCCTCCGCCCAGGCAAAGTCTCGGCGCCCAGAGTGTGAATCTGGGCGGCCTCCGCCCAGGCAAAGGACTCGGCGCCCAGAGTGGAGTCCGGACAGCCTCTGCCCAGGCAAAGACTCGGGCGCCCGGGTCCGGGCGGCCTCCGCCCAGGCAAATACTTAGCACCCAGAGCGTTAATCTGGGCGGCCTCCGCCCAGGCAAAGGCTCGGCGCTCAGAGTGTGAATCCGGGCGGCCTCCGCCCAGGCAAAGACTCGGCGTCCAGAATGTGAATCCGGGCGGCCTCCGCCCAGGTAAAGACTCGGCGCCCAGAGTGAGAGTCCGGGCGGCCTCCGCCAGGCAAACACTCGGCGCCCAGAGTGATATCCGGGCGGCCTCCGACCAGCAAAGACTCGGCGCTCAGATGTGAATCCGGGCGGCCTCCGCCCAGGCAAAAACTCGGCGCCCAGAGTGGGAATCCGGGCGGCCTCCGCCCAGGCAAAGACTCGGAACCCAGAGTGAGAGTCTGGGCGGCCTCCGCCCAGGCAAAGATTCGGCACCCAGAATGAATCTGGGAGGCCTCCGCCCAGGCAAAGACTCGGCGCCCAGAGTGAGAGTCCGAGCGGCCTCCACGCAGGCACAGACTTGGCACCCAGAGTGAATCCGCCCAGGCAAAGACTCGGCGCCCAGAGTGTGAATCCGGGCGGCCTCCACCCAGGCAAAAACTCGGCGCCCAGAGTGAGAGTCCGGGCGGCCTTCGCCCAGGCAAAGACTCGGCGCCCAGACTGTTAATCTGGGCGGCCTCCGCCCAGGCAAGACTCGGCGCCCAGAGTGTGAATCTGGGCGGCCTCCGCCCAGGCAAATACTCGGCGCCCAGAGTGTGAATCCGGGCCGCCTCCGCGCAGGAAAGACTCAGCACCCAGAGTGAGAGTCTGAGCGGCCTCCACCCAGGCACAGACTTGGCACCCACAGTGAATCCGCCCAGGCAAAGACTCGGCGCCCAGAGTTTGAATCCGGGCGGCTTCCGCCCAGGCAAAGACTCGGCGCCCAGAGTGTGAATCCGGGCGTCCTCCGCCCAGGCAAAGACTCGGGCGCCCAGAGTGAGACTCCGGGCGGCCTTCGGCCAGGCAAAGACTCGGCCCCAGAGTGTTAATCTGGGCGGCCTCTGCCCAGACAAAGATTCGGCGCCCAGAGTGTGAGTCCGGACGGCCTCCGCCCAGGCAAAGGCTCGGCTCCCAGAGTGTGAATCCGGGCGGTCTCCGACCAGGCAAAGACTCGGCGCCCAGAGTGTGAATCCGGGCGGCCTCCGCCCAGGCAAAGTCTCGGCGCCCAGAGTGTGAATCCGGGCGGCCTCCGCCCAGGCAAAGAATCGGCGCCCAGAGTGTGAATCCGGGCGGCCTCCGCCCAGGCAAAAACTCGGCGCCCAGAGCGTTAATCTGGGCAGCCTCCCCCAGGCAAAGACTCGGCGCCCAGAGTGTGAATCCGACGGCCTCCGCCAAGGCAAAGACTCGGCGCCCAGAGTGAGAGTCCGGGCGGACTTCGCCCAGGAAAAGACTCGGCGCCCAGAGTGTGAACCGGGCGGCCTCCGCCCAGGCAAAGACTCGTCGCCCAGAGTGAGAGTCCGGCGGCCTACGCCCAGGCAAAGACTCGGCACCCGGACTGTGAATACGGGCGGCCTCCGCCCAGGCAAAGACTCGGCACCCAGAGTGTGAATACAGGCGGCCCCTGCCCAGACAAAGACTCGGCGCCTAGAGTGTTAATTTGGGCGGCCTCCGCCCAGGCAAAGACTCGGCGCCCCAGAGTGTGAATCCGGGCGGCCTCCGCCTAGGCAAAGACTCGGCGCCCAGAGTGTGATCCGGGCGGCCTCCGCCCAGGCAAAGACTCGGCGCCCAGAGTGAGTCCAGGCGGCCTCCGCCCAGGCAAAGACTCGGCGCCCAGAGTGTGAATCCGGGTGGCCTCCACCCAGGTAAAAACTCGGCGCCCAGAGTGTGAATCCATGCGGCCTCCGCCCAGGCAAAGACTCGGCGCCCAGAGAGTTAATCTGGGCGGCCTCCGCCCAGGCAAAGACTCGGCGCCCAGTGTGTGAGTCCGGGCGGCCTTTGCCCAGGCAAAGACCTCGGCGCCCAGAGTGTTAATCTGGGCGGCCTCTGCCCAGGCAAAGACTCGGCGCCCAGAGTGTGAATCCGGGCGGCCTCCGCCCAGGCAAAAACTCGGCGCCCAGACTGTTAATCTGGGCGGCCTCCGCCCAGGCAAAGACTCGGCGCCCAGAGTGAGAGTCCGGGCGGCCTTCGCCCAGGCAAAGACTCGGCGCACAGAGTGAGAGTCCGGGCGGCCTTCGCCCAGGCAAAGACTCGGCGCCCAGAGTGAGAGTCCGGGCGGCCTTCGCCCAGGCAAAGACTCGGCGCCCAGAGTGTGAATCCGGGCGGCCTCCGCCCAGGAAAAGACTCGGCGCCCGAAGTGTGAATCCGGGCGGCCTCCGCCCAGGCAAAGACTAGGCGCCCAGAGTGTAAATCCGGGCGGCCTCCGCCCAGGCAGACTCGGCGCCCAGAGTGAGAGTCCGGGCCGCCTCCGCGCAAGGAAAGACTCAGCACCCAGAGTGAGAGTCCGAGCGGCCTCCACCCAGGCACAGACTTGGCACCCAGAGTGAATCCGCCCAGGCAAAGACTCGGCGCCCAGAGTTTGAATCCGGGCGGCCTCCGCCCAGGCAAAGACTCGGCGCCCAGAGTGTGAATCCGGGCGGCCTCCGCCCAGGCAAGCACTCTGCACCCAGAGTGTGAATCCGGGCGGCCTTCGCCCAGGCAAAGACTCGGTGCCCAGAGTGTTAATCTGGGCGGCCTCTGCCCAGGCAAAGACGGCGCCCAGAGTGTGAATCCGGGCGGCCTCCGCCCAGGCAAAGACTTGGCGCCCAGAGTGTGAATCCGGGCGGCCTCCGCCCAGGCAAAAACTCGGCGCCCAGAGTGTGAATCCGGGCAGCCTCCGCCCAGGCAAAGACTCGGAACCCAGAGTGAGAGTCTGGGCGGCCTCCGCCCAGGCAAAGATTCGGCACCCAGAATGAATCCGGGAGGCCTCCGCCCAGGCAAAGACTCGGCGCCCAGAGTGAGAGTCCGAGCGGCCTCCACACAGGCACAGACTTGGCACCCAGAGTGAATCCGCCCAGGCAAAGACTCCGCGCCCAGAGTGTGAATCCGGGCGGCCTCCGCCCAGGCAAAAACTCGGCGCCCAGACTGTTAATCTGGGCGGCCTCCGCCCAGGCAAAGACTCGGCGCCCAGAGTGTGAATCTGGGTGGCCTCCGCCCAGGCAAAGACTCGGCGCCCAGAGTGTGAATCCAGGCCGCCTCCGCGCAAGGAAAGACTCAGCACCCAGAGTGAGAGTCTGAGCGGCCTCCACCCAGGCACAGACTTGGCACCCACAGTGAATCCGCCCAGGCAAAGACTCGGCGCCCAGAGTTTGAATCCGGGCGGCTTCCGCCCAGGCAAAGACTCGGCGCCCAGAGTGTGAATCCGGGCGTCCTCCGCCCAGGCAAAGACTCGGCGCCCAGAGTGAGAGTCCGGGCGGCCTTCGCCCAGGCAAAGACTCGGCGCCCAGAGTGTTAATCTGGGCGGCCTCTGCCCAGGCAAAGATTCGGCACCCAGAATGAATCCGGGCGGCCTCCGCCCAGGCAAAGACTCGGCACCCAGAGTGTGAATCCGGGCGGCCTCCGCCCAGGCAAAGACTCGACGCCCAGAGTGAGAGTCCAGGCGGCCTCCGCCTAGGCAAAGACTCGGCACCCAGAGTGTGAATCCGGGCGGCCTCCGCCCAGGCAAAGACTCGGCGCCCAGAGTGTGAATCCGGGCGGCCTCCGCCCAGGCAAAGACTCGGCGCCCAGAGTGTGAATCCGGGCGGCCTCCGCCCAGGCAAAGACTTGGTGCCCAGATTGTGAATCCGGGCGGCCTCCGCCCAGGCAAAGACTCGGCGCCCAGAGTGTGAATCCGGGCGGCCTCCGCCCAGGCAAAGACTCGGCGCCCAGAGTGTGAATCCGGGCGGCCTCCGCCCAGGCAAAGACTTGGTGCCCAGATTGTGAATCCGGGCGGCCTCCGCCCAGGCAAAGACTCGGCGCCCAGAGTGTGAATCCGAGCGGCTTCCGCCCAGGCAAAGACTCGGCTCCCAGAGTGTGAATCCGGGCGGTCTCCGACCAGGCAAAGACTCGGCGCCCAGAGTGTGAATCCGGGCGGCCTCCGCCCAGGCAAAATCTCGGCGCCCAGAGTGTGAATCCGGGCGGCCTCCGCCCAGGCAAAAACACGGCGCCCAGAGTGTGAATCCGGGCGGCCTCCGCCCAGGCAAAGACTCGGCGCCCAGAGTGTGAATCCGGGCGGCCTCCGCCCAGGCAAAGACTCGGCGCCCAGAGTGTGAATCCGGGCGGCCTCCGCCCAGGCAAAGACTCGGCGCCCAGAGTGTGAGTTCGGGCGGCCTTTGCCCAGGCAAAGACTCGGCGCCCAGAGTGTTAATCTGGACGGCCTCTGCCCAGGCAAAGACTCGGCGCCCAGAGTGTGAATCTGGGCGGCCTCTGCCCAGGCAAAGACTCTGCGCCCAGAGTGTGAATCTGGGCGGCCTCCGCCCAGGCAAAGACTCGGCACCCAGAGTGAGAGTCCGGGCGGCCTTCGACCAGGCAAAGACTCGGCGCCCAGAGTGTTAATCTGGACGGCCTCTGCCCAGGCAAAGACTCGGCGCCCAGAGTGTGAATCTGGGCGGCCTCCGCCCAGGCAAAGACTCGGCGCCCAGAGTGTGAATCCGGGCGGCCTCCTCCCAGGAAAACACTCGGCGCCCAAAGTGTGAATCCGGGCGGCCTCCGCCCAGGCAAAGACTAGGCGCCCAGAGTGTAAATCCGGGCGGCCTCCGCCCAGGCAGACTCGGCGCCCAGAGTGAGAGTCCGGGCCGCCTCCGCGCAAGGAAAGACTCAGCACCCAGAGTGAGAGTCCGAGCGGCCTCCACCCAGGCACAGACTTGGCACCCAGAGTGAATCCGCCCAGGCAAAGACTCGGCGCCCAGAGTTTGAATCCGGGCGGCCTCCGCCCAGGCAAAGACTCGGCGCCCAGAGTGTGAATCCGGGCGGCCTCCGCCCAGGCAAGCACTCTGCACCCAGAGTGTGAATCCGGGCGGCCTTCGCCCAGGCAAAGACTCGGTGCCCAGAGTGTTAATCTGGGCGGCCTCTGCCCAGGCAAAGACGGCGCCCAGAGTGTGATATCCGGGCGGCCTCCGCCCAGGCAAAGACTCGGCGCCCAGAGTGTGAATCCGGGCGGCCTCCGCCCAGGCAAAAACTCGGCGCCCAGAGTGTGAATCCGGGCAGCCTCCGCCCAGGCAAAGACTCGGAACCCAGAGTGAGAGTCTGGGCGGCCTCCGCCCAGGCAAAGATTCGGCACCCAGAATGAATCCGGGAGGCCTCCGCCCAGGCAAAGACTCGGCGCCCAGAGTGAGAGTCCGAGCGGCCTCCACGCAGGCACAGACTTGGCACCCAGAGTGAATCCGCCCAGGCAAAGACTCGGCGCCCAGAGTGTGAATCCGGGCGGCCTCCGCCCAGGCAAAAACTCGGCGCCCAGACTGTTAATCTGGGCGGCCTCCGCCCAGGCAAAGACTCGGCGCCCAGAGTGTGAATCTGGGCGGCATCCGCCCAGGCAAAGACTCGGCGCCCAGAGTGTGAATCCGGGCCGCCTCCGCGCAAGGAAAGACTCAGCACCCAGAGTGAGAGTCTGAGCGGCCTCCACCCAGGCACAGACTTGGCACCCACAGTGAATCCGCCCAGGCAAAGACTCGGCGCCCAGAGTGTGAATCCGGGCGGCCTCCGCCCAGGCAAGCACTCTGCACCCAGAGTGTGAATCCGGGCGGCCTTCGCCCAGGCAAAGACTCGGTGCCCAGAGTGTTAATCTGGGCGGCCTCTGCCCAGGCAAAGACGGCGCCCAGAGTGTGAATCCGGGCGGCCTCCGCCCAGGCAAAGACTTGGCGCCCAGAGTGTGAATCCGGGCGGCCTCCGCCCAGGCAAAAACTCGGCGCCCAGAGTGTGAATCCGGGCAGCCTCCGCCCAGGCAAAGACTCGGAACCCAGAGTGAGAGTCTGGGCGGCCTCCGCCCAGGCAAAGATTCGGCACCCAGAATGAATCCGGGAGGCCTCCGCCCAGGCAAAGACTCGGCGCCCAGAGTGAGAGTCCGAGCGGCCTCCACACAGGCACAGACTTGGCACCCAGAGTGAATCCGCCCAGGCAAAGACTCCGCGCCCAGAGTGTGAATCCGGGCGGCCTCCGCCCAGGCAAAAACTCGGCGCCCAGACTGTTAATCTGGGCGGCCTCCGCCCAGGCAAAGACTCGGCGCCCAGAGTGTGAATCTGGGTGGCCTCCGCCCAGGCAAAGACTCGGCGCCCAGAGTGTGAATCCAGGCCGCCTCCGCGCAAGGAAAGACTCAGCACCCAGAGTGAGAGTCTGAGCGGCCTCCACCCAGGCACAGACTTGGCACCCACAGTGAATCCGCCCAGGCAAAGACTCGGCGCCCAGAGTTTGAATCCGGGCGGCTTCCGCCCAGGCAAAGACTCGGCGCCCAGAGTGTGAATCCGGGCGTCCTCCGCCCAGGCAAAGACTCGGCGCCCAGAGTGAGAGTCCGGGCGGCCTTCGCCCAGGCAAAGACTCGGCGCCCAGAGTGTTAATCTGGGCGGCCTCTGCCCAGGCAAAGATTCGGCACCCAGAATGAATCCGGGCGGCCTCCGCCCAGGCAAAGACTCGGCACCCAGAGTGTGAATCCGGGCGGCCTCCGCCCAGGCAAAGACTCGACGCCCAGAGTGAGAGTCCAGGCGGCCTCCGCCTAGGCAAAGACTCGGCACCCAGAGTGTGAATCCGGGCGGCCTCCGCCCAGGCAAAGACTCGGCGCCCAGAGTGTGAATCCGGGCGGCCTCCGCCCAGGCAAAGACTCGGCACCCAGAGTGTGAATCCGGGCGGCCTCCGCCCAGGCAAAGACTTGGTGCCCAGATTGTGAATCCGGGCGGCCTCCGCCCAGGCAAAGACTCGGCGCCCAGAGTGTGAATCCGGGCGGCCTCCGCCCAGGCAAAGACTCGGCGCCCAGAGTGTGAATCCGGGCGGCCTCCGCCCAGGCAAAGACTTGGTGCCCAGATTGTGAATCCGGGCGGCCTCCGCCCAGGCAAAGACTCGGCGCCCAGAGTGTGAATCCGAGCGGCTTCCGCCCAGGCAAAGACTCGGCTCCCAGAGTGTGAATCCGGGCGGTCTCCGACCAGGCAAAGACTCGGCGCCCAGAGTGTGAATCCGGGCGGCCTCCGCCCAGGCAAAGTCTCGGCGCCCAGAGTGTGAATCCGGGCGGCCTCCGCCCAGGCAAAAACACGGCGCCCAGAGTGTGAATCCGGGCGGCCTCCGCCCAGGCAAAGACTCGGCGCCCAGAGTGTGAATCCGGGCGGCCTCCGCCCAGGCAAAGACTCGGCGCCCAGAGTGTGAATCCGGGCGGCCTCCGCCCAGGCAAAGACTCGGCGCCCAGAGTGTGAGTTCGGGCGGCCTTTGCCCAGGCAAAGACTCGGCGCCCAGAGTGTTAATCTGGACGGCCTCTGCCCAGGCAAAGACTCGGCGCCCAGAGTGTGAATCTGGGCGGCCTCTGCCCAGGCAAAGACTCTGCGCCCAGAGTGTGAATCTGGGCGGCCTCCGCCCAGGCAAAGACTCGGCACCCAGAGTGAGAGTCCGGGCGGCCTTCGACCAGGCAAAGACTTGGCGCCCAGAGTGTTAATCTGGACGGCCTCTGCCCAGGCAAAGACTCGGCGCCCAGAGTGTGAATCTGGGCGGCCTCCGCCCAGGCAAAGACTCGGCGCCCAGAGTGTGAATCCGGGCGGCCTCCTCCCAGGAAAACACTCGGCGCCCAAAGTGTGAATCCGGGCGGCCTCCGCCCAGGCAAAGACTAGGCGCCCAGAGTGTAAATCCGGGCGGCCTCCGCCCAGGCAGACTCGGCGCCCAGAGTGAGAGTCCGGGCCGCCTCCGCGCAAGGAAAGACTCAGCACCCAGAGTGAGAGTCCGAGCGGCCTCCACCCAGGCACAGACTTGGCACCCAGAGTGAATCCGCCCAGGCAAAGACTCGGCGCCCAGAGTTTGAATCCGGGCGGCCTCCGCCCAGGCAAAGACTCGGCGCCCAGAGTGTGAATCCGGGCGGCCTCCGCCCAGGCAAGCACTCTGCACCCAGAGTGTGAATCCGGGCGGCCTTCGCCCAGGCAAAGACTCGGTGCCCAGAGTGTTAATCTGGGCGGCCTCTGCCCAGGCAAAGACGGCGCCCAGAGTGTGATATCCGGGCGGCCTCCGCCCAGGCAAAGACTCGGCGCCCAGAGTGTGAATCCGGGCGGCCTCCGCCCAGGCAAAAACTCGGCGCCCAGAGTGTGAATCCGGGCAGCCTCCGCCCAGGCAAAGACTCGGAACCCAGAGTGAGAGTCTGGGCGGCCTCCGCCCAGGCAAAGATTCGGCACCCAGAATGAATCCGGGAGGCCTCCGCCCAGGCAAAGACTCGGCGCCCAGAGTGAGAGTCCGAGCGGCCTCCACGCAGGCACAGACTTGGCACCCAGAGTGAATCCGCCCAGGCAAAGACTCGGCGCCCAGAGTGTGAATCCGGGCGGCCTCCGCCCAGGCAAAAACTCGGCGCCCAGACTGTTAATCTGGGCGGCCTCCGCCCAGGCAAAGACTCGGCGCCCAGAGTGTGAATCTGGGCGGCATCCGCCCAGGCAAAGACTCGGCGCCCAGAGTGTGAATCCGGGCCGCCTCCGCGCAAGGAAAGACTCAGCACCCAGAGTGAGAGTCTGAGCGGCCTCCACCCAGGCACAGACTTGGCACCCACAGTGAATCCGCCCAGGCAAAGACTCGGCGCCCAGAGTTTGAATCCGGGCTGCCTCCGCCCAGGCAAAGACTCGGCGCCCAGAGTTTGAATCCGGGCGGCCTCCGCCCAGGCAAAGACTCGGCGCCCAGAGTGTTAATCTGGACGGCCTCTGCCCAGGCAAAGACTCGGCGCCCAGAGTGTGAATCTGGACGGCCTCTGCCCAGGCAAAGACTCGGCGCCCAGAGTGTGAATCTGGGCGGCCTCCGCCCAGGCAAAGACTCGGCGCCCAGAGTGTGAATCTGGGCGGCCTCCGCCCAGGCAAAGACTCGGCGCCCAGAGTGTGAATCTGGGCGGCCTCCGCCCAGGCAAAGGCTCGGCGCCCAGAGTGAGAGTCCGGACGGCCTTCGCCCAGGCAAAGACTCGGCGCCCAGAGTGAGAGCCTGGGCGGCCTTCGCCCAGGCAAAGACTCGGCGCCCAGAGTGAGAGTCCGGGCGGCCTTCGCCCAGGCAAAGACTCGGCGCCCAGAGTGAGAGTCCGGGCGGCCTTCGCCCAGGCAAAGACTCGGCGCCCAGAGTGTGAATCCGGGCGGCCTCCGCCCAGGAAAAGACTCGGCGCCCAAAGTGTGAATCCGGGCGGCCTCCGCCCAGGCAAAGACTCGCCGCCCAAAGTGTGAATCCGGGCGGCCTCCGCCCAGGCAAAGACTAGGCACCCAGAGTGTAAATCCGGGCGGCCTCCGACCAGGCAAAGACTCGGCGCCCAGAGTGTGAATCCGGGCGGCTTCCGCCCAGGCAAAGACTCGCCACCCAGAGTAAATACGGGCGGCCTCCGCCCAAGCAAAGACTCGGCGCCCAGAGTGTGAGTCCGGGTAGCCTCCGCCCAGGCAAAGACTCGGCGCCCGGGGTCCGGGCGGCCTCCGCCCAGGCTAAGACTCGGCTCCCAGAGTGTGAATCCGGGCGGTCTCCGACCAGGCAAAGACTCGACGCCCAGAGTGTGAATCCGGGCGGCCTCCGCCCAGGCAAAGTCTCGGCGCCCAGAGTGTGAGTCCGGGCAGCCTCTGCCCAGGCAAAGACTCGGCGCCCGGGGTCCGGCGGCCTCCGCCCAGGCAAATACTCAGCACCCAGAGCGTTAATCTGGGCGGCCTCCGCCCAGGCAAAGACTCGGCGCTCAGAGTGTGAATCCGGGCGGCCTCCGCCCAGGCAAAGACTCGGCGTCCAGAATGTGAATCCGGGCGGCCTCCACCCAGGTAAAGACTCGGCGCCCAGAGTGAGAGTCCGGGCGGCCTCCGCCCAGGCAAAGACTCGGCGCCCAGAGTGTGAATCCGGGCGGCCTCCGACCAGGCAAAGACTCGGCGCTCAGAGTGTGAATCCGGGCGGCCTCCGCCCAGGCAAAAACTCGGCGCCCAGAGTGTGAATCCGGGCGGCCTCCGCCCAGGCAAACACTCGGAACCCAGAGTGAGAGTCTGGGCGGCCTCCGCCCAGGCAAAGATTCGGCACCCAGAATGAATCCGGGAGGCCTCCGCCCAGGCAAAGACTCGGCGCCCAGAGTGAGAGTCCGAGCGGCCTCCACGCAGGCACAGACTTGGCACCCAGAGTGAATCCGCCCAGGCAAAGACTCGGCGCCCAGAGTGTGAATCCGGGCGGCCTCCGCCCAGGCAAAAACTCGGCGCCCAGAGTGAGAGTCCGGGCGGCCTTCGCCCAGGCAAAGACTCGGCGCCCAGTCTGTTAATCTGGGCGGCCTCCGCCCAGGCAAAGACTCGGCGCCCAGAGTGTGAATCTGGGCGGCCTCCGCCCAGGCAAAGACTCGGCGCCCAGAGTGTGAATCCGGGCCGCCTCCGCGCAAGGAAAGACTCAGCACCCAGAGTGAGAGTCTGAGCGGCCTCCACCCAGGCACAGACTTGGCACCCACAGTGAATCCGCCCAGGCAAAGACTCGGCGCCCAGAGTTTGAATCCGGGCGGCTTCCGCCCAGGCAAAGACTCGGCGCCCAGAGTGTGAATCCGGGCGTCCTCCGCCCAGGCGAAGACTCGGCGCCCAGAGTGAGACTCCGGGCGGCCTTCGGCCAGGCAAAGACTCGGCGCCCAGAGTGTTAATCTGGGCGGCCTCTGCCCAGGCAAAGATTCGGCACCCAGAATTAATCCGGCCGGCCTCCGCCCAGGCAAAGACTCGGCGCCCAGAGTGTGAATCCGGGCGGCCTCCGCCCAGGCAAAGACTCGACGCCCAGAGTGAGAGTCCAGGCGGCCTCCGCCTAGGCAAAGACTCGGTGACCAGAGTGTTAATCTGGGCGGCCTCCGCCCAGGCAAAGACTCGGCGCCCAGAGTGTGAATCTGGGCGGCCTCCGCCCAGGCAAACACTCGGCGCCCAGAGTGTGAATCTGGGCGGCCTCCGCCCAGGCAAAGTCTCGGCGCCCAGAGTGTGAATCCGGGCGGCCTCCGCCCAGGCAAAGACTCGGCGCCCAGAGTGTGAATCCGAGCGGCTTCCGCCCAGGCAAAGACTCGGCTCCCAGAGTGTGAATCCGGGCGGTCTCCGACCAGGCAAAGACTCGGCGCCCAGAGTGTGAATCCGGGCGGCCTCCGCCCAGGCAAAGTCTCGGCGCCCAGAGTGTGAATCCGAGCGGCCTCCGCCCAGGCAAAAACACGGCGCCCAGAGTGTGAATCCGGGCGGCCTCCGCCCAGGCAAAGACTCGACGCCCAGAGTGAGAGTCCAGGCGGCCTCCGCCTAGGCAAAGACTCGGTGCCCAGAGTGTTAATCTGGGCGGCCTCCGCCCAGGCAAAAACTCGGCGCCCAGAGTGTGAATCTGGGCGGCCTCCGCCCAGGCAAAGACTCGGCGCCCAGAGTGTGAATCTGGGCGGCCTCCGCCCAGGCAAAGACTCGGCGCCCAGAGTGTGAATCCGGGCGGCCTCCGCCCAGGCAAAGACTCGGCGCTCAGAGTGTGAATCCGAGCGGCTTCCGCCCAGGCAAAGACTCGGCGCCCAGAGTGTGAATCCGGGCGGCCTCCGCCCAGGCACAGTCTCGGCGCCCAGAGTGTGAATCCGGGCGGCCTCCGCCCAGGCAAAAACACGGCGCCCAGAGTGTGAATCCGGGCGGCCTCCGCCCAGGCAAAGACTCGGCGCCCAGAGTGTGAATCCGGGCGGCCTCCGCCCAGGCAAAAACACGGCGCCCAGAGTGTGAATCCGGGCGGCCTCCGCCCAGGCAAAGACTCGGCGCCCAGAGTGTGAATCCGGGCGGCCTCCGCCCAGGCAAAGACTCGGCGCCCAGAGTATGAATCCGGGCGGCCTCCGCCCAGGCAAAGACTCGGCGCCCAGAGTGTTAATCTGGGCGGCCTCCGCCCAGGCAAGGACTCGGCGCCCAGAGTGTGAGTCCGGGCGGCCTTTGCCCAGGCAAAGACTCGGCGCCCAGAGTGTTAATCTGGGCGGCCTCTGCCCAGGCAAAGACTCGGCGTCCAGAGTGTGAATCTGGGCGGCCTCTGCCCAGGCAAAGACTCGGCACCCAGAGTGAGAGTCCGGGCGGCCTTCGCCCAGGCAAAGACTCGGCGCCCAGAGTGAGAGTCCGGGCGGCCTTCGCCCAGGCAAAGACTCGGCGCCCAGAGTGAGAGTCCGGTCGGCCTTCGCCCAGGCAAAGACTCGGCTCCCAGAGTGTGAATCCGGGCGGCCTCCGCCCAGGAAAAGACTCGGCGCCCAAAGTGTGAATCCGGGCGGCCTCTGCCCAGGCAAAGACTCGGCGCCCAAAGTGTGAATCCGGGCGGCCTCCGCCCAGGCAAAGACTAGGCGCCCAGAGTGTAAATCCGGGCGGCCTCCGCCCAGGCAGACTCGGCGCCCAGAGTGAGAGTCCGGGCCGCCTCCGCGCAAGGAAAGACTCAGCACCCAGAGTGAGAGTCCGAGCGGCCTCCACCCAGGCACAGACTTGGCACCCAGAGTGAATCCGCCCAGGCAAAGACTCGGCGCCCAGAGTTTGAATCCGGACGGCCTCTGCCCAGGCAAAGACTCGGCGCCCAGAGTGTGAATCCGGGCGGACTCCGCCCAGGCAAACACTCGGCACCCAGAGTGTGAATCCGGGCGGCCTTCGCCTAGGCAAAGACTCGGTGCCCAGAGTGTTAATCTGGGCGGCCTCCGCCTAGGCAAAGACTCGGCGCCCAGAGTGTTAATCTGGGCGGCCTCCGTCCAGGCAAAGACTCGGCGCCCAGAGTGTGAATCTGGGCGGCCTCCGCCCAGGCAAAGACTCGGCGCCCAGAGTGTGAATCTGGGCGGCCTCCGCCCAAGCAAAGACTCGGCGCCCAGAGTGTGAATCCGGGCGGCCTCCGACCAGGCAAAGACTCGGCGCCCAGAGTGTGAATCCGGGCGGCTTCCGCCCAGGCAAAGACTCGGCGCCCAGAGTGAGAGTCCGAGCGGCCTCCACGCAGGCACAGACTTGGCACCCAGAGTGAATCCGCCCAGGCAAAGACTCGGCGCCCAGAGTGTGAATCCGGGCGGCCTCCGCCCAGGCAAAGACTCGGCGCCCAGAGTGTGAATCCGAGCGGCTTCCGCCCAGGCAAAGACTTGGATCCCAGAGTGTGAATCCGGGCGGTCTCCGACCAGGCAAAGACTCGGCGCCCAGAGTGTGAATCCGGGCGGCCTCCGCCCAGGCAAAGTCTCGGCGCCCAGAGTGTGAATCCGAGCGGCCTCCGCCCAGGCAAAAACACGGCGCCCAGAGTGTGAATCCGGGCGGCCTCCGCCCAGGCAAAGACTCGACGCCCAGAGTGAGAGTCCAGGCGGCCTCCGCCTAGGCAAAGACTCGGTGCCCAGAGTGTGAATCTGGGCGGCCTCCGCCCAGGCAAAGACTCGGCGCCCAGAGTGTGAATCTGGGCGGCCTCCGCCCAGGCAAAGACTCGGCGCCCAGAGTGTGAATCCGGGCGGCCTCCGCCCAGGCAAAGACTCGGCGCCCAGAGTGTGAATCCGGGCGGCCTCCGCCCAGGCACAGTCTCGGCGCCCAGAGTGTGAATCCGGGCGGCCTCCGCCCAGGCAAAGACTCGGCACCCAGAGTGTGAATCCGGGCGGCCTCCGCCCAGGCAAAGACTTGGTGCCCAGATTGTGAATCCGGGCGGCCTCCGCCCAGGCAAAGACTCGGCGCCCAGAGTGTGAATCCGGGCGGCCTCCGCCCAGGCAAAGACTCGGCACCCAGAGTGTGAATCCGGGCGGCCTCCGCCCAGGCAAAGACTTGGTGCCCAGATTGTGAATCCGGGCGGCCTCCGCCCAGGCAAAGACTCGGCGCCCAGAGTGTGAATCCGAGCGGCTTCCGCCCAGGCAAAGACTCGGCTCCCAGAGTGTGAATCCGGGCGGTCTCCGACCAGGCAAAGACTCGGCGCCCAGAGTGTGAATCCGGGCGGCCTCCGCCCAGGCAAAGTCTCGGCGCCCAGAGTGTGAATCCGGGCGGCCTCCGCCCAGGCAAAAACACGGCGCCCAGAGTGTGAATCCGGGCGGCCTCCGCCCAGGCAAAGACTCGGCGCCCAGAGTGTGAATCCGGGCGGCCTCCGCCCAGGCAAAGACTCGGCGCCCAGAGTGTGAATCCGGGCGGCCTCCGCCCAGGCAAAGACTCGGCGCCCAGAGTGTGAGTTCGGGCGGCCTTTGCCCAGGCAAAGACTCGGCGCCCAGAGTGTTAATCTGGACGGCCTCTGCCCAGGCAAAGACTCGGCGCCCAGAGTGTGAATCTGGGCGGCCTCTGCCCAGGCAAAGACTCTGCGCCCAGAGTGTGAATCTGGGCGGCCTCCGCCCAGGCAAAGACTCGGCACCCAGAGTGAGAGTCCGGGCGGCCTTCGACCAGGCAAAGACTCGGCGCCCAGAGTGTTAATCTGGACGGCCTCTGCCCAGGCAAAGACTCGGCGCCCAGAGTGTGAATCTGGGCGGCCTCCGCCCAGGCAAAGACTCGGCGCCCAGAGTGTGAATCCGGGCGGCCTCCTCCCAGGAAAACACTCGGCGCCCAAAGTGTGAATCCGGGCGGCCTCCGCCCAGGCAAAGACTAGGCGCCCAGAGTGTAAATCCGGGCGGCCTCCGCCCAGGCAGACTCGGCGCCCAGAGTGAGAGTCCGGGCCGCCTCCGCGCAAGGAAAGACTCAGCACCCAGAGTGAGAGTCCGAGCGGCCTCCACCCAGGCACAGACTTGGCACCCAGAGTGAATCCGCCCAGGCAAAGACTCGGCGCCCAGAGTTTCAATCCGGGCGGCCTCCGCCCAGGCAAAGACTCGGCGCCCAGAGTGTGAATCCGGGCGGCCTCCGCCCAGGCAAGCACTCTGCACCCAGAGTGTGAATCCGGGCGGCCTTCGCCCAGGCAAAGACTCGGTGCCCAGAGTGTTAATCTGGGCGGCCTCTGCCCAGGCAAAGACGGCGCCCAGAGTGTGATATCCGGGCGGCCTCCGCCCAGGCAAAGACTCGGCGCCCAGAGTGTGAATCCGGGCGGCCTCCGCCCAGGCAAAAACTCGGCGCCCAGAGTGTGAATCCGGGCAGCCTCCGCCCAGGCAAAGACTCGGAACCCAGAGTGAGAGTCTGGGCGGCCTCCGCCCAGGCAAAGATTCGGCACCCAGAATGAATCCGGGAGGCCTCCGCCCAGGCAAAGACTCGGCGCCCAGAGTGAGAGTCCGAGCGGCCTCCACGCAGGCACAGACTTGGCACCCAGAGTGAATCCGCCCAGGCAAAGACTCGGCGCCCAGAGTGTGAATCCGGGCGGCCTCCGCCCAGGCAAAAACTCGGCGCCCAGACTGTTAATCTGGGCGGCCTCCGCCCAGGCAAAGACTCGGCGCCCAGAGTGTGAATCTGGGCGGCATCCGCCCAGGCAAAGACTCGGCGCCCAGAGTGTGAATCCGGGCCGCCTCCGCGCAAGGAAAGACTCAGCACCCAGAGTGAGAGTCTGAGCGGCCTCCACCCAGGCACAGACTTGGCACCCACAGTGAATCCGCCCAGGCAAAGACTCGGCGCCCAGAGTTTGAATCCGGGCTGCCTCCGCCCAGGCAAAGACTCGGCGCCCAGAGTTTGAATCCGGGCGGCCTCCGCCCAGGCAAGGACTCGGCGCCCAGAGTGTTAATCTGGACGGCCTCTGCCCAGGCAAAGACTCGGCGCCCAGAGTGTGAATCTGGACGGCCTCTGCCCAGGCAAAGACTCGGCGCCCAGAGTGTGAATCTGGGCGGCCTCCGCCCAGGCAAAGACTCGGCGCCCAGAGTGTGAATCTGGGCGGCCTCCGCCCAGGCAAAGACTCGGCGCCCAGAGTGTGAATCTGGGCGGCCTCCGCCCAGGCAAAGGCTCGGCGCCCAGAGTGAGAGTCCGGACGGCCTTCGCCCAGGCAAAGACTCGGCGCCCAGAGTGAGAGCCTGGGCGGCCTTCGCCCAGGCAAAGACTCGGCGCCCAGAGTGAGAGTCCGGGCGGCCTTCGCCCAGGCAAAGACTCGGCGCCCAGAGTGAGAGTCCGGGCGGCCTTCGCCCAGGCAAAGACTCGGCGCCCAGAGTGTGAATCCGGGCGGCCTCCGCCCAGGAAAAGACTCGGCGCCCAAAGTGTGAATCCGGGCGGCCTCCGCCCAGGCAAAGACTCGCCGCCCAAAGTGTGAATCCGGGCGGCCTCCGCCCAGGCAAAGACTAGGCACCCAGAGTGTAAATCCGGGCGGCCTCCGACCAGGCAAAGACTCGGCGCCCAGAGTGTGAATCCGGGCGGCTTCCGCCCAGGCAAAGACTCGCCACCCAGAGTAAATACGGGCGGCCTCCGCCCAAGCAAAGACTCGGCGCCCAGAGTGTGAGTCCGGGTAGCCTCCGCCCAGGCAAAGACTCGGCGCCCGGGGTCCGGGCGGCCTCCGCCCAGGCAAAGACTCGGCTCCCAGAGTGTGAATCCGGGCGGTCTCCGACCAGGCAAAGACTCGACGCCCAGAGTGTGAATCCGGGCGGCCTCCGCCCAGGCAAAGTCTCGGCGCCCAGAGTGTGAGTCCGGGCAGCCTCTGCCCAGGCAAAGACTCGTCGCCCGGGGTCCGGCGGCCTCCGCCCAGGCAAATACTCAGCACCCAGAGCGTTAATCTGGGCGGCCTCCGCCCAGGCAAAGACTCGGCGCTCAGAGTGTGAATCCGGGCGGCCTCCGCCCAGGCAAAGACTCGGCGTCCAGAATGTGAATCCGGGCGGCCTCCGCCCAGGTAAAGACTCGGCGCCCAGAGTGAGAGTCCGGGCGGCCTCCGCCCAGGCAAAGACTCGGCGCCCAGAGTGTGAATCCGGGCGGCCTCCGACCAGGCAAAGACTCGGCGCTCAGAGTGTGAATCCGGGCGGCCTCCGCCCAGGCAAAAACTCGGCGCCCAGAGTGTGAATCCGGGCGGCCTCCGCCCAGGCAAACACTCGGAACCCAGAGTGAGAGTCTGGGCGGCCTCCGCCCAGGCAAAGATTCGGCACCCAGAATGAATCCGGGAGGCCTCCGCCCAGGCAAAGACTCGGCGCCCAGAGTGAGAGTCCGAGCGGCCTCCACGCAGGCACAGACTTGGCACCCAGAGTGAATCCGCCCAGGCAAAGACTCGGCGCCCAGAGTGTGAATCCGGGCGGCCTCCGCCCAGGCAAAAACTCGGCGCCCAGAGTGAGAGTCCGGGCGGCCTTCGCCCAGGCAAAGACTCGGCGCCCAGTCTGTTAATCTGGGCGGCCTCCGCCCAGGCAAAGACTCGGCGCCCAGAGTGTGAATCTGGGCGGCCTCCGCCCAGGCAAAGACTCGGCGCCCAGAGTGTGAATCCGGGCCGCCTCCGCGCAAGGAAAGACTCAGCACCCAGAGTGAGAGTCTGAGCGGCCTCCACCCAGGCACAGACTTGGCACCCACAGTGAATCCGCCCAGGCAAAGACTCGGCGCCCAGAGTTTGAATCCGGGCGGCTTCCGCCCAGGCAAAGACTCGGCGCCCAGAGTGTGAATCCGGGCGGCTTCCGCCCAGGCAAAGACTCGGCGCCCAGAGTGAGAGTCCGAGCGGCCTCCACGCAGGCACAGACTTGGCACCCAGAGTGAATCCGCCCAGGCAAAGACTCGGCGCCCAGAGTGTGAATCCGGGCGGCCTCCGCCCAGGCAAAAACTCGGCGCCCAGAGTGTGAATCCGAGCGGCTTCCGCCCCAGGCAAAGACTTGGATCCCAGAGTGTGAATCCGGGCGGTCTCCGACCAGGCAAAGACTCGGCGCCCAGAGTGTGAATCCGGGCGGCCTCCGCCCAGGCAAAGTCTCGGCGCCCAGAGTGTGAATCCGAGCGGCCTCCGCCCAGGCAAAAACACGGCGCCCAGAGTGTGAATCCGGGCGGCCTCCGCCCAGGCAAAGACTCGACGCCCAGAGTGAGAGTCCAGGCGGCCTCCGCCTAGGCAAAGACTCGGTGCCCAGAGTGTTAATCTGGGCGGCCTCCGCCCAGGCAAAAACTCGGCGCCCAGAGTGTGAATCTGGGCGGCCTCCGCCCAGGCAAAGACTCGGCGCCCAGAGTGTGAATCTGGGCGGCCTCCGCCCAGGCAAAGACTCGGCGCCCAGAGTGTGAATCCGGGCGGCCTCCGCCCAGGCAAAGACTCGGCGCTCAGAGTGTGAATCCGAGCGGCTTCCGCCCAGGCAAAGACTCGGCGCCCAGAGTGTGAATCCGGGCGGCCTCCGCCCAGGCACAGTCTCGGCGCCCAGAGTGTGAATCCGGGCGGCCTCCGCCCAGGCAAAGACTCGGCACCCAGAGTGTGAATCCGGGCGGCCTCCGCCCAGGCAAAGACTTGGTGCCCAGATTGTGAATCCGGGCGGCCTCCGCCCAGGCAAAGACTCGGCGCCCAGAGTGTGAATCCGGGCGGCCTCCGCCCAGGCAAAGACTCGGCACCCAGAGTGTGAATCCGGGCGGCCTCCGCCCAGGCAAAGACTTGGTGCCCAGATTGTGAATCCGGGCGGCCTCCGCCCAGGCAAAGACTCGGCGCCCAGAGTGTGAATCCGAGCGGCTTCCGCCCAGGCAAAGACTCGGCTCCCAGAGTGTGAATCCGGGCGGTCTCCGACCAGGCAAAGACTCGGCGCCCAGAGTGTGAATCCGGGCGGCCTCCGCCCAGGCAAAGTCTCGGCGCCCAGAGTGTGAATCCGGGCGGCCTCCGCCCAGGCAAAAACACGGCGCCCAGAGTGTGAATCCGGGCGGCCTCCGCCCAGGCAAAGACTCGGCGCCCAGAGTGTGAATCCGGGCGGCCTCCGCCCAGGCAAAGACTCGGCGCCCAGAGTGTGAATCCGGGCGGCCTCCGCCCAGGCAAAGACTCGGCGCCCAGAGTGTGAGTTCGGGCGGCCTTTGCCCAGGCAAAGACTCGGCGCCCAGAGTGTTAATCTGGACGGCCTCTGCCCAGGCAAAGACTCGGCGCCCAGAGTGTGAATCTGGGCGGCCTCTGCCCAGGCAAAGACTCTGCGCCCAGAGTGTGAATCTGGGCGGCCTCCGCCCAGGCAAAGACTCGGCACCCAGAGTGAGAGTCCGGGCGGCCTTCGACCAGGCAAAGACTCGGCACCCAGAGTGTTAATCTGGACGGCCTCTGCCCAGGCAAAGACTCGGCGCCCAGAGTGTGAATCTGGGCGGCCTCCGCCCAGGCAAAGACTCGGCGCCCAGAGTGTGAATCCGGGCGGCCTCCTCCCAGGAAAACACTCGGCGCCCAAAGTGTGAATCCGGGCGGCCTCCGCCCAGGCAAAGACTAGGCGCCCAGAGTGTAAATCCGGGCGGCCTCCGCCCAGGCAGACTCGGCGCCCAGAGTGAGAGTCCGGGCTGCCTCCGCGCAAGGAAAGACTCAGCACCCAGAGTGAGAGTCCGAGCGGCCTCCACCCAGGCACAGACTTGGCACCCAGAGTGAATCCGCCCAGGCAAAGACTCGGCGCCCAGAGTTTGAATCCGGGCGGCCTCCGCCCAGGCAAAGACTCGGCGCCCAGAGTGTGAATCCGGGCGGCCTCCGCCCAGGCAAGCACTCTGCACCCAGAGTGTGAATCCGGGCGGCCTTCGCCCAGGCAAAGACTCGGTGCCCAGAGTGTTAATCTGGGCGGCCTCTGCCCAGGCAAAGACGGCGCCCAGAGTGTGATATCCGGGCGGCCTCCGCCCAGGCAAAGACTCGGCGCCCAGAGTGTGAATCCGGGCGGCCTCCGCCCAGGCAAAAACTCGGCGCCCAGAGTGTGAATCCGGGCAGCCTCCGCCCAGGCAAAGACTCGGAACCCAGAGTGAGAGTCTGGGCGGCCTCCGCCCAGGCAAAGATTCGGCACCCAGAATGAATCCGGGAGGCCTCCGCCCAGGCAAAGACTCGGCGCCCAGAGTGAGAGTCCGAGCGGCCTCCACGCAGGCACAGACTTGGCACCCAGAGTGAATCCGCCCAGGCAAAGACTCGGCGCCCAGAGTGTGAATCCGGGCGGCCTCCGCCCAGGCAAAAACTCGGCGCCCAGACTGTTAATCTGGGCGGCCTCCGCCCAGGCAAAGACTCGGCGCCCAGAGTGTGAATCTGGGCGGCATCCGCCCAGGCAAAGACTCGGCGCCCAGAGTGTGAATCCGGGCCGCCTCCGCGCAAGGAAAGACTCAGCACCCAGAGTGAGAGTCTGAGCGGCCTCCACCCAGGCACAGACTTGGCACCCACAGTGAATCCGCCCAGGCAAAGACTCGGCGCCCAGAGTTTGAATCCGGGCTGCCTCCGCGCAAGGAAAGACTCAGCACCCAGAGTGAGAGTCTGAGCGGCCTCCACCCAGGCACAGACTTGGCACCCACAGTGAATCCGCCCAGGCAAAGACTCGGCGCCCAGAGTTTGAATCCGGGCGGCCTCCGCCCAGGCAAAGACTCGGCGCCCAGAGTGTTAATCTGGACGGCCTCTGCCCAGGCAAAGACTCGGCGCCCAGAGTGTGAATCTGGACGGCCTCTGCCCAGGCAAAGACTCGGCGCCCAGAGTGTGAATCTGGGCGGCCTCCGCCCAGGCAAAGACTCGGCGCCCAGAGTGTGAATCTGGGCGGCCTCCGCCCAGGCAAAGACTCGGCGCCCAGAGTGTGAATCTGGGCGGCCTCCGCCCAGGCAAAGGCTCGGCGCCCAGAGTGAGAGTCCGGACGGCCTTCGCCCAGGCAAAGACTCGGCGCCCAGAGTGAGAGCCTGGGCGGCCTTCGCCCAGGCAAAGACTCGGCGCCCAGAGTGAGAGTCCGGGCGGCCTTCGCCCAGGCAAAGACTCGGCGCCCAGAGTGAGAGTCCGGGCGGCCTTCGCCCAGGCAAAGACTCGGCGCCCAGAGTGTGAATCCGGGCGGCCTCCGCCCAGGAAAAGACTCGGCGCCCAAAGTGTGAATCCGGGCGGCCTCCGCCCAGGCAAAGACTCGCCGCCCAAAGTGTGAATCCGGGCGGCCTCCGCCCAGGCAAAGACTAGGCACCCAGAGTGTAAATCCGGGCGGCCTCCGACCAGGCAAAGACTCGGCGCCCAGAGTGTGAATCCGGGCGGCTTCCGCCCAGGCAAAGACTCGCCACCCAGAGTAAATACGGGCGGCCTCCGCCCAAGCAAAGACTCGGCGCCCAGAGTGTGAGTCCGGGTAGCCTCCGCCCAGGCAAAGACTCGGCGCCCAGAGTGTTAATCTGGACGGCCTCTGCCCAGGCAAAGACTCGGCGCCCAGAGTGTGAATCTGGACGGCCTCTGCCCAGGCAAAGACTCGGCGCCCAGAGTGTGAATCTGGGCGGCCTCCGCCCAGGCAAAGACTCGGCGCCCAGAGTGTGAATCTGGGCGGCCTCCGCCCAGGCAAAGACTCGGCGCCCAGAGTGTGAATCTGGGCGGCCTCCGCCCAGGCAAAGGCTCGGCGCCCAGAGTGAGAGTCCGGACGGCCTTCGCCCAGGCAAAGACTCGGCGCCCAGAGTGAGAGCCTGGGCGGCCTTCGCCCAGGCAAAGACTCGGCGCCCAGAGTGAGAGTCCGGGCGGCCTTCGCCCAGGCAAAGACTCGGCGCCCAGAGTGAGAGTCCGGGCGGCCTTCGCCCAGGCAAAGACTCGGCGCCCAGAGTGTGAATCCGGGCGGCCTCCGCCCAGGAAAAGACTCGGCGCCCAAAGTGTGAATCCGGGCGGCCTCCGCCCAGGCAAAGACTCGCCGCCCAAAGTGTGAATCCGGGCGGCCTCCGCCCAGGCAAAGACTAGGCACCCAGAGTGTAAATCCGGGCGGCCTCCGACCAGGCAAAGACTCGGCGCCCAGAGTGTGAATCCGGGCGGCTTCCGCCCAGGCAAAGACTCGCCACCCAGAGTAAATACGGGCGGCCTCCGCCCAAGCAAAGACTCGGCGCCCAGAGTGTGAGTCCGGGTAGCCTCCGCCCAGGCAAAGACTCGGCGCCCGGGGTCCGGGCGGCCTCCGCCCAGGCAAAGACTCGGCTCCCAGAGTGTGAATCCGGGCGGTCTCCGACCAGGCAAAGACTCGACGCCCAGAGTGTGAATCCGGGCGGCCTCCGCCCAGGCAAAGTCTCGGCGCCCAGAGTGTGAGTCCGGGCAGCCTCTGCCCAGGCAAAGACTCGTCGCCCGGGGTCCGGCGGCCTCCGCCCAGGCAAATACTCAGCACCCAGAGCGTTAATCTGGGCGGCCTCCGCCCAGGCAAAGACTCGGCGCTCAGAGTGTGAATCCGGGCGGCCTCCGCCCAGGCAAAGACTCGGCGTCCAGAATGTGAATCCGGGCGGCCTCCGCCCAGGTAAAGACTCGGCGCCCAGAGTGAGAGTCCGGGCGGCCTCCGCCCAGGCAAAGACTCGGCGCCCAGAGTGTGAATCCGGGCGGCCTCCGACCAGGCAAAGACTCGGCGCTCAGAGTGTGAATCCGGGCGGCCTCCGCCCAGGCAAAAACTCGGCGCCCAGAGTGTGAATCCGGGCGGCCTCCGCCCAGGCAAACACTCGGAACCCAGAGTGAGAGTCTGGGCGGCCTCCGCCCAGGCAAAGATTCGGCACCCAGAATGAATCCGGGAGGCCTCCGCCCAGGCAAAGACTCGGCGCCCAGAGTGAGAGTCCGAGCGGCCTCCACGCAGGCACAGACTTGGCACCCAGAGTGAATCCGCCCAGGCAAAGACTCGGCGCCCAGAGTGTGAATCCGGGCGGCCTCCGCCCAGGCAAAAACTCGGCGCCCAGAGTGAGAGTCCGGGCGGCCTTCGCCCAGGCAAAGACTCGGCGCCCAGTCTGTTAATCTGGGCGGCCTCCGCCCAGGCAAAGACTCGGCGCCCAGAGTGTGAATCTGGGCGGCCTCCGCCCAGGCAAAGACTCGGCGCCCAGAGTGTGAATCCGGGCCGCCTCCGCGCAAGGAAAGACTCAGCACCCAGAGTGAGAGTCTGAGCGGCCTCCACCCAGGCACAGACTTGGCACCCACAGTGAATCCGCCCAGGCAAAGACTCGGCGCCCAGAGTTTGAATCCGGGCGGCTTCCGCCCAGGCAAAGACTCGGCGCCCAGAGTGTGAATCCGGGCGTCCTCCGCCCAGGCGAAGACTCGGCGCCCAGAGTGAGACTCCGGGCGGCCTTCGGCCAGGCAAAGACTCGGCGCCCAGAGTGTTAATCTGGGCGGCCTCTGCCCAGGCAAAGATTCGGCACCCAGAATTAATCCGGCCGGCCTCCGCCCAGGCAAAGACTCGGCGCCCAGAGTGTGAATCCGGGCGGCCTCCGCCCAGGCAAAGACTCGACGCCCAGAGTGAGAGTCCAGGCGGCCTCCGCCTAGGCAAAGACTCGGTGACCAGAGTGTTAATCTGGGCGGCCTCCGCCCAGGCAAAGACTCGGCGCCCAGAGTGTGAATCTGGGCGGCCTCCGCCCAGGCAAACACTCGGCGCCCAGAGTGTGAATCTGGGCGGCCTCCGCCCAGGCAAAGACTCGGCGCCCAGAGTGTGAATCCGGGCGGCCTCCGCCCAGGCAAAGACTCGGCGCCCAGAGTGTGAATCCGAGCGGCTTCCGCCCAGGCAAAGACTCGGCTCCCAGAGTGTGAATCCGGGCGGTCTCCGACCAGGCAAAGACTCGGCGCCCAGAGTGTGAATCCGGGCGGCCTCCGCCCAGGCAAAGTCTCGGCGCCCAGAGTGTGAATCCGAGCGGCCTCCGCCCAGGCAAAAACACGGCGCCCAGAGTGTGAATCCGGGCGGCCTCCGCCCAGGCAAAGACTCGACGCCCAGAGTGAGAGTCCAGGCGGCCTCCGCCTAGGCAAAGACTCGGTGCCCAGAGTGTTAATCTGGGCGGCCTCCGCCCAGGCAAAAACTCGGCGCCCAGAGTGTGAATCTGGGCGGCCTCCGCCCAGGCAAAGACTCGGCGCCCAGAGTGTGAATCTGGGCGGCCTCCGCCCAGGCAAAGACTCGGCGCCCAGAGTGTGAATCCGGGCGGCCTCCGCCCAGGCAAAGACTCGGCGCTCAGAGTGTGAATCCGAGCGGCTTCCGCCCAGGCAAAGACTCGGCGCCCAGAGTGTGAATCTGGGCGGCCTCCGCCCAGGCACAGTCTCGGCGCCCAGAGTGTGAATCCGGGCGGCCTCCGCCCAGGCAAAAACACGGCGCCCAGAGTGTGAATCCGGGCGGCCTCCGCCCAGGCAAAGACTCGGCGCCCAGAGTGTGAATCCGGGCGGCCTCCGCCCAGGCAAAAACACGGCGCCCAGAGTGTGAATCCGGGCGGCCTCCGCCCAGGCAAAGACTCGGCGCCCAGAGTGTGAATCCGGGCGGCCTCCGCCCAGGCAAAGACTCGGCGCCCAGAGTATGAATCCGGGCGGCCTCCGCCCAGGCAAAGACTCGGCGCCCAGAGTGTTAATCTGGGCGGCCTCCGCCCAGGCAAGGACTCGGCGCCCAGAGTGTGAGTCCGGGCGGCCTTTGCCCAGGCAAAGACTCGGCGCCCAGAGTGTTAATCTGGGCGGCCTCTGCCCAGGCAAAGACTCGGAACCCAGAGTGAGAGTCTGGGCGGCCTCCGCCCAGGCAAAGATTCGGCACCCAGAATGAATCCGGGAGGCCTCCGCCCAGGCAAAGACTCGGCGCCCAGAGTGAGAGTCCGAGCGGCCTCCACGCAGGCACAGACTTGGCACCCAGAGTGAATCCGCCCAGGCAAAGACTCGGCGCCCAGAGTGTGAATCCGGGCGGCCTCCGCCCAGGCAAAAACTCGGCGCCCAGAGTGAGAGTCCGGGCGGCCTTCGCCCAGGCAAAGACTCGGCGCCCAGTCTGTTAATCTGGGCGGCCTCCGCCCAGGCAAAGACTCGGCGCCCAGAGTGTGAATCTGGGCGGCCTCCGCCCAGGCAAAGACTCGGCGCCCAGAGTGTGAATCCGGGCCGCCTCCGCGCAAGGAAAGACTCAGCACCCAGAGTGAGAGTCTGAGCGGCCTCCACCCAGGCACAGACTTGGCACCCACAGTGAATCCGCCCAGGCAAAGACTCGGCGCCCAGAGTTTGAATCCGGGCGGCTTCCGCCCAGGCAAAGACTCGGCGCCCAGAGTGTGAATCCGGGCGTCCTCCGCCCAGGCGAAGACTCGGCGCCCAGAGTGAGACTCCGGGCGGCCTTCGGCCAGGCAAAGACTCGGCGCCCAGAGTGTTAATCTGGGCGGCCTCTGCCCAGGCAAAGATTCGGCACCCAGAATTAATCCGGCCGGCCTCCGCCCAGGCAAAGACTCGGCGCCCAGAGTGTGAATCCGGGCGGCCTCCGCCCAGGCAAAGACTCGACGCCCAGAGTGAGAGTCCAGGCGGCCTCCGCCTAGGCAAAGACTCGGTGACCAGAGTGTTAATCTGGGCGGCCTCCGCCCAGGCAAAGACTCGGCGCCCAGAGTGTGAATCTGGGCGGCCTCCGCCCAGGCAAACACTCGGCGCCCAGAGTGTGAATCTGGGCGGCCTCCGCCCAGGCAAAGACTCGGCGCCCAGAGTGTGAATCCGGGCGGCCTCCGCCCAGGCAAAGACTCGGCGCCCAGAGTGTGAATCCGAGCGGCTTCCGCCCAGGCAAAGACTCGGCTCCCAGAGTGTGAATCCGGGCGGTCTCCGACCAGGCAAAGACTCGGCGCCCAGAGTGTGAATCCGGGCGGCCTCCGCCCAGGCAAAGTCTCGGCGCCCAGAGTGTGAATCCGAGCGGCCTCCGCCCAGGCAAAAACACGGCGCCCAGAGTGTGAATCCGGGCGGCCTCCGCCCAGGCAAAGACTCGACGCCCAGAGTGAGAGTCCAGGCGGCCTCCGCCTAGGCAAAGACTCGGTGCCCAGAGTGTTAATCTGGGCGGCCTCCGCCCAGGCAAAAACTCGGCGCCCAGAGTGTGAATCTGGGCGGCCTCCGCCCAGGCAAAGACTCGGCGCCCAGAGTGTGAATCTGGGCGGCCTCCGCCCAGGCAAAGACTCGGCGCCCAGAGTGTGAATCCGGGCGGCCTCCGCCCAGGCAAAGACTCGGCGCTCAGAGTGTGAATCCGAGCGGCTTCCGCCCAGGCAAAGACTCGGCGCCCAGAGTGTGAATCCGGGCGGCCTCCGCCCAGGCACAGTCTCGGCGCCCAGAGTGTGAATCCGGGCGGCCTCCGCCCAGGCAAAAACACGGCGCCCAGAGTGTGAATCCGGGCGGCCTTCGCCCAGGCAAAGACTCGGCGCCCAGAGTGTGAATCCGGGCGGCCTCCGCCCAGGCAAAAACACGGCGCCCAGAGTGTGAATCCGGGCGGCCTCCGCCCAGGCAAAGACTCGGCGCCCAGAGTGTGAATCCGGGCGGCCTCCGCCCAGGCAAAGACTCGGCGCCCAGAGTATGAATCCGGGCGGCCTCCGCCCAGGCAAAGACTCGGCGCCCAGAGTGTTAATCTGGGCGGCCTCCGCCCAGGCAAGGACTCGGCGCCCAGAGTGTGAGTCCGGGCGGCCTTTGCCCAGGCAAAGACTCGGCGCCCAGAGTGTTAATCTGGGCGGCCTCTGCCCAGGCAAAGACTCGGCACCCAGAGTGAGAGTCCGGGCGGCCTTCGCCCAGGCAAAGACTCGGCGCCCAGAGTGAGAGTCCGGGCGGCCTTCGCCCAGGCAAAGACTCGGCGCCCAGAGTGAGAGTCCGGTCGGCCTTCGCCCAGGCAAAGACTCGGCTCCCAGAGTGTGAATCCGGGCGGCCTCCGCCCAGGAAAAGACTCGGCGCCCAAAGTGTGAATCCGGGCGGCCTCTGCCCAGGCAAAGACTCGGCGCCCAAAGTGTGAATCCGGGCGGCCTCCGCCCAGGCAAAGACTAGGCGCCCAGAGTGTAAATCCGGGCGGCCTCCGCCCAGGCAGACTCGGCGCCCAGAGTGAGAGTCCGGGCCGCCTCCGCGCAAGGAAAGACTCAGCACCCAGAGTGAGAGTCCGAGCGGCCTCCACCCAGGCACAGACTTGGCACCCAGAGTGAATCCGCCCAGGCAAAGACTCGGCGCCCAGAGTTTGAATCCGGACGGCCTCTGCCCAGGCAAAGACTCGGCGCCCAGAGTGTGAATCCGGGCGGACTCCGCCCAGGCAAACACTCGGCACCCAGAGTGTGAATCCGGGCGGCCTTCGCCCAGGCAAAGACTCGGTGCCCAGAGTGTTAATCTGGGCGGCCTCCGCCTAGGCAAAGACTCGGCGCCCAGAGTGTTAATCTGGGCGGCCTCCGTCCAGGCAAAGACTCGGCGCCCAGAGTGTGAATCTGGGCGGCCTCCGCCCAGGCAAAGACTCGGCGCCCAGAGTGTGAATCTGGGCGGCCTCCGCCCAAGCAAAGACTCGGCGCCCAGAGTGTGAATCCGGGCGGCCTCCGACCAGGCAAAGACTCGGCGCCCAGAGTGTGAATCCGGGCGGCTTCCGCCCAGGCAAAGACTCGGAACCCAGAGTGAGAGTCTGGGCGGCCTCCGCCCAGGCAAAGATTCGGCACCCAGAATGAATCCGGGAGGCCTCCGCCCAGGCAAAGACTCGGCGCCCAGAGTGAGAGTCCGAGCGGCCTCCACGCAGGCACAGACTTGGCACCCAGAGTGAATCCGCCCAGGCAAAGACTCGGCGCCCAGAGTGTGAATCCGGGCGGCCTCCGCCCAGGCAAAGACTCGGCGCCCAGAGTGTGAATCCGAGCGGCTTCCGCCCAGGCAAAGACTTGGATCCCAGAGTGTGAATCCGGGCGGTCTCCGACCAGGCAAAGACTCGGCGCCCAGAGTGTGAATCCGGGCGGCCTCCGCCCAGGCAAAGTCTCGGCGCCCAGAGTGTGAATCCGAGCGGCCTCCGCCCAGGCAAAAACACGGCGCCCAGAGTGTGAATCCGGGCGGCCTCCGCCCAGGCAAAGACTCGACGCCCAGAGTGAGAGTCCAGGCGGCCTCCGCCTAGGCAAAGACTCGGTGCCCAGAGTGTTAATCTGGGCGGCCTCCGCCCAGGCAAAAACTCGGCGCCCAGAGTGTGAATCTGGGCGGCCTCCGCCCAGGCAAAGACTCGGCGCCCAGAGTGTGAATCTGGGCGGCCTCCGCCCAGGCAAAGACTCGGCGCCCAGAGTGTGAATCCGGGCGGCCTCCGCCCAGGCAAAGACTCGGCGCTCAGAGTGTGAATCCGAGCGGCTTCCGCCCAGGCAAAGACTCGGCGCCCAGAGTGTGAATCCGGGCGGCCTCCGCCCAGGCACAGTCTCGGCGCCCAGAGTGTGATACCGGGCGGCCTCCGCCCAGGCAAAAACACGGCGCCCAGAGTGTGAATCCGGGCGGCCTCCGCCCAGGCAAAGACTCGGCGCCCAGAGTGTGAATCCGGGCGGCCTCCGCCCAGGCAAAAACACGGCGCCCAGAGTGTGAATCCGGGCGGCCTCCGCCCAGGCAAAGACTCGGCGCCCAGAGTGTGAATCCGGGCGGCCTCCGCCCAGGCAAAGACTCGGCGCCCAGAGTATGAATCCGGGCGGCCTCCGCCCAGGCAAAGACTCGGCGCCCAGAGTGTTAATCTGGGCGGCCTCCGCCCAGGCAAGGACTCGGCGCCCAGAGTGTGAGTCCGGGCGGCCTTTGCCCAGGCAAAGACTCGGCGCCCAGAGTGTTAATCTGGGCGGCCTCTGCCCAGGCAAAGACTCGGCGTCCAGAGTGTGAATCTGGGCGGCCTCTGCCCAGGCAAAGACTCGGCACCCAGAGTGAGAGTCCGGGCGGCCTTCGCCCAGGCAAAGACTCGGCGCCCAGAGTGAGAGTCCGGGCGGCCTTCGCCCAGGCAAAGACTCGGCGCCCAGAGTGAGAGTCCGGTCGGCCTTCGCCCAGGCAAAGACTCGGCTCCCAGAGTGTGAATCCGGGCGGCCTCCGCCCAGGAAAAGACTCGGCGCCCAAAGTGTGAATCCGGGCGGCCTCTGCCCAGGCAAAGACTCGGCGCCCAAAGTGTGAATCCGGGCGGCCTCCGCCCAGGCAAAGACTAGGCGCCCAGAGTGTAAATCCGGGCGGCCTCCGCCCAGGCAGACTCGGCGCCCAGAGTGAGAGTCCGGGCCGCCTCCGCGCAAGGAAAGACTCAGCACCCAGAGTGAGAGTCCGAGCGGCCTCCACCCAGGCACAGACTTGGCACCCAGAGTGAATCCGCCCAGGCAAAGACTCGGCGCCCAGAGTTTGAATCCGGACGGCCTCTGCCCAGGCAAAGACTCGGCGCCCAGAGTGTGAATCCGGGCGGACTCCGCCCAGGCAAACACTCGGCACCCAGAGTGTGAATCCGGGCGGCCTTCGCCCAGGCAAAGACTCGGTGCCCAGAGTGTTAATCTGGGCGGCCTCCGCCTAGGCAAAGACTCGGCGCCCAGAGTGTTAATCTGGGCGGCCTCCGTCCAGGCAAAGACTCGGCGCCCAGAGTGTGAATCTGGGCGGCCTCCGCCCAGGCAAAGACTCGGCGCCCAGAGTGTGAATCTGGGCGGCCTCCGCCCAAGCAAAGACTCGGCGCCCAGAGTGTGAATCCGGGCGGCCTCCGACCAGGCAAAGACTCGGCGCCCAGAGTGTGAATCCGGGCGGCTTCCGCCCAGGCAAAGACTCGGCGCCCAGAGTGAGAGTCCGAGCGGCCTCCACGCAGGCACAGACTTGGCACCCAGAGTGAATCCGCCCAGGCAAAGACTCGGCGCCCAGAGTGTGAATCCGGGCGGCCTCCGCCCAGGCAAAAACTCGGCGCCCAGAGTGTGAATCCGAGCGGCTTCCGCCCCAGGCAAAGACTTGGATCCCAGAGTGTGAATCCGGGCGGTCTCCGACCAGGCAAAGACTCGGCGCCCAGAGTGTGAATCCGGGCGGCCTCCGCCCAGGCAAAGTCTCGGCGCCCAGAGTGTGAATCCGAGCGGCCTCCGCCCAGGCAAAAACACGGCGCCCAGAGTGTGAATCCGGGCGGCCTCCGCCCAGGCAAAGACTCGACGCCCAGAGTGAGAGTCCAGGCGGCCTCCGCCTAGGCAAAGACTCGGTGCCCAGAGTGTTAATCTGGGCGGCCTCCGCCCAGGCAAAAACTCGGCGCCCAGAGTGTGAATCTGGGCGGCCTCCGCCCAGGCAAAGACTCGGCGCCCAGAGTGTGAATCTGGGCGGCCTCCGCCCAGGCAAAGACTCGGCGCCCAGAGTGTGAATCCGGGCGGCCTCCGCCCAGGCAAAGACTCGGCGCTCAGAGTGTGAATCCGAGCGGCTTCCGCCCAGGCAAAGACTCGGCGCCCAGAGTGTGAATCCGGGCGGCCTCCGCCCAGGCACAGTCTCGGCGCCCAGAGTGTGAATCCGGGCGGCCTCCGCCCAGGCAAAGACTCGGCACCCAGAGTGTGAATCCGGGCGGCCTCCGCCCAGGCAAAGACTTGGTGCCCAGATTGTGAATCCGGGCGGCCTCCGCCCAGGCAAAGACTCGGCGCCCAGAGTGTGAATCCGGGCGGCCTCCGCCCAGGCAAAGACTCGGCACCCAGAGTGTGAATCCGGGCGGCCTCCGCCCAGGCAAAGACTTGGTGCCCAGATTGTGAATCCGGGCGGCCTCCGCCCAGGCAAAGACTCGGCGCCCAGAGTGTGAATCCGAGCGGCTTCCGCCCAGGCAAAGACTCGGCTCCCAGAGTGTGAATCCGGGCGGTCTCCGACCAGGCAAAGACTCGGCGCCCAGAGTGTGAATCCGGGCGGCCTCCGCCCAGGCAAAGTCTCGGCGCCCAGAGTGTGAATCCGGGCGGCCTCCGCCCAGGCAAAAACACGGCGCCCAGAGTGTGAATCCGGGCGGCCTCCGCCCAGGCAAAGACTCGGCGCCCAGAGTGTGAATCCGGGCGGCCTCCGCCCAGGCAAAGACTCGGCGCCCAGAGTGTGAATCCGGGCGGCCTCCGCCCAGGCAAAGACTCGGCGCCCAGAGTGTGAGTTCGGGCGGCCTTTGCCCAGGCAAAGACTCGGCGCCCAGAGTGTTAATCTGGACGGCCTCTGCCCAGGCAAAGACTCGGCGCCCAGAGTGTGAATCTGGGCGGCCTCTGCCCAGGCAAAGACTCTGCGCCCAGAGTGTGAATCTGGGCGGCCTCCGCCCAGGCAAAGACTCGGCACCCAGAGTGAGAGTCCGGGCGGCCTTCGACCAGGCAAAGACTCGGCACCCAGAGTGTTAATCTGGACGGCCTCTGCCCAGGCAAAGACTCGGCGCCCAGAGTGTGAATCTGGGCGGCCTCCGCCCAGGCAAAGACTCGGCGCCCAGAGTGTGAATCCGGGCGGCCTCCTCCCAGGAAAACACTCGGCGCCCAAAGTGTGAATCCGGGCGGCCTCCGCCCAGGCAAAGACTAGGCGCCCAGAGTGTAAATCCGGGCGGCCTCCGCCCAGGCAGACTCGGCGCCCAGAGTGAGAGTCCGGGCTGCCTCCGCGCAAGGAAAGACTCAGCACCCAGAGTGAGAGTCCGAGCGGCCTCCACCCAGGCACAGACTTGGCACCCAGAGTGAATCCGCCCAGGCAAAGACTCGGCGCCCAGAGTTTGAATCCGGGCGGCCTCCGCCCAGGCAAAGACTCGGCGCCCAGAGTGTGAATCCGGGCGGCCTCCGCCCAGGCAAGCACTCTGCACCCAGAGTGTGAATCCGGGCGGCCTTCGCCCAGGCAAAGACTCGGTGCCCAGAGTGTTAATCTGGGCGGCCTCTGCCCAGGCAAAGACGGCGCCCAGAGTGTGATATCCGGGCGGCCTCCGCCCAGGCAAAGACTCGGCGCCCAGAGTGTGAATCCGGGCGGCCTCCGCCCAGGCAAAAACTCGGCGCCCAGAGTGTGAATCCGGGCAGCCTCCGCCCAGGCAAAGACTCGGAACCCAGAGTGAGAGTCTGGGCGGCCTCCGCCCAGGCAAAGATTCGGCACCCAGAATGAATCCGGGAGGCCTCCGCCCAGGCAAAGACTCGGCGCCCAGAGTGTGAATCCGAGCGGCTTCCGCCCAGGCAAAGACTTGGATCCCAGAGTGTGAATCCGGGCGGTCTCCGACCAGGCAAAGACTCGGCGCCCAGAGTGTGAATCCGGGCGGCCTCCGCCCAGGCAAAGTCTCGGCGCCCAGAGTGTGAATCCGAGCGGCCTCCGCCCAGGCAAAAACACGGCGCCCAGAGTGTGAATCCGGGCGGCCTCCGCCCAGGCAAAGACTCGACGCCCAGAGTGAGAGTCCAGGCGGCCTCCGCCTAGGCAAAGACTCGGTGCCCAGAGTGTTAATCTGGGCGGCCTCCGCCCAGGCAAAAACTCGGCGCCCAGAGTGTGAATCTGGGCGGCCTCCGCCCAGGCAAAGACTCGGCGCCCAGAGTGTGAATCTGGGCGGCCTCCGCCCAGGCAAAGACTCGGCGCCCAGAGTGTGAATCCGGGCGGCCTCCGCCCAGGCAAAGACTCGGCGCTCAGAGTGTGAATCCGAGCGGCTTCCGCCCAGGCAAAGACTCGGCGCCCAGAGTGTGAATCCGGGCGGCCTCCGCCCAGGCACAGTCTCGGCGCCCAGAGTGTGATACCGGGCGGCCTCCGCCCAGGCAAAAACACGGCGCCCAGAGTGTGAATCCGGGCGGCCTCCGCCCAGGCAAAGACTCGGCGCCCAGAGTGTGAATCCGGGCGGCCTCCGCCCAGGCAAAAACACGGCGCCCAGAGTGTGAATCCGGGCGGCCTCCGCCCAGGCAAAGACTCGGCGCCCAGAGTGTGAATCCGGGCGGCCTCCGCCCAGGCAAAGACTCGGCGCCCAGAGTATGAATCCGGGCGGCCTCCGCCCAGGCAAAGACTCGGCGCCCAGAGTGTTAATCTGGGCGGCCTCCGCCCAGGCAAGGACTCGGCGCCCAGAGTGTGAGTCCGGGCGGCCTTTGCCCAGGCAAAGACTCGGCGCCCAGAGTGTTAATCTGGGCGGCCTCTGCCCAGGCAAAGACTCGGCGTCCAGAGTGTGAATCTGGGCGGCCTCTGCCCAGGCAAAGACTCGGCACCCAGAGTGAGAGTCCGGGCGGCCTTCGCCCAGGCAAAGACTCGGCGCCCAGAGTGAGAGTCCGGGCGGCCTTCGCCCAGGCAAAGACTCGGCGCCCAGAGTGAGAGTCCGGTCGGCCTTCGCCCAGGCAAAGACTCGGCTCCCAGAGTGTGAATCCGGGCGGCCTCCGCCCAGGAAAAGACTCGGCGCCCAAAGTGTGAATCCGGGCGGCCTCTGCCCAGGCAAAGACTCGGCGCCCAAAGTGTGAATCCGGGCGGCCTCCGCCCAGGCAAAGACTAGGCGCCCAGAGTGTAAATCCGGGCGGCCTCCGCCCAGGCAGACTCGGCGCCCAGAGTGAGAGTCCGGGCCGCCTCCGCGCAAGGAAAGACTCAGCACCCAGAGTGAGAGTCCGAGCGGCCTCCACCCAGGCACAGACTTGGCACCCAGAGTGAATCCGCCCAGGCAAAGACTCGGCGCCCAGAGTTTGAATCCGGACGGCCTCTGCCCAGGCAAAGACTCGGCGCCCAGAGTGTGAATCCGGGGCGGACTCCGCCCAGGCAAACACTCGGCACCCAGAGTGTGAATCCGGGCGGCCTTCGCCCAGGCAAAGACTCGGTGCCCAGAGTGTTAATCTGGGCGGCCTCCGCCTAGGCAAAGACTCGGCGCCCAGAGTGTTAATCTGGGCGGCCTCCGTCCAGGCAAAGACTCGGCGCCCAGAGTGTGAATCTGGGCGGCCTCCGCCCAGGCAAAGACTCGGCGCCCAGAGTGTGAATCTGGGCGGCCTCCGCCCAAGCAAAGACTCGGCGCCCAGAGTGTGAATCCGGGCGGCCTCCGACCAGGCAAAGACTCGGCGCCCAGAGTGTGAATCCGGGCGGCTTCCGCCCAGGCAAAGACTCGGCGCCCAGAGTGAGAGTCCGAGCGGCCTCCACGCAGGCACAGACTTGGCACCCAGAGTGAATCCGCCCAGGCAAAGACTCGGCGCCCAGAGTGTGAATCCGGGCGGCCTCCGCCCAGGCAAAAACTCGGCGCCCAGAGTGTGAATCCGAGCGGCTTCCGCCCCAGGCAAAGACTTGGATCCCAGAGTGTGAATCCGGGCGGTCTCCGACCAGGCAAAGACTCGGCGCCCAGAGTGTGAATCCGGGCGGCCTCCGCCCAGGCAAAGTCTCGGCGCCCAGAGTGTGAATCCGAGCGGCCTCCGCCCAGGCAAAAACACGGCGCCCAGAGTGTGAATCCGGGCGGCCTCCGCCCAGGCAAGGACTCGACGCCCAGAGTGAGAGTCCAGGCGGCCTCCGCCTAGGCAAAGACTCGGTGCCCAGAGTGTTAATCTGGGCGGCCTCCGCCCAGGCAAAAACTCGGCGCCCAGAGTGTGAATCTGGGCGGCCTCCGCCCAGGCAAAGACTCGGCGCCCAGAGTGTGAATCTGGGCGGCCTCCGCCCAGGCAAAGACTCGGCGCCCAGAGTGTGAATCCGGGCGGCCTCCGCCCAGGCAAAGACTCGGCGCTCAGAGTGTGAATCCGAGCGGCTTCCGCCCAGGCAAAGACTCGGCGCCCAGAGTGTGAATCCGGGCGGCCTCCGCCCAGGCACAGTCTCGGCGCCCAGAGTGTGAATCCGGGCGGCCTCCGCCCAGGCAAAGACTCGGCACCCAGAGTGTGAATCCGGGCGGCCTCCGCCCAGGCAAAGACTTGGTGCCCAGATTGTGAATCCGGGCGGCCTCCGCCCAGGCAAAGACTCGGCGCCCAGAGTGTGAATCCGGGCGGCCTCCGCCCAGGCAAAGACTCGGCACCCAGAGTGTGAATCCGGGCGGCCTCCGCCCAGGCAAAGACTTGGTGCCCAGATTGTGAATCCGGGCGGCCTCCGCCCAGGCAAAGACTCGGCGCCAAGAGTGTGAATCCGAGCGGCTTCCGCCCAGGCAAAGACTCGGCTCCCAGAGTGTGAATCCGGGCGGTCTCCGACCAGGCAAAGACTCGGCGCCCAGAGTGTGAATCCGGGCGGCCTCCGCCCAGGCAAAGTCTCGGCGCCCAGAGTGTGAATCCGGGCGGCCTCCGCCCAGGCAAAAACACGGCGCCCAGAGTGTGAATCCGGGCGGCCTCCGCCCAGGCAAAGACTCGGCGCCCAGAGTGTGAATCCGGGCGGCCTCCGCCCAGGCAAAGACTCGGCGCCCAGAGTGTGAATCCGGGCGGCCTCCGCCCAGGCAAAGACTCGGCGCCCAGAGTGTGAGTTCGGGCGGCCTTTGCCCAGGCAAAGACTCGGCGCCCAGAGTGTTAATCTGGACGGCCTCTGCCCAGGCAAAGACTCGGCGCCCAGAGTGTGAATCTGGGCGGCCTCTGCCCAGGCAAAGACTCTGCGCCCAGAGTGTGAATCTGGGCGGCCTCCGCCCAGGCAAAGACTCGGCACCCAGAGTGAGAGTCCGGGCGGCCTTCGACCAGGCAAAGACTCGGCACCCAGAGTGTTAATCTGGACGGCCTCTGCCCAGGCAAAGACTCGGCGCCCAGAGTGTGAATCTGGGCGGCCTCCGCCCAGGCAAAGACTCGGCGCCCAGAGTGTGAATCCGGGCGGCCTCCTCCCAGGAAAACACTCGGCGCCCAAAGTGTGAATCCGGGCGGCCTCCGCCCAGGCAAAGACTAGGCGCCCAGAGTGTAAATCCGGGCGGCCTCCGCCCAGGCAGACTCGGCGCCCAGAGTGAGAGTCCGGGCTGCCTCCGCGCAAGGAAAGACTCAGCACCCAGAGTGAGAGTCCGAGCGGCCTCCACCCAGGCACAGACTTGGCACCCAGAGTGAATCCGCCCAGGCAAAGACTCGGCGCCCAGAGTTTGAATCCGGGCGGCCTCCGCCCAGGCAAAGACTCGGCGCCCAGAGTGTGAATCCGGGCGGCCTCCGCCCAGGCAAGCACTCTGCACCCAGAGTGTGAATCCGGGCGGCCTTCGCCCAGGCAAAGACTCGGTGCCCAGAGTGTTAATCTGGGCGGCCTCTGCCCAGGCAAAGACGGCGCCCAGAGTGTGATATCCGGGCGGCCTCCGCCCAGGCAAAGACTCGGCGCCCAGAGTGTGAATCCGGGCGGCCTCCGCCCAGGCAAAAACTCGGCGCCCAGAGTGTGAATCCGGGCAGCCTCCGCCCAGGCAAAGACTCGGAACCCAGAGTGAGAGTCTGGGCGGCCTCCGCCCAGGCAAAGATTCGGCACCCAGAATGAATCCGGGAGGCCTCCGCCCAGGCAAAGACTCGGCGCCCAGAGTGAGAGTCCGAGCGGCCTCCACGCAGGCACAGACTTGGCACCCAGAGTGAATCCGCCCAGGCAAAGACTCGGCGCCCAGAGTGTGAATCCGGGCGGCCTCCGCCCAGGCAAAAACTCGGCGCCCAGACTGTTAATCTGGGCGGCCTCCGCCCAGGCAAAGACTCGGCGCCCAGAGTGTGAATCTGGGCGGCATCCGCCCAGGCAAAGACTCGGCGCCCAGAGTGTGAATCCGGGCCGCCTCCGCGCAAGGAAAGACTCAGCACCCAGAGTGAGAGTCTGAGCGGCCTCCACCCAGGCACAGACTTGGCACCCACAGTGAATCCGCCCAGGCAAAGACTCGGCGCCCAGAGTTTGAATCCGGGCTGCCTCCGCCCAGGCAAAGACTCGGCGCCCAGAGTTTGAATCCGGGCGGCCTCCGCCCAGGCAAAGACTCGGCGCCCAGAGTGTTAATCTGGACGGCCTCTGCCCAGGCAAAGACTCGGCGCCCAGAGTGTGAATCTGGACGGCCTCTGCCCAGGCAAAGACTCGGCGCCCAGAGTGTGAATCTGGGCGGCCTCCGCCCAGGCAAAGACTCGGCGCCCAGAGTGTGAATCTGGGCGGCCTCCGCCCAGGCAAAGACTCGGCGCCCAGAGTGTGAATCTGGGCGGCCTCCGCCCAGGCAAAGGCTCGGCGCCCAGAGTGAGAGTCCGGACGGCCTTCGCCCAGGCAAAGACTCGGCGCCCAGAGTGAGAGCCTGGGCGGCCTTCGCCCAGGCAAAGACTCGGCGCCCAGAGTGAGAGTCCGGGCGGCCTTCGCCCAGGCAAAGACTCGGCGCCCAGAGTGAGAGTCCGGGCGGCCTTCGCCCAGGCAAAGACTCGGCGCCCAGAGTGTGAATCCGGGCGGCCTCCGCCCAGGAAAAGACTCGGCGCCCAAAGTGTGAATCCGGGCGGCCTCCGCCCAGGCAAAGACTCGCCGCCCAAAGTGTGAATCCGGGCGGCCTCCGCCCAGGCAAAGACTAGGCACCCAGAGTGTAAATCCGGGCGGCCTCCGACCAGGCAAAGACTCGGCGCCCAGAGTGTGAATCCGGGCGGCTTCCGCCCAGGCAAAGACTCGCCACCCAGAGTAAATACGGGCGGCCTCCGCCCAAGCAAAGACTCGGCGCCCAGAGTGTGAGTCCGGGTAGCCTCCGCCCAGGCAAAGACTCGGCGCCCGGGGTCCGGGCGGCCTCCGCCCAGGCAAAGACTCGGCTCCCAGAGTGTGAATCCGGGCGGTCTCCGACCAGGCAAAGACTCGACGCCCAGAGTGTGAATCCGGGCGGCCTCCGCCCAGGCAAAGTCTCGGCGCCCAGAGTGTGAGTCCGGGCAGCCTCTGCCCAGGCAAAGACTCGGCGCCCGGGGTCCGGCGGCCTCCGCCCAGGCAAATACTCAGCACCCAGAGCGTTAATCTGGGCGGCCTCCGCCCAGGCAAAGACTCGGCGCTCAGAGTGTGAATCCGGGCGGCCTCCGCCCAGGCAAAGACTCGGCGTCCAGAATGTGAATCCGGGCGGCCTCCGCCCAGGTAAAGACTCGGCGCCCAGAGTGAGAGTCCGGGCGGCCTCCGCCCAGGCAAAGACTCGGCGCCCAGAGTGTGAATCCGGGCGGCCTCCGACCAGGCAAAGACTCGGCGCTCAGAGTGTGAATCCGGGCGGCCTCCGCCCAGGCAAAAACTCGGCGCCCAGAGTGTGAATCCGGGCGGCCTCCGCCCAGGCAAACACTCGGAACCCAGAGTGAGAGTCTGGGCGGCCTCCGCCCAGGCAAAGATTCGGCACCCAGAATGAATCCGGGAGGCCTCCGCCCAGGCAAAGACTCGGCGCCCAGAGTGAGAGTCCGAGCGGCCTCCACGCAGGCACAGACTTGGCACCCAGAGTGAATCCGCCCAGGCAAAGACTCGGCGCCCAGAGTGTGAATCCGGGCGGCCTCCGCCCAGGCAAAAACTCGGCGCCCAGAGTGAGAGTCCGGGCGGCCTTCGCCCAGGCAAAGACTCGGCGCCCAGTCTGTTAATCTGGGCGGCCTCCGCCCAGGCAAAGACTCGGCGCCCAGAGTGTGAATCTGGGCGGCCTCCGCCCAGGCAAAGACTCGGCGCCCAGAGTGTGAATCCGGGCCGCCTCCGCGCAAGGAAAGACTCAGCACCCAGAGTGAGAGTCTGAGCGGCCTCCACCCAGGCACAGACTTGGCACCCACAGTGAATCCGCCCAGGCAAAGACTCGGCGCCCAGAGTTTGAATCCGGGCGGCTTCCGCCCAGGCAAAGACTCGGCGCCCAGAGTGTGAATCCGGGCGTCCTCCGCCCAGGCGAAGACTCGGCGCCCAGAGTGAGACTCCGGGCGGCCTTCGGCCAGGCAAAGACTCGGCGCCCAGAGTGTTAATCTGGGCGGCCTCTGCCCAGGCAAAGATTCGGCACCCAGAATTAATCCGGCCGGCCTCCGCCCAGGCAAAGACTCGGCGCCCAGAGTGTGAATCCGGGCGGCCTCCGCCCAGGCAAAGACTCGACGCCCAGAGTGAGAGTCCAGGCGGCCTCCGCCTAGGCAAAGACTCGGTGACCAGAGTGTTAATCTGGGCGGCCTCCGCCCAGGCAAAGACTCGGCGCCCAGAGTGTGAATCTGGGCGGCCTCCGCCCAGGCAAACACTCGGCGCCCAGAGTGTGAATCTGGGCGGCCTCCGCCCAGGCAAAGACTCGGCGCCCAGAGTGTGAATCCGGGCGGCCTCCGCCCAGGCAAAGACTCGGCGCCCAGAGTGTGAATCCGAGCGGCTTCCGCCCAGGCAAAGACTCGGCTCCCAGAGTGTGAATCCGGGCGGTCTCCGACCAGGCAAAGACTCGGCGCCCAGAGTGTGAATCCGGGCGGCCTCCGCCCAGGCAAAGTCTCGGCGCCCAGAGTGTGAATCCGAGCGGCCTCCGCCCAGGCAAAAACACGGCGCCCAGAGTGTGAATCCGGGCGGCCTCCGCCCAGGCAAAGACTCGACGCCCAGAGTGAGAGTCCAGGCGGCCTCCGCCTAGGCAAAGACTCGGTGCCCAGAGTGTTAATCTGGGCGGCCTCCGCCCAGGCAAAAACTCGGCGCCCAGAGTGTGAATCTGGGCGGCCTCCGCCCAGGCAAAGACTCGGCGCCCAGAGTGTGAATCTGGGCGGCCTCCGCCCAGGCAAAGACTCGGCGCCCAGAGTGTGAATCCGGGCGGCCTCCGCCCAGGCAAAGACTCGGCGCTCAGAGTGTGAATCCGAGCGGCTTCCGCCCAGGCAAAGACTCGGCGCCCAGAGTGTGAATCCGGGCGGCCTCCGCCCAGGCACAGTCTCGGCGCCCAGAGTGTGAATCCGGGCGGCCTCCGCCCAGGCAAAAACACGGCGCCCAGAGTGTGAATCCGGGCGGCCTCCGCCCAGGCAAAGACTCGGCGCCCAGAGTGTGAATCCGGGCGGCCTCCGCCCAGGCAAAAACACGGCGCCCAGAGTGTGAATCCGGGCGGCCTCCGCCCAGGCAAAGACTCGGCGCCCAGAGTGTGAATCCGGGCGGCCTCCGCCCAGGCAAAGACTCGGCGCCCAGAGTATGAATCCGGGCGGCCTCCGCCCAGGCAAAGACTCGGCGCCCAGAGTGTTAATCTGGGCGGCCTCCGCCCAGGCAAGGACTCGGCGCCCAGAGTGTGAGTCCGGGCGGCCTTTGCCCAGGCAAAGACTCGGCGCCCAGAGTGTTAATCTGGGCGGCCTCTGCCCAGGCAAAGACTCGGAACCCAGAGTGAGAGTCTGGGCGGCCTCCGCCCAGGCAAAGATTCGGCACCCAGAATGAATCCGGGAGGCCTCCGCCCAGGCAAAGACTCGGCGCCCAGAGTGAGAGTCCGAGCGGCCTCCACGCAGGCACAGACTTGGCACCCAGAGTGAATCCGCCCAGGCAAAGACTCGGCGCCCAGAGTGTGAATCCGGGCGGCCTCCGCCCAGGCAAAAACTCGGCGCCCAGAGTGAGAGTCCGGGCGGCCTTCGCCCAGGCAAAGACTCGGCGCCCAGTCTGTTAATCTGGGCGGCCTCCGCCCAGGCAAAAACTCGGCGCCCAGAGTGTGAATCTGGGCGGCCTCCGCCCAGGCAAAGACTCGGCGCCCAGAGTGTGAATCCGGGCCGCCTCCGCGCAAGGAAAGACTCAGCACCCAGAGTGAGAGTCTGAGCGGCCTCCACCCAGGCACAGACTTGGCACCCACAGTGAATCCGCCCAGGCAAAGACTCGGCGCCCAGAGTTTGAATCCGGGCGGCTTCCGCCCAGGCAAAGACTCGGCGCCCAGAGTGTGAATCCGGGCGTCCTCCGCCCAGGCGAAGACTCGGCGCCCAGAGTGAGACTCCGGGCGGCCTTCGGCCAGGCAAAGACTCGGCGCCCAGAGTGTTAATCTGGGCGGCCTCTGCCCAGGCAAAGATTCGGCACCCAGAATTAATCCGGCCGGCCTCCGCCCAGGCAAAGACTCGGCGCCCAGAGTGTGAATCCGGGCGGCCTCCGCCCAGGCAAAGACTCGACGCCCAGAGTGAGAGTCCAGGCGGCCTCCGCCTAGGCAAAGACTCGGTGACCAGAGTGTTAATCTGGGCGGCCTCCGCCCAGGCAAAGACTCGGCGCCCAGAGTGTGAATCTGGGCGGCCTCCGCCCAGGCAAACACTCGGCGCCCAGAGTGTGAATCTGGGCGGCCTCCGCCCAGGCAAAGACTCGGCGCCCAGAGTGTGAATCCGGGCGGCCTCCGCCCAGGCAAAGACTCGGCGCCCAGAGTGTGAATCCGAGCGGCTTCCGCCCAGGCAAAGACTCGGCTCCCAGAGTGTGAATCCGGGCGGTCTCCGACCAGGCAAAGACTCGGCGCCCAGAGTGTGAATCCGGGCGGCCTCCGCCCAGGCAAAGTCTCGGCGCCCAGAGTGTGAATCCGAGCGGCCTCCGCCCAGGCAAAAACACGGCGCCCAGAGTGTGAATCCGGGCGGCCTCCGCCCAGGCAAAGACTCGACGCCCAGAGTGAGAGTCCAGGCGGCCTCCGCCTAGGCAAAGACTCGGTGCCCAGAGTGTTAATCTGGGCGGCCTCCGCCCAGGCAAAAACTCGGCGCCCAGAGTGTGAATCTGGGCGGCCTCCGCCCAGGCAAAGACTCGGCGCCCAGAGTGTGAATCTGGGCGGCCTCCGCCCAGGCAAGGACTCGGCGCCCAGAGTGTGAATCCGGGCGGCCTCCGCCCAGGCAAAGACTCGGCGCTCAGAGTGTGAATCCGAGCGGCTTCCGCCCAGGCAAAGACTCGGCGCCCAGAGTGTGAATCCGGGCGGCCTCCGCCCAGGCACAGTCTCGGCGCCCAGAGTGTGAATCCGGGCGGCCTCCGCCCAGGCAAAAACACGGCGCCCAGAGTGTGAATCCGGGCGGCCTCCGCCCAGGCAAAGACTCGGCGCCCAGAGTGTGAATCCGGGCGGCCTCCGCCCAGGCAAAAACACGGCGCCCAGAGTGTGAATCCGGGCGGCCTCCGCCCAGGCAAAGACTCGGCGCCCAGAGTGTGAATCCGGGCGGCCTCCGCCCAGGCAAAGACTCGGCGCCCAGAGTATGAATCCGGGCGGCCTCCGCCCAGGCAAAGACTCGGCGCCCAGAGTGTTAATCTGGGCGGCCTCCGCCCAGGCAAGGACTCGGCGCCCAGAGTGTGAGTCCGGGCGGCCTTTGCCCAGGCAAAGACTCGGCGCCCAGAGTGTTAATCTGGGCGGCCTCTGCCCAGGCAAAGACTCGGCACCCAGAGTGAGAGTCCGGGCGGCCTTCGCCCAGGCAAAGACTCGGCGCCCAGAGTGAGAGTCCGGGCGGCCTTCGCCCAGGCAAAGACTCGGCGCCCAGAGTGAGAGTCCGGTCGGCCTTCGCCCAGGCAAAGACTCGGCTCCCAGAGTGTGAATCCGGGCGGCCTCCGCCCAGGAAAAGACTCGGCGCCCAAAGTGTGAATCCGGGCGGCCTCTGCCCAGGCAAAGACTCGGCGCCCAAAGTGTGAATCCGGGCGGCCTCCGCCCAGGCAAAGACTAGGCGCCCAGAGTGTAAATCCGGGCGGCCTCCGCCCAGGCAGACTCGGCGCCCAGAGTGAGAGTCCGGGCCGCCTCCGCGCAAGGAAAGACTCAGCACCCAGAGTGAGAGTCCGAGCGGCCTCCACCCAGGCACAGACTTGGCACCCAGAGTGAATCCGCCCAGGCAAAGACTCGGCGCCCAGAGTTTGAATCCGGACGGCCTCTGCCCAGGCAAAGACTCGGCGCCCAGAGTGTGAATCCGGGCGGACTCCGCCCAGGCAAACACTCGGCACCCAGAGTGTGAATCCGGGCGGCCTTCGCCCAGGCAAAGACTCGGTGCCCAGAGTGTTAATCTGGGCGGCCTCCGCCTAGGCAAAGACTCGGCGCCCAGAGTGTTAATCTGGGCGGCCTCCGTCCAGGCAAAGACTCGGCGCCCAGAGTGTGAATCTGGGCGGCCTCCGCCCAGGCAAAGACTCGGCGCCCAGAGTGTGAATCTGGGCGGCCTCCGCCCAAGCAAAGACTCGGCGCCCAGAGTGTGAATCCGGGCGGCCTCCGACCAGGCAAAGACTCGGCGCCCAGAGTGTGAATCCGGGCGGCTTCCGCCCAGGCAAAGACTCGGAACCCAGAGTGAGAGTCTGGGCGGCCTCCGCCCAGGCAAAGATTCGGCACCCAGAATGAATCCGGGAGGCCTCCGCCCAGGCAAAGACTCGGCGCCCAGAGTGAGAGTCCGAGCGGCCTCCACGCAGGCACAGACTTGGCACCCAGAGTGAATCCGCCCAGGCAAAGACTCGGCGCCCAGAGTGTGAATCCGGGCGGCCTCCGCCCAGGCAAAGACTCGGCGCCCAGAGTGTGAATCCGAGCGGCTTCCGCCCAGGCAAAGACTTGGATCCCAGAGTGTGAATCCGGGCGGTCTCCGACCAGGCAAAGACTCGGCGCCCAGAGTGTGAATCCGGGCGGCCTCCGCCCAGGCAAAGTCTCGGCGCCCAGAGTGTGAATCCGAGCGGCCTCCGCCCAGGCAAAAACACGGCGCCCAGAGTGTGAATCCGGGCGGCCTCCGCCCAGGCAAAGACTCGACGCCCAGAGTGAGAGTCCAGGCGGCCTCCGCCTAGGCAAAGACTCGGTGCCCAGAGTGTTAATCTGGGCGGCCTCCGCCCAGGCAAAAACTCGGCGCCCAGAGTGTGAATCTGGGCGGCCTCCGCCCAGGCAAAGACTCGGCGCCCAGAGTGTGAATCTGGGCGGCCTCCGCCCAGGCAAAGACTCGGCGCCCAGAGTGTGAATCCGGGCGGCCTCCGCCCAGGCAAAGACTCGGCGCTCAGAGTGTGAATCCGAGCGGCTTCCGCCCAGGCAAAGACTCGGCGCCCAGAGTGTGAATCCGGGCGGCCTCCGCCCAGGCACAGTCTCGGCGCCCAGAGTGTGAATCCGGGCGGCCTCCGCCCAGGCAAAAACACGGCGCCCAGAGTGTGAATCCGGGCGGCCTCCGCCCAGGCAAAGACTCGGCGCCCAGAGTGTGAATCCGGGCGGCCTCCGCCCAGGCAAAAACACGGCGCCCAGAGTGTGAATCCGGGCGGCCTCCGCCCAGGCAAAGACTCGGCGCCCAGAGTGTGAATCCGGGCGGCCTCCGCCCAGGCAAAGACTCGGCGCCCAGAGTATGAATCCGGGCGGCCTCCGCCCAGGCAAAGACTCGGCGCCCAGAGTGTTAATCTGGGCGGCCTCCGCCCAGGCAAGGACTCGGCGCCCAGAGTGTGAGTCCGGGCGGCCTTTGCCCAGGCAAAGACTCGGCGCCCAGAGTGTTAATCTGGGCGGCCTCTGCCCAGGCAAAGACTCGGCGTCCAGAGTGTGAATCTGGGCGGCCTCTGCCCAGGCAAAGACTCGGCACCCAGAGTGAGAGTCCGGGCGGCCTTCACCCAGGCAAAGACTCGGCGCCCAGAGTGAGAGTCCGGGCGGCCTTCGCCCAGGCAAAGACTCGGCGCCCAGAGTGAGAGTCCGGTCGGCCTTCGCCCAGGCAAAGACTCGGCTCCCAGAGTGTGAATCCGGGCGGCCTCCGCCCAGGAAAAGACTCGGCGCCCAAAGTGTGAATCCGGGCGGCCTCTGCCCAGGCAAAGACTCGGCGCCCAAAGTGTGAATCCGGGCGGCCTCCGCCCAGGCAAAGACTAGGCGCCCAGAGTGTAAATCCGGGCGGCCTCCGCCCTAGGCAGACTCGGCGCCCAGAGTGAGAGTCCGGGCCGCCTCCGCGCAAGGAAAGACTCAGCACCCAGAGTGAGAGTCCGAGCGGCCTCCACCCAGGCACAGACTTGGCACCCAGAGTGAATCCGCCCAGGCAAAGACTCGGCGCCCAGAGTTTGAATCCGGACGGCCTCTGCCCAGGCAAAGACTCGGCGCCCAGAGTGTGAATCTGGGCGGACTCCGCCCAGGCAAACACTCGGCACCCAGAGTGTGAATCCGGGCGGCCTTCGCCCAGGCAAAGACTCGGTGCCCAGAGTGTTAATCTGGGCGGCCTCCGCCTAGGCAAAGACTCGGCGCCCAGAGTGTTAATCTGGGCGGCCTCCGTCCAGGCAAAGACTCGGCGCCCAGAGTGTGAATCTGGGCGGCCTCCGCCCAGGCAAAGACTCGGCGCCCAGAGTGTGAATCTGGGCGGCCTCCGCCCAAGCAAAGACTCGGCGCCCAGAGTGTGAATCCGGGCGGCCTCCGACCAGGCAAAGACTCGGCGCCCAGAGTGTGAATCCGGGCGGCTTCCGCCCAGGCAAAGACTCGGCACCCAGAGTAAATCCGGGCGGCCTCCGCCCAGACAAAGACTCGGCGCCCATTGTGTGAGTCCGGGCAGCCTCCGCCCAGGCAAAGTCTCGGCGCCCAGAGTTTGAATCCGGGCGGCCTCCGCCCAGGCAAAGACTCGGCGCCCAGAGTGTGAATCCGGGCGGCCTCCGCCCAGGCAAAGACTCGACGCCCAGAGTGAGAGTCCAGGCGGCCTCCGCCTAGGCAAAGACTCGGTGCCCAGGGTGTTAATCTGGGCGGCCTCCGCCCAGGCAAAGACTCGGCGCCCAGAGTGTGAATCCGGGCGGCTTCCGCCCAGGCAAAGACTCGGCACCCAGAGTAAATCCGGGCGGCCTCCGCCCAGGAAAAGACTCGGCGCCCAGAGTGTGAGTCCGGGCAGCCTCTGCCCAGGCAAAGGCTCGGCGCCCGGGGACCGGGCGGCCTCCGCCCAAGCAAAGACTCGGCTCCCAGAGTGTGAATCCGGGCGGTCTCCGACCAGGCAAAGACTCGGCGCCCAGAGTGTGAATCCGGGCGGCCTCCGCCCAGGCAAAGTCTCGGCGCCCAGAATGTGAATCCGGGCGGCCTCCGCCCAGGCAAAGACTCGGCGCCCAGAGTGTGAATCCGGGCGGCCTCCGCCCAGGCAAAGACTCGACGCCCAGAGTGAGAGTCCAGGCGGCCTCCGCCTAGGCAAAGACTCGGTGCCCAGAGTGTTAATCTGGGCGGCCTCCGCCCAGGCAAAGACTCGGCGCCTAGAGTGTGAATCCGGGCGGCCTCCGCCCAGGCAAAAACTCGGCGCCCAGAGTGTGAATCCGGGCAGCCTCCGCCCAGGCAAAGACTCGGAACCCAGAGTGAGAGTCTGGGCGGCCTCCGCCCAGGCAAAGATTCGGCACCCAGAATGAATCCGGGAGGCCTCCGCCCAGGCAAAGACTCGGCGCCCAGAGTGAGAGTCCGAGCGGCCTCCACGCAGGCACAGACTTGGCACCCAGAGTGAATCCGCCCAGGCAAAGACTCGGCGCCCAGAGTGTGAATCCGGGCGGCCTCCGCCCAGGCAAAAACTCGGCGCCCAGAGTGTGAATCTGGGCGGCCTCCGCCCAGGCAAAGACTCGGCGCCCAGAGTGTGAATCCGGGCGGCCTCCGCGCAAGGAAAGACTCAGCACCCAGAGTGAGAGTCTGAGCGGCCTCCACCCAGGCACAGACTTGGCACCCACAGTGAATCCGCCCCAGCAAAGACTCGGCGCCCAGAGTTTGAATCCGGGCGGCCTCCGCCCAGGCAAAGACTCGGCGCCCAGAGTTTGAATCCGGGCGGCCTCCGCCCAGGCAAAGACTCGGCGCCCAGAGTGTTAATCTGGACGGCCTCTGCCCAGGCAAGACTCGGCGCCCAGAGTGTGAATCTGGACGGCCTCTGCCCAGGCAAAGACACGGCGCCCAGAGTGTGAATCTGGGCGGCCTCCGCCCAGGCAAATACTCGGCGCCCAGAGTGTGAATCTGGGCGGCCTCCGCCCAGGCAAAGACTCGGCGCCCAGAGTGTGAATCTGGGCGGCCTCCGCCCAGGCAAAGACTCGGCACCCAGAGTGAGAGTCCGGACGGCCTTCGCCCAGGCAAAGACTCGGCGCCCAGAGTGAGAGTCCGGGTGGCCTTCGCCCAGGCAAAGACTCGGCGCCCAGAGTGAGAGTCCGGGCGGCCTTCGCCCAGGCAAAGACCTCGGCGCCCAGAGTGAGAGTCCGGGCGGCCTTCGCCCAGGCAAAGACTCGGCGCCCAGAGTGTCAATCCGGGCGGCCTCCGCCCAGGAAAAGACTCGGCGCCCAAAGTGTGAATCCGGGCGGCCTCCGCCCAGGCAAAGACTCGGCGCCCAGAGTGTGAATCCGGGCGGCCTCCGCCCAGGCAAAATCTCGGCGCCCAGAGTGTGAATCCGGGCGGCCTCCGCCCAGGCAAAGACTCGGCGCCCAGAGTGTGAATCCGGGCGGCCTCCGCCCAGGCAAAGACTCGACGCCCAGAGTGAGAGTCCAGGCGGCCTCCGCCTAGGCAAAGACTCGGTGCCCAGAGTGTTAATCTGGGCGGCCTCCGCCCAGGCAAAGACTCGGCGCCTAGAGTGTGAATCCGGGCGGCCTCCGCCCAGGCAAAAACTCGGCGCCCAGAGTGTGAATCCGGGCAGCCTCCGCCCAGGCAAAGACTCGGAACCCAGAGTGAGAGTCTGGGCGGCCTCCGCCCAGGCAAAGATTCGGCACCCAGAATGAATCCGGGAGGCCTCCGCCCAGGCAAAGACTCGGCGCCCAGAGTGAGAGTCCGAGCGGCCTCCACGCAGGCACAGACTTGGCACCCAGAGTGAATCCGCCCAGGCAAAGACTCGGCGCCCAGAGTGTGAATCCGGGCGGCCTCCGCCCAGGCAAAGACTCGGCGCCCAGAGTGTGAATCTGGGCGGCCTCCGCCCAGGCAAAGACTCGGCGCCCAGAGTGTGAATCCGGGCCGCCTCCGCGCAAGGAAAGACTCAGCACCCAGAGTGAGAGTCTGAGCGGCCTCCACCCAGGCACAGACTTGGCACCCACAGTAAATCCGCCCAGGCAAAGACTCGGCGCCCAGAGTTTGAATCCGGGCGGCCTCCGCCCAGGCAAAGACTCGGCGCCCAGAGTTTGAATCCGGGCGGCCTCCGCCCAGGCAAAGACTCGGCGCCCAGAGTGTTAATCTGGACGGCCTCTTCCCAGGCAAAGACTCGGCGCCCAGAGTGTGAATCTGGAATCTGGACGGCCTCCGCCCAGGCAAAGACTCGGCGCCCAGACTGTGAATCTGGGCGGCCTCCGCCCAGGCAAAGACTCGGCACCCAGAGTGAGAGTCCGGACGGCCTTCGCCCAGGCAAAGACTCGGCGCCCAGAGTGAGAGTCCGGGCGGCCTTCGCCCAGGCAAAGACTCGGCGCCCAGAGTGAGAGTCCGGGCGGCCTTCGCCCAGGCAAAGACTCGGCGCCCAGAGTGAGAGTCCGGGCGGCCTTCGCCCAGGCAAAGACTCGGCGCCCAGAGTGTCAATCCGGGCGGCCTCCGCCCAGGAAAAGACTCGGCGCCCAAAGTGTGAATCCGGGGGGCCTCCGCCCAGGCAAAGACTCGGCGCCCAAAGTGTGAATCCGGGCGGCCTCCGCCCAGGCAAAGACTAGGCGCCCAGAGTGTAAATCCGGGCGGCCTCTGACCAGGCAAAGACTCGCCGCCCAGAGTGTGAATCCGGGCGGCTTCCGCCCAGGCAAAGACTCGGCACCCAGAGTAAATCCGGGCGGCCTCCGCCCAAGCAAGGACTCGCGCCCAGAGTGTGAGTCCGGGTAGCCTCCGCCCAGGCAAAGACTCGGCGCCCGGGGTCCGGGCGGCCTCCGCCCAGGCAAAGACTCGGCTCCCAGAGTGTGAATCCGGGCGGTCTCCGACCAGGCAAAGACTCGGCGCCCAGAGTGTGAATCCGGGCGGCCTCCGCCCAGGCAAAGACTCGGCGCCCAGAGTGTGAGTCCGGGCAGCCTCTGCCCAGGCAAAGTCTCGGCGCCCGGGGTCCGGGCGGCCTCCACCCAGGCAAATACTCAGCACCCAGAGCGTTAATCTGGGCGGCCTCCGCCCAGGCAAAGACTCGGCGCTCAGAGTGTGAATCCGGGCGGCCTCCGCCCAGGCAAAGACTCGGCGTCCAGAATGTGAATCCGGGCGGCCTCCGCCCAGGTAAAGACTCGGCGCCCAGAGTGAGAGTCCGGGCGGCCTCCGCCCAGGCAAAGACTCGGCGCCCAGAGTGTGAATCCGGGCGGCCTCCGACCAGGCAAAGACTCGGCGCTCAGAGTGTGAATCCGGGCGGCCTCCGCCCAGGCAAAGACTCGGCGCCCAGAGTGTGAATCCGGGCGGCCTCCGCCCAGGCAAAGACTCGGAACCCAGAGTGAGAGTCTGGGCGGCCTCCGCCCAGGCAAAGATTCGGCACCCAGAATGAATTCGGGAGGCCTCCGCCCAGGCAACGACTTGGCGCCCAGAGTGAGAGTCCGAGCGGCCTCCACGCAGGCACAGACTTGGCACCCAGAGTGAATCCGCCCAGGCAAAGACTCGGCGCCCAGAGTGTGAATCCGGGCGGCCTCCGCCCAGGCAAAAACTCGGCGCCCAGAGTTAGAGTCCGGGCGGCCTTCGCCCAGGCAAAGACTCGGCGCCCAGACTGTTAATCTGGGCGGCCTCCGCCCAGGCAAAGACTCGGCGCCCAGAGTGTGAATCTGGGCGGCCTCCGCCCAGGCAAAGACTCGGCGCCCAGAGTGTGAATCCGGGCCGCCTCCGCGCAAGGAAAGACTCAGCACCCAGAGTGAGAGTCTGAGCGGCCTCCACCCAGGCACAGACTTGGCACCCACAGTGAATCCGCCCAGGCAAAGACTCGGCGCCCAGAGTTTGAATCCGGGCGGCTTCCGCCCAGGCAAAGACTCGGTGATCAGAGTGTTAATCTGGGCGGCCTCCGCCCAGGCAAAGGCTCGGCGCCCAGAGTGTGAATCTGGGCGGCCTCCGCCCAGGCAAACACTCGGCGCCCAGAGTGTGAATCCGGGCGGCCTCCGCCCAGGCAAAGACTCGGCGCCCAGAGTGTGAATCCGGGCGGCCTCCGCCCAGGCAAAGACTCGGCGCCCAGAGTGTGAATCCGGGCGGTCTCCGACCAGGCAAAGACTCGGCGCCCAGAGTGTGAATCCGGGCGGCCTCCGCCCAGGCAAGGTCTCGGCGCCCAGAGTGTGAATCCGAGCGGCCTCCGCCCAGGCAAAAACACGGCGCCCAGAGTGTGAATCCGGGCGGCCTCCGCCCAGGCAAAGACTCGACGCCCAGAGTGAGAGTCCAGGCGGCCTCCGCCTAGGCAAAGACTCGGTGCCCAGAGTGTTAATCTGGGCGGCCTCCGCCCAGGCAAAGACTCGGCGCCCAGAGTGTGAATCTGGTCGGCCTCCGCCCAGGCAAAGACTCGGCGCCCAGAGTGTTAATCTGGGCGGCCTCCACCCAGGCAAAGACTCGGCGCCCAGAGTGTGAATCCGAGCGGCTTCCGCCCAGGCAAAGACTCGGCGCCCAGAGTGTGAATCCGGGCGGCCTCCGCCCAGGCAAAGTCTCGGCACCCAGAGTGTGAATCCGGGCGGCCTCTGCCCAGGCAAAAACACGGCGCCCAGAGTGTGAATCCGGGCGGCCTCCGCCCAGGCAAAGACTCGGCGCCCAGAGTGTGAATCCGGGCGGCCTCCGCCCAGGCAAAGACTCGGCGCCCAGAGTATGAATCCGGGCGGCCTCCGCCCAGGCAAAGACTCGGCGCCCAGAGTGTTAATCTGGGCGGCCTCCGCCCAGGCAAGGACTCGGCGCCCAGAGTGTGAGTCCGGGCGGCCTTTGCCCAGGCAAAGACTCGGCGCCCAGAGTGTTAATCTGGGCGGCCTCTGCCCAGGCAAAGACTCGGCGCCCAGAGTGTGAATCTGGGCGGCCTCTGCCCAGGCAAAGACTCGGCACCCAGAGTGAGAGTCCGGGCGGCCTTCGCCCAGGCAAAGACTCGGCGCCCAGAGTGAGAGTCCGGGCGGCCTTCGCCCAGGCAAAGACTCGGCGCCCAGAGTGTGAATCCGGGCGGCCTCCGCCCAGGAAAAGACTCGGCGCCCAAAGTGTGAATCCGGGCGGCCTCTGCCCAGGCAAAGACTCGGCGCCCAAAGTGTGAATCCGGGCGGCCTCCGCCCAGGCAAAGTCTGCCCAGAGTGTAAATCCGGGCGGCCTCCGCCCAGGCAGACTCGGCGCCCAGAGTGAGAGTCCGGGCCGCCTCCGCGCAAGGAAAGACTCAGCACCCAGAGTGAGAGTCCGAGCGGCCTCCACCCAGGCACAGACAGTCTCGGCGCCCAGAGTTTGAATCCGGGCGGCCTCCCAGGCAAAGACTCGGCGCTCAGAGTGTGAATCCGGGCGGCCTCCGCCCAGGTAAAGACTCGGCGCCCAGAGTGAGAGTCCGGGCGGCCTCCGCCCAGGCAAAGACTCGGCGCCCAGAGTGTGAATCCGGGCGGCCTCCGACCAGGCAAAGACTCGGCGCTCAGAGTGTGAATCCGGGCGGCCTCCGCCCAGGCAAAAACTCGGCGCCCAGAGTGTGAATCCGGGCGGCCTCCGCCCAGGCAAAGACTCGGAACCCAGAGTGAGAGTCTGGGCGGCCTCCGCCCAGGCAAAGATTCGGCACCCAGAATGAATTCGGGAGGCCTCCGCCCAGGCAAAGACTTGGCGCCCAGAGTGAGAGTCCGAGCGGCCTCCACGCAGGCACAGACTTGGCACCCAGAGTGAATCCGCCCAGGCAAAGACTCGGCGCCCAGAGTGTGAATCCGGGCGGCCTCCGCCCAGGCAAAAACTCGGCGCCCAGAGTTAGAGTCCGTGCGGCCTTCGCCCAGGCAAAGACTCGGCGCCCAGACTGTTAATCTGGGCGGCCTCCGCCCAGGCAAAGACTCGGCGCCCAGAGTGTGAATCTGGGCGGCCTCCGCCCAGGCAAAGACTCGGCGCCCAGAGTGTTAATCTGGGCGGCCTCCGCCCAGGCAAGGACTCGGCGCCCAGAGTGTGAGTCCGGGCGGCCTTTGCCCAGGCAAAGACTCGGCGCCCAGAGTGTTAATCTGGGCGGCCTCTGCCCAGGCAAAGACTCGGCGCCCAGAGTGTGAATCTGGGCGGCCTCTGCCCAGGCAAAGACTCGGCACCCAGAGTGAGAGTCCGGGCGGCCTTCGCCCAGGCAAAGACTCGGCGCCCAGAGTGAGAGTCCGGGCGGCCTTCGCCCAGGCAAAGACTCGGCGCCCAGAGTGAGAGTCCGGGCGGCCTTCGCCCAGGCAAAGACTCGGCGCCCAGAGTGTGAATCCGGGCGGCCTCCGCCCAGGAAAAGACTCGGCGCCCAAAGTGTGAATCCGGGCGGCCTCTGCCCAGGCAAAGACTCGGCGCCCAAAGTGTGAATCCGGGCGGCCTCCGCCCAGGCAAAGACTGCCCAAAGTGTAAATCCGGGCGGCCTCCGCCCAGGCAGACTCGGCGCCCAGAGTGAGAGTCCGGGCCGCCTCCGCGCAAGGAAAGACTCAGCACCCAGAGTGAGAGTCCGAGCGGCCTCCACCCAGGCACAGACTTGGCACCCAGAGTGAATCCGCCCAGGCAAAGACTCTGCGCCCAGAGTTTGAATCCGGGCGGCCTCCGCCCAGGCAAAGACTCGGCGCCCAGAGTGTGAATCTGGGCGGCCTCTGCCCAGGCAAAGACTCGGCACCCAGAGTGAGAGTCCGGGCGGCCTTCGCCCAGGCAAAGACTCGGCGCCCAGAGTGAGAGTCCGGGCGGCCTTCGCCCAGGCAAAGACTCGGCGCCCAGAGTGAGAGTCCGGGCGGCCTTCGCCCAGGCAAAGACTCGGCGCCCAGAGTGTGAATCCGGGCGGCCTCCACCCAGGAAAATACTCGGCGCCCAAAGTGTGAATCCGGGCGGCCTCTGCCCAGGCAAAGACTCGGCGCCCAAAGTGTGAATCCGGGCGGCCTCTGCCCAGGCAAAGACTAGGCGCCCAGAGTGTAAATCCGGGCGGCCTCCGCCCAGGCAGACTCGGCGCCCAGAGTGAGAGTCCGGGCCTCCTCCGCGCAAGGAAAGACTCAGCACCCAGAGTGAGAGTCCGAGCGGCCTCCACCCAGGCACAGACTTGGCACCCAGAGTGAATCCGCCCAGGCAAAGACTCGGCGCCCAGAGTTTGAATCCGGACGGCCTCCGCCCAGGCAAAGACTCGGCGCCCAGAGTGTGAATCCGGGCGGACTCCGCCCAGGCAAACACTCGGCACCCAGAGTGTGAATCCGGGCGACCTTCGCCCAGGCAAAGACTCGGTGCCCAGAGTGTTAATCTGGGCGGCCTCCGCCTAGGCAAAGACTCGGCGCCCAGAGTGTTAATCTGGGCGGCCTCCGCCCAGGCAAACACTCGGCACCCAGAGTGTGAATCCGGGCGGCCTTCGCCCAGGCAAAGACTCGGTGCCCAGAGTGTTAATCTGGGCGGCCTCCGCCTAGGCAAAGACTCGGCGCCCAGAGTGTTAATCTGGGCGGCCTCTGTCCAGGCAAAGACTCGGCGCCCAGAGTGTGAATCTGGGCGGCCTCCGCCCAGGCAAAGACTCGGCGCCCAGAGTGTTAATCTGGGCGGCCTCTGTCCAGGCAAAGACTCGGCGCCCAGAGTGTGAATCTGGGCGGCCTCCGCCCAGGCAAAGACTCGGCGCCCAGAGTGTGAATCTGGGCGGCCTCCGCCCAAGCAAAGACTCGGCGCCCAGAGTGTGAATCCGGGCGGCCTCCGACCAGGCAAAGACTCGGCGCCCAGAGTGTGAATCCGGGCGGCTTCCGCCCAGGCAAAGACTCGGCACCCAGAGTAAATCCGGGCGGCCTCCGCCCAGACAAAGACTCGGCGCCCAGAGTGTGAGTCCGGGCAGCCTCCGCCCAGGCAAAGACTCGGCGCCCGGGGTCCGGGCGGCCTCCGCCCAGGCAAAGGCTCGGCTCCCAGAGTGTGAATCCGGGCGGTCTCCGACCAGGCAAAGACTCGGCGCCCAGAGTGTGAATCCGGGCGGCCTCCGCCCAGGCAAAGTCTCGGCGCCCAGAGTGTGAATCCGGGCGGCCTCCGCCCAGGCAAAGACTCGGCGCCCAGAGTGTGAATCCGGGCGGCCTCCGCCCAGGCAAAGACTCGACGCCCAGAGTGAGAGTCCAGGCGGCCTCCGCCTAGGCAAAGACTCGGTGCCCAGGGTGTTAATCTGGGCGGCCTCCGCCCAGGCAAAGACTCGGCGCCCAGAGTGTGAATCCGGGCGGCTTCCGCCCAGGCAAAGACTCGGCACCCAGAGTAAATCCGGGCGGCCTCCGCCCAGGAAAAGACTCGGCGCCCAGAGTGTGAGTCCGGGCAGCCTCTGCCCAGGCAAAGGCTCGGCGCCCGGGGACCGGGCGGCCTCCGCCCAAGCAAAGACTCGGCTCCCAGAGTGTGAATCCGGGCGGTCTCCGACCAGGCAAAGACTCGGCGCCCAGAGTGTGAATCCGGGCGGCCTCCGCCCAGGCAAAGTCTCGGCGCCCAGAGTGTGAATCCGGGCGGCCTCCACCCAGGCAAAGACTCGGCGCCCAGAGTGTGAATCCGGGCGGCCTCCGCCCAGGCAAAGACTCGACGCCCAGAGTGAGAGTCCAGGCGGCCTCCGCCTAGGCAAAGACTCGGCGCCCAGAGTGTTAATCTGGGCGGCCTCCGCCCAGGCAAAGACTCGGCGCCCAGAGTGTGAATCTGGGCGGCCTCCGCCCAGGCAAAGACTCGGCGCCCAGAGTGTGAATCTGGGCGGCCTCCGCCCAGGCAAAGCCTCGGCGCCCAGAGTGTGAATCCGGGCGGCCTCCGCCCAGGCAAAGACTCGGTGCCCAGAGTGTGAATCCGAGCGGCTTCCGCCCAGGCAAAGACTCGGCTCCCAGAATGTGAATCTGGGCGGTCTCCGACCAGGCAAAGACTCGGCGCCCAGAGTGTGAATCCGGGCGGCCTCCGCCCAGGCAAAGTCTCGGCGCCCAGAGTGTGAATCCGGGCGGCCTCCGCCCAGGCAAAAACACGGCGCCCAGAGTGTGAATCCGGGCGGCCTCCGCCCAGGCAAAGACTCGGCGCCCAGAGTGTGAATCCGGGCGGCCTCCGCCCAGGCAAAGACTCGGCGCCCAGAGTGTTAATCTGGGCGGCCTCCGCCCAGGCAAAGACTCGGCGCCCAGAGTGTGAGTCCGGGCGGCCTTTGCCCAGGCAAAGACTCGGCGCCCAGAGTGTTAATCTGGGCGGCCTCTGCCCAGGCAAAGACTCGGCGCCCAGAGTGTGAATCCGGGCGGCCTCCGCCCAGGCAAAAACTCGGCGCCCAGACTGTTAATCTGGGCGGCCTCCGCCCAGGCAAAGACTCGGCGCCCAGAGTGAGAGTCCGGGCGGCCTTCGCCCAGGCAAAGACTCGGCGCCCAGAGTGAGAGTCCGGGCGGCCTTCGCCCAGGCAAAGACTCGGCGCCCAGAGTGAGAGTCCGGGCGGCCTTCGCCCAGGCAAAGACTCGGCGCCCAGAGTGTGAATCCGGGCGGCCTCCGCCCAGGAAAAGACTCGGCGCCCAAAGTGTGAATCCGGGCGGCCTCCGCCCAGGCAAAGACTGCCCAGAGTGTAAATCCGGGCGGCCTCCGCCCAGGCAGACTCGGCGCCCAGAGTGAGAGTCCGGACCGCCTCCGCGCAAGGAAAGACTCAGCACCCAGAGTGAGAGTCCGAGCGGCCTCCACCCAGGCACAGACTTGGCACCCAGAGTGAATCCGCCCAGGCAAAGACTCGGCGCCCAGAGTTTGAATCCGGGCGGCCTCCGCCCAGGCAAAGACTCGGCGCCCAGAGTGTGAATCTGGGCGGCCTCTGCCCAGGCAAAGACTCGGCACCCAGAGTGAGAGTCCGGGCGGCCTTCGCCCAGGCAAAGACTCGGCGCCCAGAGTGAGAGTCCGGGCGGCCTTCGCCCAGGCAAAGACTCGGCGCCCAGAGTGTGAATCCGGGCGGCCTCCACCCAGGAAAACACTCGGCGCCCAAAGTGTGAATCCGGGCGGCCTCTGCCCAGGCAAAGACTCGGCGCCCAAAGTGTGAATCCGGGCGGCCTCCGCCCAGGCAGAGACTAGGCGCCCAGAGTGTAAATCCGGGCGGCCTCCGCCCAGGCAGACTCGGCGCCCAGAGTGAGAGTCCGGGCCGCCTCCGCGCAAGGAAAGACTCAGCACCCAGAGTGAGAGTCCGAGCGGCCTCCACCCAGGCACAGACTTGGCACCCAGAGTGAATCCGCCCAGGCAAAGACTCGGCGCCCAGAGTTTGAATCCAGACGGCCTCCGCCCAGGCAAAGACTCGGCGCCCAGAGTGTGAATCCGGGCGGACTCCGCCCAGGCAAACACTCGGCACCCAGAGTGTGAATCCGGGCGGCCTTCGCCCAGGCAAACACTCGGTGCCCAGAGTGTTAATCTGGGCGGCCTCCGCCTAGGCAAAGACTCGGCGCCCAGAGTGTTAATCTGGGCGGCCTCCGTCCAGGCAAAGACTCGGCGCCCAGAGTGTGAATCTGGGCGGCCTCCGCCCAGGCAAAGACTCGGCGCCCAGAGTGTGAATCTGGGCGGCCTCCGCCCAAGCAAAGACTCGGCGCCCAGAGTGTGAATCCGGGCGGCCTCCGACCAGGCAAAGACTCGGCGCCCAGAGTGTGAATCCGGGCGGCTTCCGCCCAGGCAAAGACTCGGCACCCAGAGTAAATCCGGGCGGCCTCCGCCCAGACAAAGACTCGGCGCCCAGAGTGTGAGTCCGGGCAGCCTCCGCCCAGGCAAAGACTCGGCGCCCGGGGTCCGGGCGGCCTCCGCCCAGGCAAATGCTCGGCTCCCAGAGTGTGAATCCGGGCGGTCTCCGACCAGGCAAAGACTCGGCGCCCAGAGTGTGAATCCGGGCGGCCTCCGCCCAGGCAAAGTCTCGGCGCCCAGAGTGTGAATCCGGGCGGCCTCCGCCCAGGCAAAGACTCGGCGCCCAGAGTGTGAATCCGGGCGGCCTCCGCCCAGGCAAAGACTCGACGCCCAGAGTGAGAGTCCAGGCGGCCTCCGCCTAGGCAAAGACTCGGTGCCCAGGGTGTTAATCTGGGCGGCCTCCGCCCAGGCAAAGACTCGGCGCCCAGAGTGTGAATCCGGGCGGCTTCCGCCCAGGCAAAGACTCGGCACCCAGAGTAAATCCGGGCGGCCTCCGCCCAGGAAAAGGCTCGGCGCCCAGAGTGTGAGTCCGGGCAGCCTCTGTCCAGGCAAAGGCTCGGTGCCCGGGGACCGGGCGGCCTCCGCCCAAGCAAAGACTCGGCGCCCAGAGTGTGAATCCGGGCGGCTTCCGCCCAGGCAAAGACTCGGCACCCAGAGTAAATCCGGGCGGCCTCCGCCCAGGAAAAGACTCGGCGCCCAGAGTGTGAGTCCGGGCAGCCTCTGCCCAGGCAAAGGCTCGGCGCCCGGGGACCGGGCGGCCTCCGCCCAAGCAAAGACTCGGCACCCAGAGTAAATCCGGACGGCCTCCGCCCAGGAAAAGTCTCGGCGCCCAGAGTGTGAATCCGGGCGGCCTCCGCCCAGGCAAAGACTCGGCGCCCAGAGTGTGAATCCGGGCGGCCTCCGCCCAGGCAAAGACTCGACGCCCAGAGTGAGAGTCCAGGCGGCCTCCGCCTAGGCAAAGACTCGGTGCCCAGAGTGTTAATCTGGGCGGCCTCCGCCCAGGCAAAGACTCGGCGCCCAGAGTGTGAATCTGGGCGGCCTCCGCCCAGGCAAAGACTCGGCGCCCAGAGTGTGAATCCGGGCGGCCTCCGCCCAGGCAAAGCCTCGGCGCCCAGAGTGTGAATCCGGGCGGCCTCCGCCCAGGCAAAGACTCGGCGCCCAGAGTGTGAATCCGAGCGGCTTCCGCCCAGGCAAAGACTCGGCTCCCAGAGTGTGAATCCGGGCGGTCTCCGACCAGGCAAAGACTCGGCGCCCAGAGTGTGAATCCGGGCGGCCTCCGCCCAGGCAAAGTCTCGGCGCCCAGAGTGTGAATCCGGGCGGCCTCCGCCCAGGCAAAAACACGGCGCCCAGAGTGTGAATCCGGGCGGCCTCCGCCCAGGCAAAGACTCGGCGCCCAGAGTGTTAATCTGGGCGGCCTCCGCCCAGGCAAAGACTCGGCGCCCAGAGTGTGAGTCCGGGCGGCCTTTGCCCAGGCAAAGACTCGGCGCCCAGAGTGTTAATCTGGGCGGCCTCTGCCCAGGCAAAGACTCGGCGCCCAGAGTGTGAATCCGGGCGGCCTCCGCCCAGGCAAAAACTCGGCGCCCAGAGTGTGAATCCGGGCGGCCTCCGCCCAGGCAAAAACTCGGCGCCCAGACTGTTAATCTGGGCCGCCTCCGCCCAGGCAAAGACTCGGCGCCCAGAGTGAGAGTCCGGGCGGCCTTCGCCCAGGCAAAGACTCGGCGCCCAGAGTGAGAGTCCGGGCGGCCTTCGCCCAGGCAAAGACTCGGCGCCCAGAGTGTGAATCCGGGCGGCCTCCGCCCAGGAAAAGACTCGGCGCCCAAAGTGTGAATCCGGGCGGCCTCCGCCCAGGCAAAGACTGCCCAGAGTGTAAATCCGGGCGGCCTCCGCCCAGGCAGACTCGGCGCCCAGAGTGAGAGTCCGGGCCGCCTCCGCGCAAGGAAAGACTCAGCACCCAGAGTGAGAGTCCGAGCGGCCTCCACCCAGGCACAGACTTGGCACCCAGAGTGAATCCGCCCAGGCAAAGACTCGGCGCCCAGAGTTTGAATCCGGGCGGCCTCCGCCCAGGCAAAGACTCGGCGCCCAGAGTGTGAATCCGGGCGGCCTCCGCCCAGGCAAGCACTCTGCACCCAGAGTGTGAATCCGGGCGGCCTTCGCCCAGGCAAAGACTCGGTGCCCAGAGTGTTAATCTGGGTGGCCTCTGCCCAGGCAAAGACGGCGCCCAGAGTGTGAATCCGGGCGGCCTCCGCCCAGGCAAAGACTTGGCGCCCAGAGTGTGAATCCAGGCGGCCTCCGCCCAGGCAAAAACTCGGCGCCCAGAGTGTGAATCCGGGCAGCCTCCGCCCAGGCAAAGACTCGGAACCCAGAGTGAGAGTCTGGGCGGCCTCCGCCCAGGCAAAGATTCGGCACCCAGAATGAATCCGGGAGGCCTCCGCCCAGGCAAAGACTCGGCGCCCAGAGTGAGAGTCCGAGCGGCCTCCACGCAGGCACAGACTTGGCACCCAGAGTGAATCCGCCCAGGCAAAGACTCGGCGCCCAGAGTGTGAATCCGGGCGGCCTCCGCCCAGGCAAAAACTCGGCGCCCAGACTGTTAATCTGGGCGGCCTCCGCCCAGGCAAAGACTCGGCGCCCAGAGTGTGAATCTGGGCGGCCTCCGCCCAGGCAAAGACTCGGCGCCCAGAGTGTGAATCCGGGCCGCCTCCGCGCAAGGAAAGACTCAGCACCCAGAGTGAGAGTCTGAGCGGCCTCCACCCAGGCACAGACTTGGCACCCACAGTGAATCCGCCCAGGCAAAGACTCGGCGCCCAGAGTTTGAATCCGGGCGGCTTCCGCCCAGGCAAAGACTCGGCGCCCAGAGTGTGAATCCGGGCGTCCTCCGCCCAGGCAAAGACTCGGCGCCCAGAGTGAGAGTCCGGGCGGCCTTCGCCCAGGCAAAGACTCGGCGCCCAGAGTGTTAATCTGGGCGGCCTCTGCCCAGGCAAAGATTCGGCACCCAGAATGAATCCGGGCGGCCTCCGCCCAGGCAAAGACTCGGCGCCCAGAGTGTGAATCCGGGCGGCCTCCGCCCAGGCAAAGACTCGGTGCCCAGAGTGTTAATCTGGGCGGCCTCCGCCCAGGCAAAGACTCGGCACCCAGAGTGTAAATCTGGGCGGCCTCCGCCCAGGCAAAGACTCGGCGCCCAGAGTGTGAATCCGGGCGGCCTCCGCCCAGGCAAAGACTTGGTGCCCAGATTGTGAATCCGGGCGGCCTCCGCCCAGGCAAAGACTCGGCGCCCAGAGTGTGAATCCGAGCGGCTTCCGCCCAGGCAAAGACTCGGCTCCCAGAGTGTGAATCCGGGCGGTCTCCGACCAGGCAAAGACTCGGCGCCCAGAGTGTGAATCCGGGCGGCCTCCGCCCAGGCAAAGTCTCGGCGCCCAGAGTGTGAATCCGGGCGGCCTCCGCCCAGGCAAAAACACGGCGCCCGGAGTGTGAATCCGGGCGGCCTCCGCCCAGGCAAAGTCTCGGCGCCCAGAGTGTGAATCCGGGCGGCCTCCGCCCAGGCAAAGACTCGGCGCCCAGAGTGTGAATCCGGGCGGCCTCCGCCCAGGCAAAGACTCGGCGCCCAGAGTGTGAGTCCGGGCGGCCTTTGCCCAGGCAAAGACTCGGCGCCCAGAGTGTTAATCTGGACGGCCTCTGCCCAGGCAAAGACTCGGCGCCCAGAGTGTGAATCTGGGCGGCCTCCGCCCAGGCAAAGACTCTGCGCCCAGAGTGTGAATCTGGGCGGCCTCCGCCCAGGCAAAGACTCGGCACCCAGAGTGAGAGTCCGGGCGGCCTTCGCCCAGGCAAAGACTCGGCGCCCAGAGTGTTAATCTGGACGGCCTCTGCCCAGGCAAAGACTCGGCGCCCAGAGTGTGAATCTGGGCGGCCTCCGCCCAGGCAAAGACTCTGCGCCCAGAGTGTGAATCCGGGCGGCCTCCGCCCAGGAAAAGACTCGGCGCCCAAAGTGTGAATCCGGGCGGCCTCCGCCCAGGCAAAGACTAGGCGCCCAGAGTGTAAATCCGGGCGGCCTCCGCCCAGGCAGACTCGGCGCCCAGAGTGAGAGTCCGGGCCGCCTCCACCCAGGCACAGACTTGGCACCCAGAGTGAATCCGCCCAGGCAAAGACTCGGCGCCCAGAGTTTGAATCCGGGCGGCCTCCGCCCAGGCAAAGACTCGGCGCCCAGAGTGTGAATCCGGGCGGCCTCCGCCCAGGCAAGCACTCTGCACCCAGAGTGTGAATCCGGGCGGCCTTCGCCCAGGCAAAGACTCGGTGCCCAGAGTGTGAATCCGGGCGGCCTCCGCCCAGGCAAAGACTCGGCGCCCAGAGTGTGAATCCGGGCGGCCTCCGCCCAGGCAAAAACTCGGCGCCCAGAGCGAGAGTCTGGGCGGCCTCCGCCCAGGCAAAGATTCGGCACCCAGAATAAATCCGGGAGGCCTCCGCCCAGGCAAAGACTCGGCGCCCAGAGTGAGAGTCCGAGCGGCCTCCACGCAGGCACAGACTTGGCACCCAGAGTGAATCCGCCCAGGCCTCTCTCTCTCACGCCTCCGCGCAAGGAAAGACTCAGCACCCAGAGTGAGAGTCCGAGCGGCCTCCACCCAGGCACAGACTTGGCACCCAGAGTGAATCCGCCCAGGCAAAGACTCGGCGCCCAGAGTTTGAATCCGGGCGGCCTCCGCCCAGGCAAAGACTCGGCGCCCAGAGTGTGAATCCGGGCGGCCTCCGCCCAGGCAAGCACTCTGCACCCAGAGTGTGAATCCGGGCGGCCTTCGCCCAGGCAAAGACTCGGTGCCCAGAGTGTTAATCTGGGCGGCCTCTGCCCAGGCAAAGACGGCGCCCAGAGTGTGAATCCGGGCGGCCTCCGCCCAGGCAAAGACTTGGCGCCCAGAGTGTGAATCCAGGCGGCCTCCGCCCAGGCAAAAACTCGGCGCCCAGAGTGTGAATCCGGGCAGCCTCCGCCCAGGCAAAGACTCGGAACCCAGAGTGAGAGTCTGGGCGGCCTCCGCCCAGGCAAAGATTCGGCACCCAGAATGAATCCGGGAGGCCTCCGCCCAGGCAAAGACTCGGCGCCCAGAGTGAGAGTCCGAGCGGCCTCCACGCAGGCACAGACTTGGCACCCAGAGTGAATCCGCCCAGGCAAAGACTCGGCGCCCAGAGTGTGAATCCGGGCGGCCTCCGCCCAGGCAAAAACTCGGCGCCCAGACTGTTAATCTGGGCGGCCTCCGCCCAGGCAAAGACTCGGCGCCCAGAGTGTGAATCTGGGCGGCCTCCGCCCAGGCAAAGACTCGGCGCCCAGAGTGTGAATCCGGGCCGCCTCCGCGCAAGGAAAGACTCAGCACCCAGAGTGAGAGTCTGAGCGGCCTCCACCCAGGCACAGACTTGGCACCCACAGTGAATCCGCCCAGGCAAAGACTCGGCGCCCAGAGTTTGAATCCGGGCGGCTTCCGCCCAGGCAAAGACTCGGCGCCCAGAGTGTGAATCCGGGCGTCCTCCGCCCAGGCAAAGACTCGGCGCCCAGAGTGAGAGTCCGGGCGGCCTTCGCCCAGGCAAAGACTCGGCGCCCAGAGTGTTAATCTGGGCGGCCTCTGCCCAGGCAAAGATTCGGCACCCAGAATGAATCCGGGCGGCCTCCGCCCAGGCAAAGACTCGGCGCCCAGAGTGTGAATCCGGGCGGCCTCCGCCCAGGCAAAGACTCGGTGCCCAGAGTGTTAATCTGGGCGGCCTCCGCCCAGGCAAAGACTCGGCACCCAGAGTGTAAATCTGGGCGGCCTCCGCCCAGGCAAAGACTCGGCGCCCAGAGTGTGAATCCGGGCGGCCTCCGCCCAGGCAAAGACTTGGTGCCCAGATTGTGAATCCGGGCGGCCTCCGCCCAGGCAAAGACTCGGCGCCCAGAGTGTGAATCCGAGCGGCTTCCGCCCAGGCAAAGACTCGGCTCCCAGAGTGTGAATCCGGGCGGTCTCCGACCAGGCAAAGACTCGGCGCCCAGAGTGTGAATCCGGGCGGCCTCCGCCCAGGCAAAGTCTCGGCGCCCAGAGTGTGAATCCGGGCGGCCTCCGCCCAGGCAAAAACACGGCGCCCAGAGTGTGAATCCGGGCGGCCTCCGCCCAGGCAAAGTCTCGGCGCCCAGAGTGTGAATCCGGGCGGCCTCCGCCCAGGCAAAGACTCGGCGCCCAGAGTGTGAATCCGGGCGGCCTCCGCCCAGGCAAGCACTCTGCACCCAGAGTGTGAATCCGGGCGGCCTTCGCCCAGGCAAAGACTCGGTGCCCAGAGTGTGAATCCGGGCGGCCTCCGCCCAGGCAAAGACTCGGCGCCCAGAGTGTGAATCCGGGCGGCCTCCGCCCAGGCAAAAACTCGGCGCCCAGAGTGTGAATCCGGGCAGCCTCCGCCCAGGCAAAGACTCGGAACCCAGAGCGAGAGTCTGGGCGGCCTCCGCCCAGGCAAAGATTCGGCACCCAGAATAAATCCGGGAGGCCTCCGCCCAGGCAAAGACTCGGCGCCCAGAGTGAGAGTCCGAGCGGCCTCCACGCAGGCACAGACTTGGCACCCAGAGTGAATCCGCCCAGGCAAAGACTCGGCGCCCAGAGTGTGAATCCGGGCGGCCTCCGCCCAGGCAAAAACTCGGCGCCCAGACTGTTAATCTGGGCGGCCTCCGCCCAGGCAAAGACTCGGCGCCCAGAGTGTGAATCTGGGCGGCCTCCGCCCAGGCAAAGACTCGGCGCCCAGAGTGTGAATCCGGGCCGCCTCCGCGCAAGGAAAGACTCAGCACCCAGAGTGAGAGTCTGAGCGGCCTCCACCCAGGCACAGACTTGGCACCCACAGTGAATCCGCCCAGGCAAAGACTCGGCGCCCAGAGTTTGAATCCGGGCGGCCTCCGCCCAGGCAAAGACTCGGCGCCCAGAGTTTGAATCCGGGCGGCCTCCGCCCAGGCAAAGACTCGGCGCCCAGAGTGTTAATCTGGACGGCCTCTGCCCAGGCAAAGACTCGGCGCCCAGAGTGTGAATCTGGACGGCCTCTGCCCAGGCAAAGACTCGGCGCCCAGAGTGTGAATCTGGGCGGCCTCCGCCCAGGCAAAGACTCGGCGCCCAGAGTGTGAATCTGGGTGGCCTCCGCCCAGGCAAAGACTCGGCGCCCAGAGTGTGAATCTGGGCGGCCTCCGCCCAGGCAAAGACTCGGCACCCAGAGTGAGAGTCCGGACGGCCTTCGCCCAGGCAAAGACTCGGCGCCCAGAGTGAGAGTCCGGGCGGCCTTCGCCCAGGCAAAGACTCGGCGCCCAGAGTGAGAGTCCGGGCGGCCTTCGCCCAGGCAAAGACTCGGCGCCCAGAGTGAGAGTCCGGGCGGCCTTCGCCCAGGCAAAGACTCGGCGCCCAGAGTGTGAATCCGGGCGGCCTCCGCCCAGGAAAAGACTCGGCGCCCAAAGTGTGAATCCGGGCGGCCTCCGCCCAGGCAAAGACTCGGCGCCCAAAGTGTGAATCCGGGCGGCCTCCGCCCAGGCAAAGCCTCGGCGCCCAGAGTGTAAATCCGGGCGGCCTCCGCCCAGGCAGACTCGGCGCCCAGAGGGAGAGTCCGGGCCGCCTCCGCGCAAGGAAAGACTCAGCACCCAGAGTGAGAGTCCGAGCGGCCTCCACCCAGGCACAGACTTGGCACCCAGAGTGAATCCGCCCAGGCAAAGACTCGGCGCCCAGAGTTTGAATCCGGGCGGCCTCCGCCCAGGCAAAGACTCGGCGCCCAGAGTGTGAATCCGGGCGGCCTCCGCCCAGGCAAACACTCGGCACCCAGGGTGTGAATCCGGGCGGCCTCCGCCCAGGCAAAAACTCGGCGCCCAGACTGTTAATCTGGGCGGCCTCCGCCCAGGCAAAGACTCGGCGCCCAGAGTGTGAATCTGGGCGGCCTCCGCCCAGGCAAAGACTCGGCGCCCAGAGTGTGAATCCGGGCCGCCTCCGCGCAAGGAAAGACTCAGCACCCAGAGTGAGAGTCTGAGCGGCCTCCACCCAGGCACAGACTTGGCACCCACAGTGAATCCGCCCAGGCAAAGACTCGGCGCCCAGAGTTTGAATCCGGGCGGCCTCCGCCCAGGCAAAGACTCGGCGCCCAGAGTTTGAATCCGGGCGGCCTCCGCCCAGGCAAACACTCGGCACCCAGAGTGTGAATCCGGGCGGCCTTCGCCCAGGCAAAGACTCGGCGCCCAGAGTGTGAATCTGGGCGGCCTCCGTCTAGGCAAAGACTCGGCTCCCAGAGTGTGAATCTGGGCGGTCTCCGACCAGGCAAAGACTCGGCGCCCAGAGTGTGAATCCGGGCGGTCTCCGACCAGGCAAAGACTTGGCGCCCAGAGTGTGAATCCGGGCGGCCTCCCCCAAGCAAAGACTCGACGCCCAGAGTGAGAGTCCGGGCGGCCTTCGCCCAGGCAAAGACTCGGCGCCCAGAGTGAGAGTCCGAGCGGCCTCCCCCTAGGCAGAGACTCGGCGCCCAGAGTGTGAATCCAGGCAGCCTCCGCCCAGGCAAAAACTCTATAAATAAGTGTGCGTGCGTGTGCAGGGTGATCGGTGTTCATTGCGTTCTGTGTATGGTGGATGAAGGGACTTCTCTGTATTGTGGTTATTATGATGGAGGAAATTAGGTGTCCCTGTGTGGAGCGCTCTGATCTGTCTCCCTGGAAACATGGGCAGACTGCTTCTATGTCCTTATATCTAATATTCTGTGTGTATTTATAAATAACTGTGTGTATTGATAAATAATTGTGTGTGTATTTCTATTTATAAATAAGTGTGTGTGTGTGTTTATAATCACTTCGCATCCAGGCCAATTCTGACATTTCTCTCCTACATGTAAAATTCATAATTTTTTTGCTAGAAAATTACATAGAACGCCTAAACATTATATTTTTTTTAAGCACAGACCCTAGAGAATACAAACATCCCTTGTAATAATAATAATATGTCACGATCAATAAGACCCCATATCTCACCTCTAGGCTGGGAAGCCTAAAATAAAAAAAATAAAACGATCCTGGCTTCCTAGCCAAATTGGTGCCGTTATTTTGAATCCGGGGACGATCTGGTCTGCCGGAAATCTCTGTCGGATCCTGTGACCGTTGGAAGCGGTGAGTCGGTAGAAGCACCGGAGGGCGGCAGGAGGGGGGGGGACGTCCCCTCCCGCCTCCCGTAAGAACGATCAAGCGGCGGAACAGCTGCTATGATAGTTCTTATGGTGCAGGGAATTGCCAGCTGAAAACGTTGATATCTGAATGATGTCTGTGGCCTCAGGCATCATTCAGATATACCCCCCGAAAGTCAAGGACGTCCCTGGACGTACAATACTCTGCCCGCCAATGCTCTGCCAGCCAATACAATACAATACTCTGCCCGTCAATACAGTACAATACTCTGCCCGCCAATACTCTGCCAGCCAATACAATACAATTCTCTGCCCGCCAACACAATACAATACTCTGCCTGCCAACGCAATATATGTATGTGTGTATATATATATATATATATATACACACACACATACACATATATATATATATATATATGTGTGTGTGTGTGTGTATGTATATATATATATATATATATATATGTATATATGTATGTATTTATGGTCCAGAGCCCTCAGACCGATACGGATAAGGATGACAAACAAGGTTAACATAAACTCGCTTCCTTGAAATGGACCTGAAAGTGTGCCCTGGTCTAACGTACGGTATGCCAAAATAAGGGGGCATACCTTAAAATGAAATGAATATGAAATGGGTGAAATGAGTACTCACTTGAGGAGTATGCTTAGAGAAATGCCCTGATAAAGGGGATGGGTGGGTGGGTATCGCGCACCGGAACCGACGAGGAAGACGGGCGGACGGCTGGTTAAATACTCCACCGGGCTCCTCCCATAATTTCAGGCCACCATACTGGCCTTTCTATTTATGGTCCAGAGCCCTCAGACCGATACGGATAAGGATGACAAACAAGGTTAACATAAACTCGCTTCCTTGAAATGGACCTGAAAGTGTGCCCTGGTCTAACGTACGGTATGCCAAAATAAGGGGGCAAAACATCCAGGTAGGGGTTGCACTTTATTGAGACAAGACTGTCACTGGGTGAGTTTGACAAAGGCCTGGGCCATCTCTATTTGCAGTTTGGGTATGTAACGGGCAAAACAGGAGGACTTCCATCTACCCAATTTCTTGATAACATGGACCGGGACCCCTTGGCGGGAGGCAGTAGAAGCTGCTTCGATACGGAATAAATGTCCGGAGTAGTGAGCAGGATTGAGGTGAAGGATGCCCAGGAGTATCCTGACATGCTCCATGAACTGGGCTGCGTCGAGAGGTTTCGTGTGAAAAGGCAGAAGCGGGCCAGTTCCTGGTTGGTTGGCCAAAAGGGTCAATAAGCGGATGAGAACAGTGACCGGGCACCAGCGGTTGTCGGTTTTATAGAAGTGTATGTCCATACCCGAGCCAAGCTGCTGCGTCTTGGAGACTGCTAAGTGTAAGATGAAATGGTCTTCGTATCGGACCAGGTGGTGCTTGTACAGCATGCGTGCTGTGAGGCTACTACAAGTAAACTGGCTTGGCCGTAAGAAGCCGTAGAAGGCCAGGTGTATGGCTGCTTGTAAATGCCACTCATGTGGAGACCGAAAGGTGAAGTGGCCAGGATATCTGACATAGTTCTAGAACGTCTCCTGTGAAAGGCGGAGGTTTGGTGCCGGCCATCGGCTGGCACTTCTGGACACTGCGCATAACAGCCCGAACGGTGTGGTAAGAAAATAAGGAGGGTACGGTAGGGTCCTGGAGGGACGTGAAATGTTGTACACCGGTCAGGTATAGCCGGATCGTATTAACGGATAACACCAACTGCGAGTGGCAGTAGGAAATGAAGGCTACGACTCGCTTGACATGGGACGTCACTGTGCTGTGATACGTGATGAAGCGGTTAAAGGCCCTCCAGGCTGACTGATAGGCCTTGAGGGTATTGCGGGAAAGGGAGTGATCGATAAGTTGGGTAGCCGCTAGGAGGTGAGGGGCTAATCCAGGGTTAGTTGAGACCAGTCCGGGATAGCTGCTGATGTTGGTCCGGCTCCGGGTACCTAATCGGAAAAGAGACAAGGTTACAGCGGGAGAGGGCGTCCGCTGCCTGATTGAACTTACCGTGGATAAAGGAACAATAGATGTTGAACTGAAACAACAACAAGAGCTGGACCAGTTGACGTAGGAAGGACATAATCAACCGAGAGGACGCCTTGGCGCAGCCAGGAATTGCCAGTAACTGGGGAGGCCAGGGAGCTGCGAGCCGGAGGTGGCCAAAAAACAGCCGCAAGCCCGTGGAGGCCGCTGCGTCGGTCATCACCTGGGGCGAAAGGGAAGACACGGAGGGAATGAACAGGGAGACGCCATTCCCAGACGATAGGAATTCATCCCGCATAGCAAGGACTGCTATTGCCGCGGGATCCAGGCTGAGGACTTGCTCTGGATCCTGTGAGAGGGACAGTAAAACCAATAAGTGTGACACAAGGCGCGACCCTGAGGGATGATGCGCATAGCGAACTCAACATGCCGTGTAGGGACTGTAGGTGTCTTTTGGACGACTAGACGAGAATATGCGAGGATATAATATGCCCCTAAAGATGGCAGTTGTGATGGCGAGCGTTTGCCGTTGGCTATGGGCTGATGCCTCTGGATGCCCCGAGGTGGGGATCTTGCTGTATGGGCCGTAACGACAGATGGCTCTCCGTGCACTGTAAGGATAAGAAATGTTGAACGCTGGCTAGAAATAGCCTGGGCGTGCTACAGGAAGAAGCCAGTTGCGTGTGACAACATGATCCTGGTGCGGGACGGAAGCTGAACTCAACTGTCCTAAGAAAGAGACGGATAGACAGACAACAGTGAGTGGTTTGTAAGAAAGCCACGGGAGACGAGAGGCCAATTAAGTGCTGCTGAAAATGACGTGTAGCCAGTTTGCGTGCCACTGAGAACGTGCTTGCCAATGAATGATTGCAAGAAGTTATGCTAAGTCATGAGCCTTGGCGTGACTAAAGTTGTGTTTAAACATGTGCTTGCGACAATTGCCCGGGAGTTTGTCACTGGAGATGTATACGTAGTGACTGTGAGCCATTCGTGTTACCGCATGTGCACTGCGAAGACTACAGGAGTTGTGCTTGAATGCATGTTTGGATGCGTGCTTGCGATGATTGCAAGATGTTACCCAGGATGCGTGCTTGCCATGACTGCAAGATGTTATGCTAGGATGCGTGCCTGCAACTAATGCAAGGAGTTGTGCCAGGACTCGTGCCTGCAACGACTGCAAGGAATTATGGTAGGCTTCATGGGTAGCCAGGCCGGAAAAGACAGACGTCCATCCGGTCCAACCAAATCAAAATAAACAATTCTACGCCCGCAGCTGATCCAGAGGAAGGCAAAAAAAAACCAACAGAGCATAGGCCAATTTGCTACAGCTGGGGAAAATTCCTTCCTGACCCCTCGAGAGGCAATCGGATTTTTCCCTGGATCAACTACACCTATAAATATAAGTACCCCGTAATACAACGTACATTTAGGAAGGTATCCAGGTCTTCCCTAAAGCAATCTATTGAGCAAGCCAGAAGTGCCTGCCAGCAATGATTGCAACAAGTTGTGCCTGGACACCTGCTTGCAACGATTGCAAGAGGTCTATGCTCAAATGTGTGCTTGCCATGATTGCAAGAGAACTATGCTCGAATGCGTGCTTGTAATGAGTGCAAGAGGTCTATGCTCGAATGCGTGCTTGCAATGATCGCCAGAGGTCTATGCTCGAATGCCTGCATGCAACGATTGCAAGAGGTCTATGCTTGAATGCATGCTTGTAATGAGTGTAAGAGGTCTAAGCTCGAATGCGTAATTGTAATGACCGCGAGAGGTCTATGCTCGAATGCGTGCTTGCAGCGATTGCAAGAGGTCTATGCCCGAATGCGTGCTTGTAATGAATGCAAAAAGGTCTATGCTCGAATGCGTGCTTGCAACGATTGCAAGAGGTCTATGCTCGAATGCGTGCTTGTAATGACCGCGAGAGGTCTATGCTCGAATGCGTGCTTGCAGCGATTGCAAGAGGTCTATGCCCGAATGCGTGCTTGTAATGAATGCAAAAGGTCTATGCTCGACTGCGTGCTTGCAACGATTGCAAGAGGTCTATGCTCGAATGCGTGCTTGTAATGACCGCGAGAGGTCTATGCTCGAATGCGTGCTTGCAGCGATTGCAAGAGGTCTATGCCCGAATGCGTGCTTGCAACGATTGCAAGAGGTCTATGCTCGAATGCGTGCTAGTAATAAGTGCAAGAGAACTATGCTCGAATGCGTGCTTGTAACGATTGCGAGAAGTCTATGTCTGGATGCGTGCTTGCAACGATTGCAAGAAGTCTACGCTTGGATGTGTGTTTGCAACGATTGCAAGAAGTCTGCGCTTGTATGTGGAGAAAACAGCGAGACACGCCTAAACGAAGCTGTGTTTCCCTTTTGAAGGCAATCTATAATGAAATGAGGCCGAGGAGCAAGGCCCCCCGGCAGGCATCCAAACATTGAAGAATCAACTGGACCCAACCCGGGAAGCGGTATGTGACAGTGAAATGAGAGAACCTGCCATGACAGAGATCCGGATCGCCATGCCACAACTTGCGACCGAGCACGAAACGGATTCTGGAGCATGTACTGAAATGAGGCCATTCCTGGGGCACGCCGAGACGAATTTGGTACACCGATGTGACTATTCGTACCTGGAACGTGATAGGTGAAATGAAATGAAAAACCCATGACAAAGACAAGAATCAGAGGACGAGCCCTTGAACCAAACAGATGAATCCTGTCTTTGGAGCATGTACTGAAATGAGGCGTAGCAGCTGGGCACACCAGAACGAATCGGTGCATAAGGAATGCGACAGGATTCGAATTGGCGCATAATAAGTGACAGAAATGATATGCCATGACAGAGACAAGATTCAACGACTGGACTGATGGTTACAACAAAGAATCCGTCTCTGGAGCATGTACTGAAATGAGGCGTAGCAGCTGGGCACACCGGGACGAATCGGAGCATAAATAAACGCAACAGGATTCGAATCGGAGCGTAATAAGTGACAGAAATGATATCCCATGACAGAGACAAGATTCAACGACTGGACTGATGGTAGCAATAAAGAACCCGTCTCTGGAGCATGTACTGAAATGAGGCGTAGCAGCTGGGCACACCAGAACGAATCGGTGCATAAAAAATGCGACAGGATTTGAATTGGAGTGTAATAAGTGACAGAAATGATGTCCCATGACAGAGACAGGATTCAACGACTGGACTGTAGGTTACAAAGAATCCGTCTCTGGAGCATGTACCGAAATGAGGCGTAGCCGCTGGGCACACCAGGACGAATCGGTGCATAGAGGAATGCAACAGGATTCGAATTGGAGCGTAATAAGTGACAGAAATGGTATGCCATGACAGAGACGAGAATCAGGGACCGTGCGTGAACCTGCGAGTGATTCAGTCTCTGGAGCATGTACAGAAATGAGGCCGAACCCTGGGGCACTTCAAAGCGAATCGGTGCACCAGAGGCGCGACAAGATTCGCGCCGGAGTGCGACTAGTGACAGAAATGATTTGAAACGGTAGAAATGACTGGGAGTGAAATGATTTGACATGAGATAAAATAAGATACATAACATAACTGCATGAATGAAGAGACATATATTCGAACTGGAGCAGACAAAGCGAAACGTGTGGACTGCTTGCCTTGTCGTAACAAGCAGTCGGCTGTGAGTCGAACGATTCGACCGATACTAATAGAAATGCTCGGGCAGACGAATGGTTTCGAATGCCGTACCTGCGAATGAATCGCCTGACGTGGCGTAATCGAACGTGTCGAAAAGTGATAACGACTACATCGAAAATAGAAAATAGTGACATGCGTACGAGGGCCACAGTAAAACATTCGATTTAAAAGAAGCGAGCGGGTCGAGAGTACAGGGAATGTTGATGGTACATCGAAAAACATAATTGAAAAGGGGATGCCGAAGCCAAACCTGCGACAGCCGGCCCAACGTGAAACGACAAATTCGATGGGTACGACGACAGTCCGACGGCGAAACCCACGGACGCTGATGTACGGGAAGACGAGTTGTCAAGACGGAAACGAATAACGCGGGAACTCACGAACAGGCTCACTGCATCTGGTCTGGATAGTCGGCCCTTGATGTCTGACGTATCAGATATCGCGCACCGGAACCGACGAGGAAGACGGGCGGACGGCTGGTTAAATACTCCACCGGGCTCCTCCCATAATTTCAGGCCACCATACTGGCCTTTCTATATATATATATATATATATATATATATATATATATATATATATATATACACATACATACATACATACATATATATATATATATATATATATATAGAAAGGCCAGTATGGTGGCCTGGAATTATGGGAGGAGCCCGGTGGAGTATATAACCAGCCCGTTCGCCTATCTTCCTCGTCGGTTCCGGCGCGCGATACCTGATACGTCAGATATCAAGGGCCGACTATCCTAGACCAGACGCAGTGAGCCCGTTCGTGAGTTCCCGCGTTGTTCGTCTCCGTCTTGACCGTCTTCCCGCTCATCAGCGTCCGTGGGTTTCGCCGTCGGAGTGTCGTCTTACCCATCGAATTTGTCGTTACACGTCGGGCCGGCTGTCGCAGGTAGGGCTTCGGCACCCCCTTTTCGGTTCATGTATTACAATGTCCCATCAACATTCCCTGAACTCACGAACCGCTCGAATGTTTTACTGTGGCTCTCGTACTCATGTCACTGTTTCTACTTTCGATGTAGTCGTTATCACCTTCGGTCGATCACGCCACGTCAGGCGATTCATTCGCAGGTACGACATTCGAAACCATTCGACTCCCCGAGCATTTCTATTAGTATCGGTCGAATCGTTCGACTCACAGCCGACTGCTTGTTACGACAAAGCAAGCAGTCCGCACGTATCGGTTGGTCTGCTCCAGTTCGAATATATCTCATCATTCATGCAGTTGTGTTATGTATCTCATTTCATCTCATTTCAAGTCATTTCAGTCCCACTCATTTCTACCGTTTCAAAACATTTCTGTCACTAGTCGCGCTCCGGCGCGAATCCTGTCGCACCTCTGGTGCACCGATTCGCTTTGAAGTGCCCCAGGGTTCGGCCTCATTTCTGTACATGCTCCAGAGACTGAGTCACTCGCAGGTTCACGCACGGTCCCTGATTCTTGTCTTTGTCATGGCATACCATTTCTGTCACTTATTACGCTCCAATTCGAATCCTGTCGCATTCTTCTATGCACCGATTCGTCCTGGTGTGCCCAGCTGCTACGCCTCATTTCGGTACATGCTCCAGAGACGGATTCTTTTTTCGTAACCTGCAGTCCAGTCGTTGAATCCTGTCTCTGTCATGGGATATCATTTCTGTCACTTATTACACTCCAATTCGAATCCTGTCGCATTCTTTTATGCACCGATTCGTTCTGGTGTGCCCAGCTGCTACGCCTCATTTCAGTACATGCTCCAGAGACGGATTCTTTGTTGTAACCATCAGTCCAGTCGTTGAATCTTGTCTCTGTCATGGCATATCATTTCTGTCACTTATTACGCTCCAATTCGAATCCTGTCGCATTTCTTATGCACCGATTCGTTCTGGTGTGCCCAGCTGCTACGCCTCATTTCAGTACATGCTCCAGAGACGGATTCTTTGTTGTAACCATCAGTCCAGTCGTTGAATCTTATCTCTGTCATGGCATATCATTTCTGTCACTTATTACGCTCCGATTCGAATCCTGTTGCATTTATTTATGCACCGATTCGTTCCGGTGCGCCCAGCTGTTACGCCTCATTTCAGTACATGCTCCAAAGACAGGATTCATCTGTTTGGTTCAAGGGCTCGTCCTCTGATTCTTGTCTTTGTCATGGGTTTTCATTTCATTTCACCTATCACGTTCCGCTTCGAATAGTCACATCTGTGTACCAAATTCGTCTCGGCGTGCCCCAGGAATGGCCTAATTTCAGTACATGCTCCAGAATCCGTTTCGTGCTCGGTCGCAAGTTGTGGCATGGCGATCCGGATCTCTGTCATGGCAGGTTCTCTCATTTCACTGTCACATACCGCTCCCCGGTTGGGGTCCAGTTGATTTTTCAAGGTTTGGATGCCTACCAGGGGGCCTTGCTCCTCGGCCTCATTTCATTATAAAGTTGCCTCAAAAGGGAAGAACACAGCTTCGTTTAGGCGTGTCTCGTTGTTTTCTCCACATACAAGCGTAGACTTCGTGCAATCGTCGTAAATACACATCCAAGCGTAGACTTCTTGCAATCATTGCAAGCACGCATCCAGATATAGTCTAATCGCAATCATTGCAAGCACACATTCGAGCATAGTCCTCTCGCACTCATTGCAAGCACGCATTTAAGCATAGACCTCTTGCGATCATTGCAAGCACGCATTCGAGCATAGACCTCTTGCACTCGTTACAAGCACGTATTCGAGCATAGACCTCTTGCACTCATTACAAGCACGCGTTCGAGCATAGACCTCTTGCAGTCGTTGCAAGCACGCATTCGAGCATAAACCTCTTGCAATCATTGCAAGCACGCATTCGAGCATAGACCTCTTGCAATCGTTGCAAGCACGCATTCGAGCATAGACCTCTTACGATCATTGCAAGCACGCATTCGAGCATAGACCTCTTGCAATCATGGCAAGCACGCATTCAAGCATAGACTTCTGGCAATCATTGCAAGCTGATGTCCAGGCACAACTTATGGCAATCATTGCTGCCAGGCACTTCGGGCTGCTCAATAGATTGCTTTGGGGAAAGCCTGGATACCTTCCTAAATGTTCGTCGTATTACAGGGTACTTATACTTATAGGTATAGTTGATCCAGGGAAAATCCGATTGCCTCTCGAGGGGTCAGGAAGGAATTTTTGCTGTAGCAAATTGGGCTATGCTCTATTGGGGGTTTTTTTTGCCTTCCTCTGGATCAGCTGCGGGCGTAGAATTGGGTGTGTCGGGTTGTGTGATACCTTATTTATTTTGATTTGTGGTTGGACCGGATGGACTTCTGTCTTTTCCGGCCTGG